>NW_027444458.1:600000-932500 GCF_048569485.1 Anomaloglossus baeobatrachus | reverse complement strand
CACCCCGTCCCTCCGCTCTACCCAGCCCCCGCTCTACCCAGCCCCCGCTCTGCCCCCCCGCCGCCGCTGCTGTGTGTGTGTTTGTGTGCCTCTGCATGTGAGTACCGGCACCCCTCCCCCCACCACCGCTGCTGCTACCGTCTCCAAAAACACCCGCCGCTCAACCCGCCCCCTCCCTTCCGCCTAGCACCTGTCGGCCTGTGTGTGTACCGGTGATACTGTCTGCAGGGCTGCGTATCTAATCCTATCCTGTGTGATACTGTCTGCAGAGCTGTGTATCTAATCCTGTTCTGTGTGATACTGTCTGCTAAGCCATGTATCTAATCCTATCCTGTGTGATACTGTCTGCACAGCTGTGTATCTAATCCTATCTTGTGTGATACTGTCTGCAGAGCTGTGTATCTAATTTTATCCTGTGTGATACTGTCTGCTGAGCCGTGTATCTAATCCTGTCCTGTGTGATACTGTCTGCTGACTCATGTATCTAATCCTATCCTGTGTGATCCTGTCTCCTGAGCCGTGTATCTAATCCTATCCTGTATGATCCTGTCTCCTGAGCTGTGTATCTAATCCTATCCTGTGTGATACTGTCTGCAGGGCTGTGTATCTAATCCCATCCTGTGTGATACTGTCTGCTGAGCCGTGTATCTAATCTTATCCTGTGTGATACTGTCTGCTGAGCCATTTATCTAATCTTATCCTGTGTGATACTGTCTGCTGAGCCGTGTATCTAATCCTATCCTGTGTGATACTGTCTCCTGAGCCGTGTATCTAATCCTATCCTGTGTGATACTGTCTGCACAGCTGTGTATCTAATCCTATCCTGTGTGATACTGTCTGCACAGCTGTGTATCTAATCCTATCCTGTGTGATACTCCTGCTGTCCTTGGTGACACTTTAGACATTTCTGGTCACCAACAAAATGGCTTTGCACTGTGTCCCTACATTTCATTCTCAGTTATCCCTTGGAAACACCCAGATTGGGAAGGGGAGGTGACATCACACAGGAGAGCAGACTCCGCCCACTTTACTGCAGCTGTAATCCAGGCTATTTCTACAGTAGGATGTCAGAAGCTGCTCCCCCTAGTGTTTAACAGGGGAAAATATCAAACTTTTTAATTTATTTTTATATTTTGCTCAATTAAAAACAAATAATATTTAAACAAAACAGTAAAATATTAATACTTTACATTCTTTTAGTTATTGAAATTTTGTTTTTTTTTGGATGACACCTTCCCTTTAAAGGGGGTTGTCTTGTGCAAATATCGGACTGCACTGATGACATCAGATTGAGCATTGAGTCTATCGTCACTTAGTGGTCATCACTGGCACTGCACTTCTTTATCTTAAAGGGGTTGTCCTGCGCAAACAAACAAGTTTTCACCTATCTTCAGAACCGCTGGGGCTGGCACCAATTAGTGAATTATTATTCCTGATGAGATACTTTTATCTTTGTTACATATGGTATCAACACTCCATTCATTTTCGATGGGATTGCCAAAAGGAGCCAAGTGGCCCCATGCGCACTGCCAATCCATAGTAACTCAGATAAAATTACCCCATGCTGCCCAGCGGTAGGACCCCTACCAATGATCCTTTGAATAGGGGATAACTTGCTTTCACCAGACCGACCACCCCTTTAAAAGATATATACCTATGTAAGCACATCTGTTTCTTTAGTTAAATGTCTGTATTTTGATCCAGAAATAACTTTTGCAACCTTCAATAACCTCTATATTGCACTTTCTTTTATTGGCTGCAGAAAGAGTTGACTAAGCAACTGTCAGTGAGCTCACCCACATTTGCAACTCATTTAGCTGTTATTTTCTGAGCTCCTCTCAGCTGGTTTATATATATATATATATATATATATATATACAGTGCCTACAAGTAGTATTCAACCCCCTGCAGATTTAGCAGGTTTGATAAGATGCAAATAAGTTAGAGCCTGCAAACTTCAAACAAGAGCAGGATTTATTAACAGATGCATAAATCTTACAAACCAACAAGTTATGTTGCTCAGTTAAATTTTAATACATTTTCAACATAAAAGTGTGGGTCAATTATTATTCAACCCCTAGGTTTAATATTTTGTGGAATAACCCTTGTTTGCAATTCCAGCTAATAATCGTCTTTTATAAGACCTGATCAGGCCGGCACAGGTCTCTGGAGTTATCTTGGCCCACTCCTCCATGCAGATCTTCTCCAAGTTATCTAGGTTCTTTGGGTGTCTCATGTGGACTTTAATCTTGAGCTCCTTCCACAAGTTTTCAATTGGGTTAAGGTCAGGAGACTGACTAGGCCACTGCAACACCTTGTTTTTTTCCCTCTTGAACCAGGCCTTGATTTTCTTGGCTGTGTGCTTTGAGTCGTTGTCTTGTTGGAAGATGATATGACGACCCATCTTAAGATCCTTGATGGAGGAGAGGAGGTTCTTGGCCAAAATCTCCAGGTAGGCCGTGCTATCCATTTTCCCATGGATGCGGACCAGATGGCCAGGCCCCTTGGCTGAGAAACAGCCCCACAGCATGATGCTGCCACCACCATGCTTGACTGTAGGGATGGTATTCTTGGGGTCGTATGCAGTGCCATCCAGTCTCCAAACGTCACGTGTGTGGTTGGCACCAAAGATCTCGATCTTGGTCTCATCAGACCAGAGAACCTTGAACCAGTCTGTCTCAGAGTCCTCCAAGTGATCATGAACAAACTGTAGACGAGCCTTGACATGACGCTTTGAAAGTAAAGGTACCTTACAGGCTCGTCTGGAACGGAGACCATTGCGGTGGAGTACGTTACTTATGGTATTGACTGAAACCAATGTCCCCACTGCCATGAGATCTTCCCGGAGCTCCTTCCTTGTTGTCCTTGGGTTAGCCTTGATTCTTCGGACAAGCCTGGCCTCGGCACGGGTGGAAACTTTCAAAGGCTGTCCAGGCCGTGGAAGGCTAACAGTAGTTCCATAAGCCTTCCACTTCCGGATGATGCTCCCAACAGTGGAGACAGGTAGGCCCAACTCCTTGGAAAGGGTTTTGTACCCCTTGCCAGCCTTGTGACCCTCCACGATCTTGTCTCTGATGGCCTTGGAATGCTCCTTGTCTTTCCCATGTTGACCATGTATGAGTGCTGTTCACAAGTTTGGGGAGGGTCTTAATTAGTCAGAAAAGGCTGGAAAAAGAGATAATTATTCCAAATATGTGAAGCTCATTGTTCTTTGTGCCTGAAATACTTCTTAATACTTTAGGGGAACCAAACAGAATTCTGGTGGTTTGAGGGGTTGAATAATAAATGACCCTCTGAATAAACTTTCACAATTTAAAAAAAAATTAAAAAAAGAAATAACATTCTTTTTTTGCTGCATTTCACACTTCCAGGCTGATCTACAGTCCAAATGTCACAATGCCAAGTTAATTCCGAATGTGTAAACCTGCTAAATCTGCAGGGGGTTGAATACTACTTGTAGGCACTGTATATATATATATATATATATATATATATATATATATATATATATATATAATATTTATATATATATATATGTATATATAAAATCCAATTTATATACTACGGTCCACAATATCCACATATTGCTATCTTATAGACAACATCCTATACATAGATACCACTCGTAGTCTTATAAGAACCTCATTAATGATTAAGCATCATAGTGGTTCTTATATACTATGGTGCCTGAGAAAATAGATTTTAATTCATGTGCAAATTAGGGGGCTACGGGCAGAATTTGGTGCACCATTATGCCCCCTCATTTACATATTAGGGTCCTTCCCCCACTTCTGATTGACAGTTCTTGCTTCTTAAAGGCTTATTTCCATCTTCATAGATGGGTATTTATGGATACTGCTTGTAAATATAAGTAATTTTGGAATTCACTGCTTATTACACTTTTAGCCTTTTTATCTGGATTGCTCCATTACAGGAAAATTCCCATCTTTATATATGGATAGAGCTTGGAAATACAAGCACTTTTGCAATTTATTGTTTGTTAAAATTTGCATCCGTTCTTGAGATACTAACACTTTTCTTTTTGTTTACAACTCATTTCCTTGGAGACCGACCACCACAGCTAAAAAGCAGAACATGCGCAGCGCTTACAAGATCTTTTCTATTGATCTTGAAAACATCACTTTGAAGCTGGCTAGGATCGCTAAAGAGCGCTGTTAAGTCTTCATCCTGGCACAGTGCTTCCAAGTAAGACAGCAGCGGTGGTCGGTTTCCTAGGCAACGAGCTGTAAACAACAGAAAAGTGTTAATAGTGTTAAAAGTGTTAATTTGCATATTCCCAGTGCCTTCTGGGATAAGTGAAGAGTCACCGCGAGCTCAAGGAGAACCGGGTTTTGGCCGTTACAGCCGGAAGGAAGACTTCTGAAAGCCAGGGAAGGAGTCTTGCGAGGATAATTTGCATATTCCCAGTGCCTTCTGGGATAAGTGAAGAGTCACCGCGAGCTCAAGGATAACCGGGTTTTGGCCGTTACAGCCGGAAGGAAGACTTCTGAAAGCCAGGGAAGGAGTCTTGCGAGGATAATTTGCATATTCCCAGTGCCTTCTGGGATAAGTGAAGAGTCACCGCGAGCTCAAGGAGAACCGGGTTTTGGCCGTTACAGCCGGAAGGAAGACTTCTGGAAGCCAGGGAAGGAGTCTTGCGAGGATCATTTGCATATTCCCAGTGCCTTCTGGGATAAGTGAAGAGTCACCGCGAGCTCAAGGAGAACCGGGTTTTGGCCGTTACAGCCGGAAGGAAGACTTCTGAAAGCCAGGGAAGGAGTCTTGCGAGGATAATTTGCATATTCCCAGTGCCTTCTGGGATAAGTGAAGAGTCACCGCGAGCTCAAGGAGAACCGGGTTTTGGCCGTTACAGCCGGAAGGAAGACTTCTGGAAGCCAGGGAAGGAGTCTTGCGAGGATCATTTGCATATTCCCAGTGCCTTCTGGGATAAGTGAAGAGTCACCGCGAGCTCAAGGAGAACCGGGTTTTGGCCGTTACAGCCGGAAGGAAGACTTCTGAAAGCCAGGGAAGGAGTCTTGCGAGGATAATTTGCATATTCCCAGTGCCTTCTGGGATAAGTGAAGAGTCACCGCGAGCTCAAGGATAACCGGGTTTTGGCCGTTACAGCCGGAAGGAAGACTTCTGAAAGCCAGGGAAGGAGTCTTGCGAGGATAATTTGCATATTCCCAGTGCCTTCTGGGATAAGTGAAGAGTCACCGCGAGCTCAAGGATAACCGGGTTTTGGCCGTTACAGCCGGAAGGAAGACTTCTGAAAGCCAGGGAAGGAGTCTTGCGAGGATAATTTGCATATTCCCAGTGCCTTCTGGGATAAGTGAAGAGTCACCGCGAGCTCAAGGAGAACCGGGTTTTGGCCGTTACAGCCGGAAGGAAGACTTCTGGAAGCCAGGGAAGGAGTCTTGCGAGGATCATTTGCATATTCCCAGTGCCTTCTGGGATAAGTGAAGAGTCACCGCGAGCTCAAGGAGAACCGGGTTTTGGCCGTTACAGCCGGAAGGAAGACTTCTGAAAGCCAGGGAAGGAGTCTTGCGAGGATAATTTGCATATTCCCAGTGCCTTCTGGGATAAGTGAAGAGTCACCGCGAGCTCAAGGAGAACCGGGTTTTGGCCGTTACAGCCGGAAGGAAGACTTCTGGAAGCCAGGGAAGGAGTCTTGCGAGGATCATTTGCATATTCCCAGTGCCTTCTGGGATAAGTGAAGAGTCACCGCGAGCTCAAGGAGAACCGGGTTTTGGCCGTTACAGCCGGAAGGAAGACTTCTGAAAGCCAGGGAAGGAGTCTTGCGAGGATAATTTGCATATTCCCAGTGCCTTCTGGGATAAGTGAAGAGTCACCGCGAGCTCAAGGATAACCGGGTTTTGGCCGTTACAGCCGGAAGGAAGACTTCTGAAAGCCAGGGAAGGAGTCTTGCGAGGATAATTTGCATATTCCCAGTGCCTTCTGGGATAAGTGAAGAGTCACCGCGAGCTCAAGGAGAACCGGGTTTTGGCCGTTACAGCCGGAAGGAAGACTTCTGGAAGCCAGGGAAGGAGTCTTGCGAGGATCATTTGCATATTCCCAGTGCCTTCTGGGATAAGTGAAGAGTCACCGCGAGCTCAAGGAGAACCGGGTTTTGGCCGTTACAGCCGGAAGGAAGACTTCTGGAAGCCAGGGAAGGAGTCTTGCGAGGATCATTTGCATATTCCCAGTGCCTTCTGGGATAAGTGAAGAGTCACCGCGAGCTCAAGGAGAACCGGGTTTTGGCCGTTACAGCCGGAAGGAAGACTTCTGAAAGCCAGGGAAGGAGTCTTGCGAGGATAATTTGCATATTCCCAGTGCCTTCTGGGATAAGTGAAGAGTCACCGCGAGCTCAAGGAGAACCGGGTTTTGGCCGTTACAGCCGGAAGGAAGACTTCTGGAAGCCAGGGAAGGAGTCTTGCGAGGATCATTTGCATATTCCCAGTGCCTTCTGGGATAAGTGAAGAGTCACCGCGAGCTCAAGGAGAACCGGGTTTTGGCCGTTACAGCCGGAAGGAAGACTTCTGAAAGCCAGGGAAGGAGTCTTGCGAGGATAATTTGCATATTCCCAGTGCCTTCTGGGATAAGTGAAGAGTCACCGCGAGCTCAAGGAGAACCGGGTTTTGGCCGTTACAGCCGGAAGGAAGACTTCTGAAAGCCAGGGAAGGAGTCTTGCGAGGATAATTTGCATATTCCCAGTGCCTTCTGGGATAAGTGAAGAGTCACCGCGAGCTCAAGGAGAACCGGGTTTTGGCCGTTACAGCCGGAAGGAAGACTTCTGGAAGCCAGGGAAGGAGTCTTGCGAGGATCATTTGCATATTCCCAGTGCCTTCTGGGATAAGTGAAGAGTCACCGCGAGCTCAAGGAGAACCGGGTTTTGGCCGTTACAGCTGGAAGGAAGACTTCTGAAAGCCAGGGAAGGAGTCTTGCGAGGATAATTTGCATATTCCCAGTGCCTTCTGGGATAAGTGAAGAGTCACCGCGAGCTCAAGGAGAACCGGGTTTTGGTCGTTACAGCCGGAAGGAAGACTTCTGGAAGCCAGGGAAGGAGTCTTGCGAGGATCATTTGCATATTCCCAGTGCCTTCTGGGATAAGTGAAGAGTCACCGCGAGCTCAAGGAGAACCGGGTTTTGGCCGTTACAGCCGGAAGGAAGACTTCTGGAAGCCAGGGAAGGAGTCTTGCGAGGATCATTTGCATATTCCCAGTGCCTTCTGGGATAAGTGAAGAGTCACCGCGAGCTCAAGGAGAACCGGGTTTTGGCCGTTACAGCCGGAAGGAAGACTTCTGGAAGCCAGGGAAGGAGTCTTGCGAGGATCATTTGCATATTCCCAGTGCCTTCTGGGATAAGTGAAGAGTCACCGCGAGCTCAAGGAGAACCGGGTTTTGGCCGTTACAGCCGGAAGGAAGACTTCTGAAAGACGCGCGCCTAGCGGCGCGCGAATTTTAGCCTGTCTTCTTCATTGTGAGCGTGAGTGAGCAAAGTGTGAGCAAAAGTAAGTGTGAATAGAATTGTTTGTATTTAGTTGTTTAATTACTTAACATTTGTTTAGTGCTATCCCCATTAGAAAATGTGCTCCACTATTGCTAATGCGATCCAGTGTACATCTTGTCTCATGTATGCAGTCCTTGAAAAGCCGTTCGAGGGTGCATACTGTTGTTCGAGATGTGCGCAAGTTGCACGTTTGGAAGCCCAGATACTGGATCTAAATGAGCAGCTGGCAACTCTGAGATGCATTAGCAATATGGAAAGGAGTGTGCTGCTCACTGAGCAGCAGCTTGCTGGGTCAGATGTGAGGGAGGATCGTAGTAGGGAGCGGCAGGACGGTGAGGTAGGTAGCTGGGTGACAGTTAGAAAGGGGGGTAAAGGGAAAAGTGCTAGGGAGGCTAGTCCTGAACTGACACACCCCAATAGGTTTGCAAACTTGGCAGATGAGGGGGATGTCATTACAGGGGTAGCATTGCTGCAGCAAGGCATGACCTCTGAACGCCAGAGGAGTGTCTGCTCCAGTAAGGGGGGGAATAGGAGTGCAGGGCAGGCAAGACAGGTACTGGTAGTGGGGGACTCAATTATTAGGGGGACAGATAGGGCAATCTGTCACAAAGACAGGGATCGCCGAACAGTGTGTTGTCTTCCTGGCGCTCGAGTTCGGCACATCGCTGATCGGGTTGACAGATTACTGGGAGGGGCTGGGGAGGACCCAGCGGTCATTGTACATATTGGCACAAATGACAAAGTTAGAGGTAGGTGGAAGGTCCTTAAAGATGATTTCAGGGAATTAGGTTGTAAGCTTAAAGCATGGACCTCAAAGGTGGTATTTTCGGAAATACTACCTGTGCCACGAGCCACACCAGAGAGGCAAAGAGAGATCAGGGAGGTTAACAGGTGGCTCAAGAATTGGTGTAGGAAAGAGGGTTTTGGGTTCCTGGAGAATTGGGCCGACTTTTCAGTTGGCTACAGATTCTATGCTAGGGATGGGCTGCATCTTAATGGGGAGGGTGCAGCTCTGCTGGGGCAGAAAATGGCTAGAAGGTTGGAGGAGTGTTTAAACTAGGAATGGGGGGCGAGGGTATTCACTTTATAGAAGGGGAATGTAGTGCAGATAGTGACCAGGGCACAAGTAATGAAATTGGGGGTGGTACGGGGGGAAGGGTTAGGACAGTCAATACAGTAAGCAGGAATATAGGTACAGAGTCATACGTAACGTGCATGTACACTAATGCCCGAAGCCTCACAAATAAGGTGGAGGAATTAGAATTAATATTGTTGGAAGAAAATTATGATATAGTGGGGATATCAGAGACATGGCTGGATGAGAGCTATGACTGGGCTGTTAATTTACAGGGTTATAGCCTATTCAGGAATGACCGTACAAATAAGCGAGGGGGAGGTGTGTGTCTATATGTAAAATCATCCTTAAAACCCATCCTGCGTGACAACATATGTGAGGGTACTGAGAATGTAGAGTCCCTATGGGTGGAGATAAGGGGGGGAGAGTGAATAATAAAATACTGATAGGGGTGTGTTATAAGACGCCGAATATTATGGAAGAGGTAGAGAATCTCCTCATAAAGCAAATTGATAAAGCAGCGAGTCTCGGAGAGGTAATTATTATGGGGGACTTTAACTATCCTGATATAAATTGGGGAACAGAAACTTGCAGTTCCAGCAAAGGAAATAGATTTTTGATAACAATGAAAGATAATTACCTTTCACAAATGGTACAGGACCCCACAAGAGGGGGAGCACTACTAGACCTTGTACTAACCAATAGGCCAGACCGCATATCAAATATACAAGTTGGGGGTTACTTGGGGAATAGTGATCACAAAATAATAAGTTTTCATGTATTCTTTAGTAAGATGTATAGTAGAGGGGCTACAAGGACACTAAACTTCAGGAAAGCAAATTTTAAACGGTTGAGAGATGATCTTAGTGCAATAAACTGGGATGATGTACTAAGTAATAAAAGTACACAAAGCAAATGGGAGACTTTTATGAGCATCCTGAATAGGGCTTGTGCAGAAAATATACCCTATGGGAACAAACATGCTAGAAATAGGAGGAAACCCCTATGGCTAAATAGAGCTGTAAGGGAAGCAATAAAAGAAAAACAGAAAGCCTTAAAAGAATTAAAGAGGGTAGGTAGTGATGAGGCATTATATAATTATAGAAAATTAAATAAAATATGTAAAAAGCAAATTAAGTTAGCTAAGTATGAGACAGAGAAACTCATTGCGAGAGAAAGTAAAAATAATCCTAAAATATTCTTTAACTACATAAACAGTAAAAAACTGAAAAGCGATAGTGTTGGCCCCCTTAAAAATAGTCTTGGTGAAATGGTGGAGGGGGATGAGGGTAAAGCCAACCTGCTGAATGACTTTTTTTCTCCGGTTTTTATACAAGAAAATGCCATGGCAGATGACATGACCAGTGATACCATAAATTCACCCTTGAATATTACCTGCTTAACCCAGCAGGAAGTACGCCGCCGCCTCGAAATCACTAAGGTTGACAAATCTCCGGGCCCGGATGGCATACACCCCAGAGTACTACAGGAATTGAGTTCTGTGATAGATAGACCATTATTTTTAATCTTCTCAGATTCCTTAATAACAGGGTCGGTACCGCAGGAATGGCGCATAGCAAATGTGGTGCCAATATTCAAAAAGGGGACAAAAACTGAGCCGGGAAATTATAGGCCGGTAAGTTTAACCTCTACAGTTGGTAAAATCCTTGAGGGTTTCTTGAGAGATGCTATACTGGAGTATCTCAAGAAAAATAACCTTATGACAGAGTATCAACATGGGTTTATGAGGGATCGATCCTGTCAAACTAATTTGATCAGCTTCTATGAAAAGGTAAGTTCAAGTCTGGACCAGGGAAATGCAGTGGATGTTGTGTATATGGACTTTTCAAAAGCTTTTGATACGGTGCCACACAAAAGGCTGGTACATAAAATTAGAATAATGGGGATAGGGGAAAATATGTGTAACTGGGTTAAAAACTGGCTCAGTGATAGGAAACAAAGGGTGGTTATTAATGGTACGTACTCGGACTGGGTCTCAGTTCATAGTGGGGTACCACAGGGGTCAGTATTGGGCCCGCTTCTTTTCAACATATTTATAAATGACCTTGTTGGGGGCATGCGGAGTAGAATTTCAATATTTGCAGATGATACTAAACTCTGCAGGGTAATCAATACAGAGGAGGATAATTTTATATTACAGGGAGATTTATGTAAATTGGAGGATTGGGCTGAGAAGTGGCAATTGAAGTTTAATGTAGATAAATGTAAGGTCATGCACTTGGGTAGAGGAAATAACATTTATGATTATGTACTTAATTGTAGAACGCTGGGTAAAACAGACACAGAAAAAGACTTGGGTGTATGGGTGGATGGTAAACTTCACTTTAGTGGACAGTGTCAGGCAGCTGCTGCCAGGGCTAATAAAATAATGGGATGTATTAAAAGAGGTATAAGTGTTCATGAAAAAAATATAGTTCTACCTCTGTACAAGTCACTAGTGCGACCGCACTTAGAATACTGTGTACAATTCTGGTCACCGATATATAAGAAGGACATAGCTGAACTGGAGAGGGTGCAGAGAAGAGCCACCAAGATTATTAGAGGAATGGGTGGGCTGCAATACCAAGACAGGTTATTAAACTTGGGGTTATTTAGTTTGGAAAAACGAAGGCTTAGGGAGGATCTAATCACAATGTATAAATATATGAGGGGACAGTACAGAGACCTTTCCAAAGATCTTTTTACACCTAGGCCTGCGACTGGAACACAGGGGCATCCGCTACGTCTTGAGGAAAGAAGGTTTAATCATAATCACAGACGAGGATTCTTTACTGTACGAGCAGTGAGACTATGGAGCTCTCTGCCGCATGATGTTGTAATGAGTGATTCACTACTAACATTTAAGCAGAGCCTGGATGCCTTTCTTGAAAAATTTAATATTGCCAGTTATGTATATTAGATTTTATGACAGGGTATTGATCCAGGGAACTAGTCTGATTGCCGGATGTGGACGAAGGAAGGAAATTTTTTCCCCATTGGAACTTGTTTGCCACATTGGTTTTTTTTTTGCCTTCCTCTGGATCAACATGTTAGGCTACGGGTTGAACTAGATGGACTTAGAGTCTCCCTTCAACCTTAAAAACTATGATACTATGATATTCCAGATGTGGCCTTACAAGTGATTTATAGAGGGGTAACAATACGTTGGGATCACGGGATCTAATCTCTCTTTTTATACACCCTAGAATCTTGTTTGCTTTAGCAGCTGCTGCCTGACATTGAGTGCTGCTGCTCAGCTTATTTGTAATGAGAATACCCAAGTCCTTCTCCTGTTCTGTAGTCCCGAGTTTACTTCCATTTAATGTATACGCAGTTATAGGATTACTCCGTCCTAGGTGCATTACTTTACATTTATCAACCTTAAATCACGTTTGCCAAGTATCTGCCCATTCTGACATCTTATCCAGATCTTTTTGTAATATTGTACTAGCAAGGTCAGTTTTTAATATCCTACATTGTTTTGTGTCATCAGCAAAGACTGACACTTTACTATCAATCCCATCCACAAGGTCATTAATAAAGAGATTAAAAAGAATCAGTCCTAGCACAGATCCCTGCGGCACCCCACTGCTGACTATAGCCCATTTAGAGAATGTACCATTTATGACTACCCTTTGTTTCCTATCTTTTAGCCAATTCCTTACCCAGTTGCATATAGTTTCCCCTAGTCCTTGCTTCTGGAGCTTTAGTATAAGGCTATTATGTGGTACAGTATCAAATGCCTTTGCAAAGTCGAAATAAATCACATCAGCTGCATTACCAATATCCAGGTTTGCACTTACTCCCTCATAGAACCCCAACAGATTGGTTAGACACGACTTATCTTTCATGAATCCATGCTGTCTGTCAGTTATTATATTATTTTCTGCAATATATTTTTGCATGTCATCCCTTAAACTGCCCTTAAAAACTTTGCATACTACTGATATCAGCCTTACTGGACGGTAGTTGCCTGGATCTACCCTCTTACCTTTCTTAAATATCGCTACCACATCAGCAATCCTCCAATCCTGAGGCACCAACCCTGTTACAAGTGAGTCTAAGAAGATGAGATACAGCGGTCTGTTGATTACTGAGTTCAATTCCCTCAATATTCGTGGATGAATGCCATCTGGCCCTGGGGATTGGTCAATGTTTAATTTACTCAGACGCAGGCGTACTTCTTTTTGTGTTAAATGAATTATATTGGGTGGGGAACTTTTCACTTGATGAATGATCCCTGGTACAGTCAGTTCCTTGGCGAACATAGATGAGAAGTGCCTGTTTAATATCTCAGTCTTTTGTTTGTTCTCTATAACTAACTTGTTATATTTTAAGGGGCCGATACTATCCTTTGTATTCCTTTTGGCATTAATGTATTTATAAAAGATTTTGGGATTTATTTTAATGTCCTTGGCGATTTTTTTTTCAGTAGCTAATTTTACTTGCTTGATTTCTTTTTTACATTTCCTGTTGATATCTTTATACTTCTGAAATGCTATTTCTGTATTCTCAGCTTTTAAGATTTTAAATGCCCTTTGTTTTATTATACTTTGTACAGTCTTATTTTAGTATGATGTTCTGCTGTACAAACCTAAAGGAATGAGCTGTAATTTGTAGAGGATCCAGTTAGCAAGTGTATATTTCCCCCCAGTGATCAGCTGTGATTTGTTGGAGAACCAGCTAGCAAATGATTATACCCCCTGCAGTGCCTCCGGAGGAGAAATAAAGTATTACACTTCTCGTTAATCTCTTTCCATCTCTTAACAGTAAACTGATTATATGTTATTCTGCTGCTAGACCCCTCACCTCCCCAGTGATCAACATTTATTGGGCTAGAGAATGGTTGATTCCCCAAAAATCTGCACTATATAGGAAAATAAATCATTAAAGGGGTTATGCTTTTAAGACATGGACCTAACATAAATTTTAGAACAAGAGACACTTTCTAGAAATTCTCAACTTTAAGGGTCCTAAGTGGGGGCAGCGCATGGGCCAATTCAGACCCTAAGCAAAATTGGAATGGGTTTTAATAAACCAGTAAACTCATTTTTCTATTTTTTTGAGAAAAAAAGTGCTACTGATTAACAAACTCTGCAACATCTATATACAAAGTGTTATTTTAAATGTCATAACTTAAAAATAAATGTATATTGCAGCATTATGTGACAGTCGGAGGTGTAGGTCCTTACTAGTTCACGCAGTTTGTTTCATTTTTCCTTTTGGTCCTTTTTGCCTCCTATTCTGCTATATTATCCAGAGAATGAGAGGCGAGCACCTGCACCATCGTCACCTGTCACTTTCCCAGGTAATGTACAGGGTGTGAGCTGAGCAGACACAGGTGACCTGACTATGAGATGCAGTCACTCAGGGTGTGGTGACTTATTCTTGGCTTTGTCTGAAATCGAGGAGTATAAGGGGATTGGCTGCGATGCGTGCCAGAAAAATAGGCATGAGTAAGGACAATGCAAAAAAAAGACTTAACCGCAGTCCTATGTAAATATTGCTTAGTGGAGGGGAAATACATTGCTGAGGTTTATGTAACATGATCCCAATATGTGCTAATCCAACACTTCTCTGGACCCTTATAGCAAGTGCACAAGATGCCGCCATGAGGCTTCTACTTATGGTATAGGGATTTTAATTTTGCCTCCTGCACTCTTCGCTCCAGACCCAATTAAAGGGAATGCAAAACCTCATTTCTTTTAATAGTTGACATTTTTTGCTAATCTGTTTGTATTTTTGGATTTTATATCTATATATATATACATACATATATATATGTTTTTTTTATTTTATTTTTTTAATTTATTTATTTATTTTTTATTTATTTATTTTTTATTATTTTTTTTAATTGTTTTTAATTTCATGATTCAAATCTGCAAGGAGAAAAAATAAACAATGTTCATGAGATTTCTGAAATCTCATTCACTTTGCTGGTATTGTAAAGTGCTTTTTCCATCTGCAAAAACATGGTTAAAGCAATCCTCCAAAGAGGGGGGTACCAATATATTAGATTAATTCAAGCAAATTAAGAGGCATAAAATATAAAATAGCTGTGAGGACCCACAGAGGAAGTTCTGTATACCCCAAGCTGCGATGAATCGGTGAGACCATTTACAACTCATTCTGTTAATAAGCTGCTATATTGGTGGATTCCTCTTTGAGGACCACCTCACACTATATGATTTTTTATATTGAGTTAAGTTTGATAATTTTTTTGGCACTCATCATTGGGACCACTGTCTCTTCTTTGAGTGAGATTGTCATTCTCATTTTCTTTATGTATGTTGTGTTTTTTTGTTTATTTTGTTATATATCATAGGCTCCCTGGACGTTGTATATTAAGCTGTCGATATCAGCAGTCCAGTGAGCTTTGGGTTACTAGCTTATCAAAAAGCTTTTAATATAACTAGATTAAAAGTTATATTTTATGCCTCTTAATTTGCTTGAATTAATCAACTGCAAAAACAGTTGGAAATAATGTGGCAATTTCTTAATCTGTTTTCTTCTAGGAACATAGGAAATTGGAGACCAGTTGTGTTTCGTTACAACTCCGGAGCTGTTAAAGCGCACCAATCACCAGGAGTTTCCTATATAACCTAAAGCCAGTGCTAAACTGGCACTATCATGCTGATTCTATATATACCTTTAGTGGTCAGCTAGGATGTATAAATTTTGAAACATAAGCAAGTAAAGTTTATAAAATCAGCAGCTCTTGAGTGACAGCTGCTGAGGAGCAGATAATATCTGGGGGGTATTCATAGTTATCCCCTCCCCCTGTTAGAATTAGCATAAGTATTATACAATTGATTTTATTTTTGACTTGCAGGACGTGTGCTGATGTCATACCCAGGTGACCAGAAGGGGCGGGGCCCCTGCATGCCATTTTCAGGCAGTGCTGGCTTTCCTCTTTTTTCTGCTATTAATTGGTCTGGTGGCTGACCTCCACCATGCCGTGCACGCCTGTTGTGGTTTGCAAATTCCTTCTGTTTCTATCAAAATTAATTTTGGTGGCTGTCCACCCTTTTCCACAGGCATTGTTAATTAGGCACCATTTACTTGGACCTGCTCCGCCTTAATTCATGGCTGCTGGTCAGGCACTGTGAGGGCCAGTTCTGACATTGGTATGTGTGGATTTGCCGTGATGTGGCAGGGGTGGCTCAAAAAAAATGATCAATTGTTTGCTAAAAATCTCATTTGTATTATAGTACAGTTGGAATGATGTTGTGAATTTACACTTTTTATTTGATGCATGCCATTTTCAGGCAGTACTAGCTTTTCTCTTTTTTCTGTTAGAACCAAAAATATTACATAAATACATTACCAGAACAAGCATCAGTACAGATATACATCACCGGAACCACCAAGAGTACAGGAATACATCACTAGAACCTCTAATAATACATAAATAAATAACCAGAGCAATCAGCAGTGCTGGAATATGTCATCAAAACCACCATGAGTACAGGAAACATCACTAGAATAAAAAATAGTACATAAATACATCACCAAAACAATCAGCAGTACAAAAATACATCACTAGAAACCAACAATAGTACATAAATACATCACCAGAACTACCATCAGTACATAAACACACCACCAGAAACACCAATAGTACAGAAATACATCACCAGAGCCACCATATGTTCAGAAATACATCACCAGAACCACTAACATTATTGAAATAAATCTCCAGATCCACCAACAGTGCAGAAATGTATCACTAGGACCACCATCAGTACATGAATACATCACCAGAACTATCTTCAGTACATGCATACACCAACAAGAGCACCAATAGTACAAAAATACATCACCAGAACCACCATATGTACTCGAATACATCACAAGAACCACCAACATTATAGAAATAAATCTCCAGAAGCACCAACAGTACAGAAATACAGTGGGTACAGAAAGTATTCAGATTCCTTTACATTCACTCTGTTTCATTGCAGCCATTCAGTAAATTCCAAAAAGTTCATTTTATTTTCTCATTAATATACACTCTGCACCCCATCCCCCATCTTGACAGAAAAAAACAGAAAGTAGAAATTTTTGCAAATTTATTAAACAAAAAAAACTGAAATATCACATGATCATAAGTATTCAGCCCCTTTGCTCAGTATTAAGTATTTGTACCCTTTTGAGCTAGTACAGCCATGAGTCTTCTTGTGAAAGATGCAACAAGTTTTTCATATCTGGATTTGAGGATCCTCTGCCATTCTTCCTTGCAGATCCTCTCCAGCTCTGTCAGGTTGGATGGTGAACATTGGTTGTCGCAATTTTCAGGTCTCTTCAAAGATGCTCAATTTGGTTTGGGTCAAGGTTCTGGCTGGGCCGGTCAAGAATGGTAACAGAGTTGTTCTGAAGCCACTCCTTTGTTATTTTAGCTGTGTGCTTAGGGTCATTGTCTTGTTGGAAGGTGATCCTTCAGCCAAGACTGAGGTCCAGAGCACTCTGGAAGGGGTTTTCTTCCAGGATCTCTCTGTACTTGACTGCATTCATCTTTCCTTCAATTACAACCAGTCGTCCTGTCCCTGCCCCATAGCATGATGCTGCCACCACCATGTTTCACTGTTGGGATTGTATTTGGCAGGTGATGAGCAGTGCCTGGTTTTCTCCACACATACTGCTTAGAATTATCACCAAAAAGTTCTATCTTCGTCTCATCAGACCAGAGAATCTTATTTCATCATCATCTGGGAGTCCTTCATTTGTGTTTTTGCAAACTCTATGCGGCTTTCACATGTCTTGCACTGAGTAGAGGCTCACTTGCACTCTGTCATAAAGGCCCGACTGGTGGAGGCTGCAGTGAACTTTGTGGAACTTTCTCCCATCTTTCTACTGCATCTCTGGAGCTCAGCCACAGTGATCTTGGGGTTCTTCTTTACCTCTCTCACCAGGGCTCTTCTTCCACGATTGCTCAGTTTATCTGGATAGCCAGGTCTAGGAAGAGTTTTGGTGATTGTAAACTTCTTCCATGTAAGTGTGATGCCCTGGACTAGTCAGGACATCCCAGGTAGTCCCATGCACACACACCCCCTCCCTAAAAAGGTGACAGCAGCCAAACTTAAAAACCTTGTCACCACCCTCCAGGTTTGATGTCCACATCAGTGGGGTGGAGCCAGGTGGTTGGCCCCACCCACCGAGGAGTTCACAGGCCTGGAGGCGGGAAAAGGACAGTAGTTCTAGAGAATAGTTTGACAGTGGAAAAGAGAAGTCTAGTTCAAGGGCAGACCTGTGACCAGGCCTGCCAATAGTCTACTCAGGTGGCTGGGTCGGAGCCCAGTCACCTCTGGCAAGGAGGCAGACAGTGGTGGCTGCCTTCAGGAGCTGGGATTACAGCCGGCGGAACCGTAGGGACCGGGGTCGGGCGGTGGCCCGCCGGTACCGAACCGGGGAACAGATTGGAAACCGGAGCACCAGGAGGGGTACTCAGACCCAGTACAAAGCCCCGAACCGACAGGGCTGAGTCAAATCAACTGATTGAGGTCAGAACTTAAGGACCTTTCCCACACAAGACCCGTTAGAAGACAACAGCCCAACCATCCAACCATACAGGGTAAAGCCACCGCCAAGGCATAGAGACCCAAGGGGTCAGTGTCTGCGGGCAAACAGGGCTTTTCCGACACCCAGCAAGCCGGGGAGCGGACTACCGTTGCTTAAGCATAGGAGTCAAAACATTCACACAAAGAGGTGCAGGAGAAAGGCGGAAACCACCAACCTGTTCAGGGAGAAGCTGCAGCCGGCTGCGGGCCCCGTTCATCATCCCGTTTGGTTTACCAGAGACTCCAATGTATTGTGTCATAGTGAGTACACCAGTGCCTTCGGGCCGCGCACCGCACCGCACCAGCATCCAGCACGCACCTGTCCCCACGCATCAGCACCTCCCTCGGGCCCCCGGGACCATAATTCCCCTACCCACAGAGGGGTCAATACCAAGCTGCGCAACACCGTCCCTGGGCGGCCTAGTTAACAGCAGCGGTGGTGTCCATCCATTCACCACAACCCGTGGGTGGCGTCACGAACTTACATCCCTTCCAAACCACCGCGGGCCCCGGCCGTGGAACTCCCCACCGAAGTCCCTGCGTGTAGCGCCAACCCCCTTGCAGAGCGACGTGACCCCTGGGTCCGTGAGGTGCTCGAGCCACTCACCGTACGAGCACGGATCCGAGCGGCTCAGTGGTCGCAGCCGAGCCCGCGGGGCGGTACACAAGGATTATGGAGGCCACTGTGCTCTTAGGTACCTTGCGTACTGCTGAAATTCTGTTGTAACCTTGGCCAGATCTGTGTCTTGCCACAATTCAGTGTCTGAGCTCCTTGGGCAGTTCCTTTGACCTCATGATTCTCATTTGGTGTGACATGCACTGTGAGGTGTGAGGTCTTATATAGACAGGTGTGTGCCTTTGCAAATCAAGTCCTATCAGTTTAATTACACACAGCTGGACTCCAATGAAGGAGTAGAACCATCTGAAAGAGGATCACAAGGAAATGGACAGCATGGAACTTAAATATGAGTGTCTGAGCAAAGGGTCTGAATACTTATGACCATGTGATATTTCAGTTTTTCTTGTTTAATAAATTTGCAAAAATTTCTATTTTTTTCTGTCAAGATGGGTGATGGGGTGCAGAGTGTACATTAATGAGAAAAAAATGAACTATTTTCAATTTGCCAAATGGATGCAACGAAACAAAGAGTGAACAATTTTAAAGGGGCCTGAATACTTTTCCGTGCCCACTGTATATCACCAGAACCCTCATCAGTACATGAATACATTACCAGAATCACCAGTAGTACAAATATACATCGCCTGAACCACCATCAGTAAAGAAATACAGCATCACAACCACCATGAGTATATGAATACAGCACAAGAATCCACAAAAGTACATGAATACAGCATCAAACTTAAGACAGTGAGCAAGTGCAGTGTCAAGTCAGCCCCATATACAATTAGAACACATGAACCTACAACTCCGTGTATGCCCTTAACAATGGTAAGGAAATGATGGGAGTTGCTGTTATCAGTCATTATGAGACTGCTGACCATACAGGAACCACAGTACTGATGATATGCAGGCAGGATCACAAACAAACATTTACATCATGGTACCTTATTAGTGACATTTTCTCTGATAAAAGTCTCTCTCTTTTTTATTCTTCTCCATTTTGTCAGATGCCATGATGACTTTCGACATCCAAGTCGATGCAGACTTCCATCTACTCCTGTCTTCTGCAGCACATCCTAACATGGTGCCTTTAAAAATAGGAGTCATTATTATGCTCATAAAGAAAAATATCTGTACTATGCTGTGACCCTGAATAATTGCACCTCACTGTGCTCCCTGTACAAAATATGACCCCACATATTTCTTCTTTTGGAACATAGACTCCACACTATCCTTTTTTTTTTATAAAATACTAGCTGTAGTACCCAGGCGTGGCCCGGGATAGTAAGTCTGTCTCTTTGCCCGTCTGTCTCTTTCCAGGGCTGTCTCTTTGCCCGGTCTGTCTCTTTGCCAATTTGTCTCTTTCCAGGTCTGTCTCTTTGACCGTCTGTCTCTTTGCCCGTCTGTCTCTTTCCAGGTCTATCTCTTTGCCCGTCTGTCTCTTTCCAGGTCTGTTTCTTTCCAGGTCTGTCTCTTTCCAGGTCTGTCTCTTTCCAGGTCTGTCTCTTTCCAGGTCTGTCTCGGTCTGTCTCTGTCTGTCTCTTTCCACGTCTGTCTCTGTCTGTCTCTCTGCCTGTCTCTATCTCTCTGTCTCTTTCCCCGTCTGTCTGTGTCTGTGTCTCTGTCTGTCTCTTTCTGTCTCTCTCTATCCATCTCCCCACCAACATCTTATTACCTCCCACATAAACTTCTAATACTAACAGTTTATTTTGTTCCTATAGCAACCACTGAAAGTTGCTATTAATAGACTGTAGCTCCCACCTCCATTCAGTTTAATGGAGGCAGGATTTTGGAGAGTAACTGTAAAGCGTGGGGTTAAATTTTCCTGTTAAAACATAGTCTACGACATTCCCTGAATCACATGAAGTGTCTGTGCAAAATTTCGTGATTGTAAATGCGACGGTGCGAATTCCTTTAGTGGACATACACACATACATACACACATACACTCAGCTTTATATATTAGATTGCTTCCTCACTGTCCACCTCTGTGAGCTATAACCTCCACAGTCTTTGCCTTTATTAGATATCGGTACACCAGGTGCCCTCTGGACATATTTGTCTGCAGCCACTTAATTCTGCAGGCTAGTTTTTGCTTTTTAGTCTCTACAATGATCTACAGTTAGGTCCAGAAATATTTGGACAGTGACACAATTTTCGCGAGTTGGGCTCTGCATGCCACCACATTGGATTTGAAATGAAACCTCTACAACAGAATTCAAGTGCAGATTGTAACGTTTAATTTGAAGGTTTGAACAAAAATATCTGATAGAAATTGTAGGAATTGTACACATTTCTTTACAACACTCCACATTTTAGGAGGTCAAAAGTAACACAGCACAACAATGTTTTTGCTACTGAGGGTAAAACATGTGTTATTTACTAATTTGAACATGCTGATTCCAAATATGAACTCAGAATTTGCACAGCACGTCCAGATTTTGAGTTATACTTAGAAAAGGCCATACGCCTATTCAGGCATTGTTGAAGATATTCTTACACACATGTCATGGAAAATGGTGTCTGCTTCTGTACTGATGTGAATAGGCTTATGCTAGAGTTGGGTTGTAGACATTTTCCAGATCAATGGAGACTGTTCATAGACTCTAGTAAAGCAAGCTTGAAAGCTGTTCTGTTGCACAATGGCAATGAAAAGCCATCTGTCCCCATTGCACATGCGGTTGGAATGAAAGAGACCTATGCTTCTATGCAGATCATTCTGAAATTGATTAAATATTCAGAACATCAATGGAACATTTGTGCTGACCTCAAAGTTGTTGCACTAGTCCTTGGTTTGCAGTTAGGTTACACTAAGCATATGTGCTTTCTGTGCCTATGGAACAGTCGAGATGACAACAACCATTATAAAATTAAACGGTGGCCCAATAGAGATGAACATAAGATTGGTAAGCACAATGTTCAACACGAATCACTTGTCGATCCACTTAAAGTTTATCTTCCACCTCTTCACATTAAACTAATGTGAACTAATGAAAAATTTTGTAGTAGCAATGGATCGTCAAGGGAATGGATTTAAGTATCTGAAGGAAAAGTTTAGTGCATTGAAAACTGAAGCCAAACTCAAAGCAGGAATCTTTATTGGTCCTGAAATCCACCAACTAATCCATGATGAAATCTTCAAGAAAGAACTCACCCCACTTGAACTAACTGCATGGGATGCATTTATATTAGTAGTTTAAAACTTCCTTGGAAACGAAAGAGCAGAAAACTATGCTGAACTAATAGACAATATGCTTCAAGCATACGAAATGCATGGTGCCCGAATGTCATTGAAAATGCATTTCCTACATTCACATCTTGACTTCTTTCCTCCAAATATGGGTAATGTCAGTGACGAACATGGTGAGAGATTCCACCAGGACATTTCTACTATGGAAAAAAGATACCCAGGTCGCTTTAACCCCAACATGATGGGCGATTACTGCTGGTTTTTGCAACGGGCCACTAGGACCACTCACAAGCGCAAAAGCAAGTGCCTGAAGCACTTTTAAAAGTACTCTGCTGAGTTCAAGGCGATTTCTTAAGCTACTATAAGTGATTTTTAAGTTTTTTGGTTTATTTACCTATACTTCTTTTTCAATAAAAATGATAATACATGTTGTGAAACTGTGGGACATAACGATTCTGTATCTTTATTAATTGCTTATTTTAATTTTCACAAAAATTGGAATAACTTAATATCCTGACGTGCTACAAAAAAACTAACTTCAGATTTGGATTCAGCGCATTCGATTTAGTATAGCGCACATGGTTTTTGCCAAGTAGCAGACAAAAAGTGTTTATTTGTTGTGCTGTGTAATTGGACAAATAAACCAAACCCAAACAAAATATTTTTATTTTCAATATTTTGTTGCGAATCCTTTGGAGGCAATCACTGCCTTAAGTCTGGAACCCATGGACATCACCAAACGCTGGGTTTCCTCCTTCTTAATGCTTTGCCAGGCCTTTACAGCCGCAGCCTTCAGGTCTTGCTTGTTTGTGGGTCTTTCCGTCTTAAGTCTGGATTTGAGCAAGTGAAATGCATGCTCAATTGGGTTAAGATCTGGTGATTGACTTGGCCATTGCAGAATGTTCCACTTTTTTTGCACTCATGAACTCCTGGGTAGCTTTGGCTGTATGCTTGGGGTCATTGTCCATCTGTACTATGAAGCGCCGTCCGATCAACTTTGCGGCATTTGGCTGAATCTGGGCTGAAAGTATATCCCGGTACACTTCAGAATTCTTCCGGCTACTCTTGTCTGCTGTTATGTCATCAATAAACACAAGTGACCCAGTGCCATTGAAAGCCATGCATGCCCATGCCATCACGTTGCCTCCACCATGTTTTACAGAGGATGTGGTGTGCCTTGGATCATGTGCCGTTCCCTTTCTTCTCCAAACTTTTTTCTTCCCATCATTCTGGTACAGGTTGATCTTTGTCTCATCTGTCCATAGAATACTTTTCCAGAACTGAGCTGGCTTCATGAGGTGTTTTTCAGCAAATTTAACTCTGGCCTGTCTATTTTTGGAATTGATGAATGGTTTGCATCTAGATGTGAACCCTTTGTATTTACTTTCATGGAGTCTTCTCTTTACTGTTGACTTAGAGACAGATACACCTACTTCACTGAGAGTGTTCTGGACTTCAGTTGATGTTGTGAACGGGTTCTTCTTCACCAAAGAAAGTATGCGGCGATCATCCACCACTGTTGTCATCCGTGGATGCCCAGGCCTTTTTGAGTTCCCAAGCTCACCAGTCAATTCCTTTTTTCTCAGAATATACCCGACTGTTGATTTTGCTACTCCAAGCATGTCTGCTATCTCTCTGATGGATTTTTTCTTTTTTTTCAGCCTCAGGATGTTCTGCTTCACCTCAATTGAGAGTTCCTTAGACCGCATGTTGTCTGGTCACAGCAACAGCTTCCAAATGCAAAACCACACACCTGTAATCAACCCCAGACCTTTTAACTACTTCATTGATTACAGATTAACGAGGGAGACGCCTTCAGAGTTAATTGCAGCCCTTAGAGTCCCTTGTCCAATTACTTTTGGTCCCTTGAAAAAGAGGAGGCTATGCATTACAGAGCTATGATTCCTAAACCCTTTCTCCGATTTGGATGTGAAAACTCTCATATTGCAGCTGGGAGTGTGCACTTTCAGCCCATATTATATATATAATTGTATTTCTGAACATGTTTTTGTAAACAGCTAAAATAACAAAACTTGTGTCACTGTCCAAATATTTCTGGACCTAACTGTATATTATGACCTCATTAAACTTAGTGACCTCAGGTGAGGTGCAGGAATAGGGTGTAAAAATTTCAGCATCAAATCTGCATCTCTTGGTAAAAAAGCAGTTTTCTGCCAGGAGATGCAGGTCTGTGAACTCAGTGACCTCACTGAGGTTACTGAGTTTAATGAGGTTACCCGAGGCCAAGTTACCTATGGTCACAGGTGAATGACTGTGGGAACCTCCACCTGTGACCACAAACAACTTGAGTGACATCCCCGATCATCACTGCGGCTTAGTCTCTGCCTAAAGCTCACAGTGGCTGGTCATGTTCTGTGCCCACATGCTGTACCTTCAGTTATGTAGCAGAGCTGGAATCGTTGTGGAACCTCGTGTGGATTATGTCGGACCTGGGTGTTTGGGGGTTAAAGAGGATATGTTTTTTGCACTTGATTTCAAATAAAGGATTTTTTCGGTGTTTGCATTTATTTCTTTTCACTTACAGATTAGTAATGGGAGGGTCTCATAGACCCTCTCCATTACTAATCTAGGGCTTAGTGGTAGCTGCAAACTCCAATTAACCCCTTATTACCCCAATTGCCATCGCACCAGGGCAATTGGGATGAGCAAGGTAAAGTTCTGGGATTGTCGCATCTAATGGATGCGACAACTCTGGGCGGCTGCAGGCTGCTATTTTTAGCCTGGGGGTGCCCAATAAGCATGGGTCTCCCCAGCCTGAGAATACCACCTTCCAGCTATTGGCTCTATCATGGATGGGTATCAAAATTTGGGGGGACCGCATTCTGCTTTTTTTTAACTATTTTTTTAAAGAAAAAAAAAAGAAAAAAATCACATGCGGTTCCTATTATCTTGATACATAGCCAAGATAAGCGCACGGCTGGGGGCTGCAGCCTGTAACCATAAGCTTTATCTGTGCTGGGTATCATAATATGGGGGACCCTATGCCAATTTTTTTATTTATTTATTTTTACACCAATAGAGATGGACACACACAGCGCCTCTGATTGAAAGGAGTCAGACGCTGTCCCACAGGGTGGGGGTGCATATTGACTGCAACCAAAAATACCAGGACTGCCGGTGGGCGGGGAAAGTATTGAATATTTATGAGGGTAAGGAGCGGAACTGGGAGTAGTGTGAGTGACCCGGAAGCAGTGTACAGCCTCGCGAGAGACTCGATAAATATAACGTGCCTGCTTTCCCCTTTTTTCTTTATTTTTCCTTAATATTTTTAATTACCCGAGTGGCCAGACCTGGATCGTTACACGGAGTTCCCTAAGAACTACAGGCCTGGGGTCGGGGCTCGGGTACTTTTGAACCCACCCGGAGCAGGACTTTTTTAGTCTGGATCAGCCCATCATTACTTAAAAGCACAACAGTCAGAGGAAGAGACAGAAGCTGACCCATCACTGCCATCATCTGTACTCCACATGAGTATGTTCAGATATCAATACAGATGATTAATATTTATATACTATCTACATACAGTTACACTGGCTATACAAGACTTGTCGGTAATATAGGTTAAAATAGTACAATGACGGAGAAAACTTTTAAAAACACTTTCCCTGATTAGAAAAAGGGTAACATTTTGAGAGTTTTTTCTCAGAGACTGCACCACTCTAGTCTATTGGGAGTATCCGGTATTGCAGTTCAGCCCAATTCACATGAATGGGATACAATTGTAATACCAAACACAGCCTATGTTCCACAGTGGCGCTCTTTCTCGATAAAAAAATAACTAAAGTTTTTCCTAATTAGCATAACTTATCCCAGAAATAGGGGCCAGCAACTCTTATTTTTTGGATCGGTAGTTATATCAGTAGTGACATGATCCCCAACAATTACCTGGACGATAAAGAAACCAGACAGAAGAACAATCAATATGTGGTGCTGGAGAAAGATGTTATCAATACCATGGATGGCAAGAAGAACAAATCCATTTTGGGACATATCAAGCCAGACTCAAAGGATCACCATCTACGACTTGCCTACTTTGGATACATCATACGAAGAGAGCAATCACTGAAGAAGAACATCATGGCTGGAAAAGATAGAAGGAACAAAGCAAAGAGGGGAACCAGCAACCCGATGGATTGATACTATCAAGAAAAAAGCTGGAGAAGACTTTGGTGGACCTATCTAGGCGGAAAAGACCCTGGTGGACCCATCTAGGCAGAGAAGACCCTGGTGGACCTACTAGGCGGAGAAGACCCTGGTGGACCTAGCTAGGTGGAGAAGACCTTGGTAGACTTATCTAGGCAGAGAATACCTTTGTAGACCTATCTAGGTGGAGAAAAACCTAATGAACATCTCTAGATGGAGAAGACCTTGGTGGACCTATCTAGGCAGAGAAGACCCTGGTCGACCTATCTAGGTGGAGAAGACTCTGGTGGACCTATCTAGGTGGAGAAGACCCTGGTGGACATATCTAGGTGGACAAGACTCTGATGGACCTATCTAGGTGGAGAAGACCATGGTGGACTTATCTAGGTGGAGAAGACCCTGGTGGACATATCTAGATGGAGAAGACCCTGATGGACCTATCTAGGAGGAGAAGACTCTGGTGAATCTATCTAGGTGGAGAAGACCCTGATGGACCTATCTTGGCAGAGAAGACCCTGGTCGACCTATCTAGGTGGAGAAGACTCTGGTGGACCTATCTAGGTGGAGAAGACCCTGGTGGACCTATCTAGGTGGAGAAGACTCTGGTGGACCTATCTAGGTGGAGAAGACCATGGTGGACTTATCTAGGTGGAGAAGACTCTGGTGGAAATATCTAGGCAGAGATGACCCTGGAGGACCTATCTAGGTGGAGAAGACTCTGGTGGACCTATCTAGGTGGAGAAGACCATGGTGGACTTATCTAGGTGGAGAAGACTCTGGTGGAATTATCTAGGTAGAGATGACCCTGGTGGATCTATGACAGAAGACCCTGATGGATTTGTCTAGGCTGCAGAAGATCGTTTATCCATCAAGTCATCATGGCTCAAGATTGAGCTGAAGGCTGTTAAATAATAATAATTTACATAACAAAACCCCAACGTAAGAAATTGGACAGTCTTTTTTTTTTTTTTTTTTTTTTAAATAAAAAAAAATGTCACAGTCTGTAACTTAGAATATTCGAACCATAGAACATGAAAACTGGGAAGGATCAATAATGAAGTGTTTTTAAAAATTTTTAGAACTTTTTATTATGCATTGATTAGTTTTAATGGACATAAAACTGGGAAACCCTTTCATTAATTGACACTGCTCGTGTAAACCCAGAGGAAACTTTACAGTAAGTTTTAGCCAAACTTTCACTCAACTCAACTCCCATCATACGGTAATTACATATAATTATATGAACTTTGAGAACATATAGGCAGATAAATATAATCTCGATAATACGTCATTGTTGGAAAATGCAAATAGCCCAAAGCCGGGCAAGTTACTACATATAGAGAAGATACTTGCGCTCTATAATTACAGGAAAGGCTCCAGTTTCATATACTCTGTAGTATTTTGTGCAAACTTTTTTTTTTATCAAGGCACCAATATTTTTGCAATTACGTATAGATGACTAAGAATTACATTATTGACGATGCATTCAACTATTTATATCCCTCCCCTTTAGAATTACACAACACTCTGGGATAGATATATAATATATTCCGATTCCTCTCCGTATTGTGAATTGCACAGATTAGTATGAGGGACCAAAGGTAGCATTTGTCTGCAGATGTGTCCACTGCACAGACCTAAAAAAATTGCCTTAGGCTGCTTTCACAGTATGTTTTTTTTAGCATGCGTCATGAACGTTTTTTTGCTGCAAAAGCGGATGCTGTTTTTGCAGAGAAAGACACGTGTTATTTTGCAGGATCCTGTCACTTGAAGTTTATGGGCGGGCATTGGAGTCATGTGATCGGGAGTGAGGGGAACTGAACGTGAGACTGGGAGCCGGCATCTGACAGCTGCAGAGGCTCATAACCAAGGTAAACATCGGGTAACTTGCTTGGATACCCGATATTTACCTTGGTTACGAGTGTCTGCAGCTGCTAGGAGCCGGGCTCCCTGCACACGTAACCAAAGTAAACATCGGGTAACTTGCTTGGATACCCGATATTCACCTTGGTTACGAGCGTCTGCAGCTGCTAGGAGCCAGGCTCCCTGCGCACGTAACCAAGGCAAACATCGGGTATCCAAACAAGTTACCCGATGTTTACCTTGGTTACGAGCCTCCGCAGCTCTCAGGCAGGGGAGAGAGGGAGGGGGAGAGAGAGACTGATCACACCAGGCTGGTTTCTGGGCATGCTCAGTAGAGCAAGCAGGATCCTGTCTTATCAGCATGCCAGCGTTCACATGCGTTTGAGTGCTGTTTAGTCAGAATCCAGCGACGTGTAGTATTTGGACGCAGCTCAAAAACGCTACAAGTAGCGTTTTTGAAAAAAGTTAAAAAACTACAAGGCGCTGGATCCTCACTATAACGCACGCAAACGCAGGTGAACGCATGTTGACGCGAGTCCATTGCAAATGCATTGAAATGAAAACGCATTTGCACTGGATCCGTTCTTGCGTTAAAAAAACGTTCAGGACGCATGTTAAAAAAACGTAGTGTGAAAGCAGCCTTAGTAGTGAATGACAGGTTACTGCATCGCCACCTAGTGGCCATAACAAGAAATGAGCAAAATTCTCCGTTAGTGCTTTCTGTAGCTACTTTGTATTTTTGTTTACAGTTATTTGTATTGCCATTTAATCTATATTCACGTTGCAGATTTTAGCTTTTAGCAGAATCATTAAGACGTTATTGGACAGTTTTCCTTGGGACATACAATGTCTGTTATATTGGCATCACCACAGTATGGAGGATTGCAGGAGGAACTACAGAACAGACCAACAAACTAGGTAATACAGCGCCATCTGCTGTGTATTCAAGGTAAATACTCCCTATAGAAGAAGCCTGCAGCTGCTGCAACTACCAACAGATTTTACAATATTATGAGTAATTAAATGTAATATTAAAATAATCAATTTGTAAAATAAATTATATAATTGTATATACTGATACAATCTCCTAGTACAGAGTCATTGCTATGTCACAGGGGTAACAAACATGACGGAGAGTAATCTCCTCTATTTCAGGTGTCAGAAGACCGCAGCTCATGGCTACATGCACACTTACACTAGTTGGATCTGCTTTACTTTCCAGTTAGCTATGCAGATTTTCCTTGATCCGGTGCTGCAAGGGTTAAGCAATTTTTCTGCTTTTCTTAAGGTCCAGTCACACTAAGCAACTTACCAGCGATCCCAACAACGATAGGGATCGCTGGTAAGTTGCTAGGAGGTTGCTGGTGAGATGTCACACTGCGACGCTCCAGCGATCCGACCAGCAACCTGACCTGGCAGGGATCGCTGGAGCGTCGCTACACGAGTTGCTGGTGAGTTCACCAGCAACCAGTGACCAGACTCCAGCGCCGCGTGGAAGATGCTGCGTTTGGTAACTAAGGTAAATATCGGGTAACCAACCCGATATTTACCTTGGTTACCAGCGCACGGAGCTACACGTGCAGAGAGCAGGGAGCAGCGCACACTGAACGCTGGCTCCCTGCTCTCCTAGTTACAGCACACATCGGGTTAATTACCCGATGTGTGCTGCAGCTAAATGTGCACAGAGCAGGGAGCAGCGCACAATGCTTAGCGCTGGCTCCCTGCTCTCCTAGCTACAGCACACATCGGGTTAATTACCCGATGTGTGCTGCAGCTAAATGTGCACAGAGCAGGGAGCAGCGCACAATGCTTAGCGCTGGCTCCCTGCTCTCCTAGCTACAGCACACATCGGGTTAATTAACCCGATGTGTCCTGCAGCTACATGTGCACAGAGCAGGAGCCGGCACTGACAGTAAGAGCGGCGGAGGCTGGTAACAAAGGTAAATATCGGGTAACCAAGGACAGGGCTTCTTGGTTACCCGATGTTTACATTGGTTACCAGCCTCCGCAGAAGCCGGCTCCTGCTGCCTGCACATTTAGTTGTTGCTGTCTTGCTGTCACACACAGCGATCTGTGCTTCACAGCGGGACAGCAACAACTAAAAAATGGCCCAGGACATTCAGCAACAACCAACGACCTCACAGCAGGGGCCAGGTTGTTGCTGGATGTCACACACAGCAACATCGCTAGCAACGTCACAAAAGTTGTTCGTTAGCAGCGATGTTGCTAGCGATGTTGCTTAGTGTGACGGGGCCCTTAGGCTTTCCTGGCTTATCTCAGCTGTTCTGATTTTCTAAAGCAGCTATCTCCAGGTATGGCTCCTTTAATGACTTCTTTGTTCACAGCTCACACTTTCACACCAAGATCAAGGTAGAGCAAACTATCACTGGCAACTACCCAAGTTGAGACTCACTTCTCAACTTAGGTAATTGCCAGTGATAGTTTGCTCTACCTTGGTCTTGGTGTGGAAGTTTGAGCTGTTGACAAAGAAGTCATTAAAGGAGCCGTATCCGGAGAGAGCTGCTTGGAAGTTTGTTTGATAGCTTCCCATCCTTTATGCCCTTTTTGGATTGCCTCACCAATCCATTCCCTTTACTCCTTTTTTTTTTTTTTTAAAGATATATTATTATTGGCTTTTCAAGATAGCGGTAAAGATACAGTTATGGAATCAATAAAACAGACATTTTTACGCATACAAATTCAAATAATATAGTAATTTGCAGAAAGTATGTACATATAAGCTAAAATATACATCTCACCAAGTCATTCCAGAACAAACAAAATTCCAGACTAAGAAGCAGAAATCTCCAGTTTTCCTAGTAAACCACTCAACATATCCATGTGGTACCATGTTGAATCTTTAGGAGGTGTGGCTATGTGGAGTATCTTGTCGGTGGTACAATATGTCTCAATAAAGGCCTTCCAATTTATGAAATGTTTAGATATCCGGTCCTTTTTTTTCCCCGTATTTTGCCTCTCCAAGTGCATTAAATGTTTCATTTGTTCGAAGAATTCGTTAAGTGAAGGAGTAGTAGGATCAAGCCAGTAGTTAAGTAATAGCCGTTTTGAGAGGAGCTCATTTGGGGGACACTATAGCTCAGGGTCTCTGGTCCAGCCAGGAACTAGACACATCCTCCAACCTCAAGGAGCTTCGAGCGGTCGAACAGTAGTAGCTAGTGACCTTCCTTCCTCTCCTTCAACAGACCCATGTTCACCTCCTTTCCGACAACCAGACAGTGGTTTTGTATATAAATCACCAGGGGGGACGAGGTCTTGTTCTCTCATGACAGCTACTGCCCAGGTATTGGATCTCGCCAATCAACACCTTCTTCCTCTGTCAGCCCTTCATATCCGAGGAGTGGACAACGTCAGAGCAGATTTCCTCAGCCGCCATACTCTACATCAAGGGGAATGGAACCACATGGAATAGACGATGCGGAAAACGTCGGCCACTCATTCTCTTGTTTTTTTCCAACCAATAATGAACCAGAATCAAGGTATGTGTTAGATTGAGCTTAAGGGACCATAAAGTTTCAATTCATTTAGTGATCATCTACCAAAATTCTGTTCACTTTGGGCACGACCATAAGCCATGTAGCAAATCGGTAGAGGGAGTTTTGCATTTCGGGCATAGAATGATCCTGTCTGATTTAAAAGGGTTAACTGGAAAATCGAAAGCATAGATGGCTCTATGCATGATACTATATCATCCAGTAATCGCCCCCTCCGTTCCATGGAGGTGTGTGTGTGATTTGCTTCTCCTGCACCTGTGATGCCTCCACTTAGTGGGGGCTTAGCTGTATCCTGGTAGAGTATTAGTTTTTGGCCTGGGTGATGTACACACTGCAGCCCATCTTTGCTGTAATACTTAATTTTTGGAGGATATTTATTCCTCTTTTTGGTGCTATTTTTATATTTTGTGTTTCCCATTACTTAAAAAACACGTCTGGGTGTACATCTAGCAAATCCTCTCTCATTATAGTATACAGGGACAAAATTGGGGCGTAGGCGGTGTATTGTGCCAAAAGTCTATCAAAATTATTCCACCCTATTTCCTGACTGACATCTTTTAATACATTTAGGAATTCGTGTTTTATTTGTTCATATTGGATAACCTGGTTGGGGCTAAGGCCATATTTGTTGATTATCTCTTCCCTCCTGAACTCCCTTTGCTCTTTCTTGTAGTCTGGTGTGTATTGTACAATCACTGTTTCTTTTATACTTGTCTTTTTCCTGTTTGTGTCTTTATCTTGGCATGGGACTAGTGTTCCTGCTGTCCTGCGCACTAGTCAGGGTTGTGCTAAGGGAAAGACAGTGATAAGAACATAATCACCGCATGGGTTGAAAGAACCCTTCTAAGGATGTCAAGGAACTCAGGGTTGCTTAGGGTAAGTGTTAGGGGTTGTACTTCCCTATCTTTCCTTAGTGGCAGTATATTGTTTCTCATGCCTAGCCTTGCACTGAGCAGCCCCTTGGTGGAGCACTTCAAACAAGAGCTGCCCTGGAGTGCTATATGGTGCCTATCATCAGATAAGTCCAACCTCACCATCAGAGGCTCTGGTAAAGACTGGTTAGGCACTTAGTCACGTCCCTCCAGGGAAAGCCTGGTCCTGGTAGCAATGGATCTATGCCCATATCTCCCCTCCATCTGAAGTGTGACAGTCACATCTCCTGTGTAGTTTGCCTGGTGGTGCCCGAATGTTTAGTCATCGATGATGACCACATTCAATTTTTTCACCAAATGTGCTGTTTACATGGTCTAGGCTCAGATGAGGTAAGAAAGGGGAGCAGAAGATAAATTATAGGATAAAATGAGGATTTTGTTTTGTTTTGATACCTGCAGGATAGGTAAAAAATGTACAATTGCTTAGGCAGCCACTTTCCCTGCTGTGTTTTTTAATAGGCCATTGTTAGGTTCCCTTTCTTATTTCCAAAAATGTATGGCTATATAGGTAATGCAACTTTCCAAGGCTTTTTTCCATCACATGTTCAGCATTTCACTTCTGTCCACTAGATGGCACTCCTCTACCATTCCAGAAAGGTCCATTACACTAAACAAACTGTGAAGAACTGGTTCACACTCTTAGGTCTCATTCACACATCAGTAATTCATCAGTATTTGACAAAACCAGACGTGTTTCCTAAACACAAACCAGCTGTCAATCTTTCAATTATAGTTTTTCCACTCCTGGCTTTGGCATACAAACACTGATGCAAAAATGATGACCAAATACTAACACCAAATACTAACACCAAATACTAACACCAAATACTAACATGTGAACAAGGCCTTACAGTGAGCGCTGCATTTTTCTCTAAATCCCCGCGAAAACGGGATTCAACTTTAGCCCTGACTATGATACTAAAATATATCCAAAGCTATGGAAGGATAGCAAAATATTGTCTCCAGTGGTTGACTATGCCCGAAATCCATGCACAAAGGGGTGTTTTAGCTGCCTTGTCGTTGGACTTAGTGCAGCTATTTTGAACTGCAGGTCTAACAAATATCCACACTATTTACAAATATTCTCCATGTTTGATCATGAGGAGAGGGAAATGCAGAGAAACTAACACAGGAGGTCAAAACAGCTACTTTAAAGGGAAGGCGCCATCAAAAAAAATATTTTTTTCAATAACTGAAAAAATGTAAAGTATGAATCATAGAATCATAGAATATTAGGCGGGCTTTGCACGTTGCGACATCGGTAACAATGTGTTACCGACGCTGCAGCGATAGTCCCCGCCCCCGTCGCAGGGGCGATATCTTATGATTGCTGCCGTAGCGAACATTATCGCTACGTCAGCTTCACATGCACTTACCTGCCCTGCGACGTCGCTCTGGCCTGCGAACTGCCTCCTTACTAAGGGGGCGGGTCGTGCGGCGTCATAGCGACGTCACACGGCAGACAGCCAATAGAAGCGGAGGGGCGGAGATGAGCGGGACATAAACATCCCGCCCACCTCCTTCCTTCCGCATTGCCGGTGGAGGCAGGTAGGAGATGTTCCTCGCTCCAGCGGCTTCTCACACAGCGATGTGTGCTGCTGCAGGAACGAGGAACAACATCGTACCGTTGCAGCAGCGACATTATTAAAATGTCGGACCCTACACCGATCATACGATAACAACGCTTTTGCGCTCGTTAATCGTATGTAAAAGGCTTTACACACTACGATGTCGACAGCGACGCTGGATGTGCGTCACTTTCGATTTGACCCCACCGACATCGCAGCTGCGATATCGTAGTGTGCAAAGCCCGCCTTAGAGTTGGAATGGACCTCCTGGGTCATCTAGCCCAACCCCCTGCTTAAAGCAGGATTCACTAAATCATCCCAGACAGATGTCCGTCCATCCTCTTTTTAAAGACTTCCATTGAAGGAGAACTCACAACCTCTCGTGGCAGCCTGTTCCACTCGTTGATCACCTTCACTGCCAAAACGTTTCCTTCTGAAAATGAGAATAAAACTGATCCCTCTACAGTGTGACAGCCTTTAAGATACTTGTAGACAGGTATTAAGTCTGCTCTCAGTCTTCTCTTTTGCAAGCTAAACAATCCTAAATCCTTTAACCGTTCCTCATAGGACATGGTTTGCAGACCAGTCACCATTCTGGTCACTCTTCTCTGAACTTGCTCCAGTTTGTTGATGTCTTTTTTAAAATGTGGTACCCAGAACTGGACACAATATTACAGATGAGGTCTGGCCAAAGAGGAGTAAAGGGGGATAATGACTTAACGTGATCGAGACTGTATGCTTCTGTTAATACATCCTAGAATGGTGTTTGCCTTTTTTTGCTGCTGCATCACACTGTTGACTCATGTTCAGTCTGTGATCTATTAGTATACCTAAGTCTTTTTCACACATGCTGTTGGATAGCTCTATTCCTCCCAAGCTGTATTTGCTATTTTCATTATTCTTGCCAAGATGTATGACTTTACATTTCTCCCTGTTAAAATCCATTCTATTAGTTGCTGCCCATTGTTCCAGCTTTTTTTGATCTTGTTCAATCCTCTCTCTCGCTTCTCTAGTGTTAGCTATTCCTCCTAGCTTTGTGTCATCAGCAAATTTAATCAATTTACCCTTAATACCTTCATTTAAATCATTGATAAAGATGTTGAACAACACAGTGCCCAGGACAGAGCCCTGTGGTACCCCACTTGAGACAGTCTTCCAACTGGATGTGCAGCCATTTATGACCACTCTTTGACTCCGATCACTAAGCCAGTTACGAATCCATCTAACAGTTGCCTTGTTTATTTCACACTTGGTCATTTTTTCAATAAGGATTGTATGAGATACTTTGTCAAATGCTTTACTGAAGTCAAGATATATTATGTCTACTGCATTTTCCTGATCCACCCAGTCAGTGATTTTGTCATAGAAGGAAATTAAGTTAGTCTGACATGACTTATTAGTTACAAATCCATGCTGGCTCCGGTTAATCACTTCATTCTCATCCAGGTACTTGCATAAATGTTGTTTAATAATTTGTTCAAAGATCTTTCCATGTATTGAAGTCAGGCTCACAGGCCTGTAGTTCCCTGGGTCCACCTTCTTCCCCTTTTTGAAGATAGGGACAACATTTGCTCTTCTCCAGTCTTCTGGAATGTCTCCTGTTCTCCAAGAAGTTTAAAAAATTATGAAGAGTGGTTCTAATATTTCCTCTGCCAACTCCTTCAGTACTCTGGGGTGTAATTCATCTGGACCTGGGGACTTTAATTCATTAATGTTATCTAAGTATTCCCTCACTATCTCTTTGTTTATTGATGGCCTGGATTCTTCTAATCCTACAATAGAATGGTGAAGATCAGTTGATTTTACTTTTTCAGAAAAAACAGATGCAAAATAACATTTTAAAAGTTCGGCCTTCTCATCATCATTTTTTACAACTTCACCATTTTCATCCTGTAAAATTCCTATAACATCTTTGACTTTTCTTTTATTTTTGGCATAATTCCCAAATCCTATTTTATTGCTTTTGACATATCTTGCAAGCCTTATTTCATTATCAGCTTTGGCTAATCTGATGTGTGCCCTTCATGTGTGATGAATGTTTGAATGTCGAGCTGAGCGGGGCCATGGCGCTGAGGATGTCAGTGCCGTGGGAATGCATGGCTGGGGACAGGTGAGTGTGTGTGTGTGTACATGCGGACTGTGGGAGGGGGCGGAGCCGAGCGGGGAAGTGTCGGGCTCCCTGCACACGTAGCCAGAGTAAATATTGGGTAACTAAGCAAAACACTTTGCTTGGTTACCCGATATTTACCTTGGATACCAGCGTACACCGCTTAGGGCTGGCTCCTTGCACACCTAGCCAGGGTAAATATCGGGTAACTAGGCAAAGTGCATTGCTTAGTAACCCGATGTGTACCCTGGTTACGTGTGCAGGGAGCCAGAGAGCCCATGCGCAGCAAAATCCTAAGGATTCCGCTGTTCAAAAAACGTTACATGCTGTGTTCCTGCCGCCCAGCGGAAGCAACGCAGCGTCGGCCAGCGGAAGCAACGCAGGTCCATCACTCGCAATCCATCGTCCATACAAGTCTATGGGAAGCAGTGGAATCTGTTAACGGATTCCGCTGTTTTCCAAAATGGCGGATTGCAACTGAAGGAAAACAACGCAAGTGTGAAACTAGCTTAAGAAGCGCAGATAGGGTCTTATCTGGTGGGATTTGACAAGGCAAACAGGTAAGATACTCACCTGTAGAAGTTGTGCCAGTCATAACTCCTTCATAGGCATAAAATGGCGGAGAGACATGTTACAGATGTGGAAGAAGGAAACCAGGATGTGCCGCGCTGACATCAAACATCCAGAAGTTGATTAATTTCTTTTATTTAATCAGGTCTACGCGTTTCGGAGGACGGAGCCCCCTTCCTCAGGACAATTATTACAGATAAAATCAACCTGTTTTTGATTTTTCTGTAATAATTGTTCTGAAGAAGGAGGCTGCGTACTCCGAAACGTGTAGACCTGATTAAATTAAAGAAAAATTAATCCACTTCTGGTTGTTTGATGTCAGCGCGGCATATCCCGGTTTCCTTCTTCCACATCTGAAAGTGTCACTGAGGAAGGCTGGCATAGTGCTCCACTGTATAATATGCCCCACTGTATAATGTGCCATCATATACTATGCCCCCATATTCCTGTGCCCCCATATTCCTGTGCCCCATATTCCTTTGCCCCATATTCCTGTGTCCCATATTCCTGTGTCCCATATGCCTGTGCACCCATATTCCTGTGCCCCCATATTCCTGTGTCCCCATATTCAGGTGTCCCCAAATTCATGTGCCCCCATATTCCTGTGTACCCATATTCCTGGGTCCCCAAATTCTTGTACTCCCATATTCCTATGCCCCATATTCCTGTGCCCCCATATTCCTGTGCCCCATATTGCTGCGCCCCATATTCCTGTGCCCCCATATTCCTGTGTCCCCATATTCCTGGGCCCCTTAATTACTGTGCCCTCATATTACTGTGCCCCATATTCCGGTGCCCCCATATTCCGGTGCCCCATATTCCTGTGTCCCATATTCCTGTGCCCCATATTCCTGTGTCCCATATGCCTGTGCACCCATATTCCTGTGCACCCATATTCCTGTGCCCCCATATTCCTGTGCCCCCACATTCCTGTGTCCCCATATTCAGGTGTCCCCAATTTCATGTGCCCCCATATTCCTGTGCCCCCATATGCCTGTGTACCCATATTCCCGGGTCCCCAAATTCTTGTACTCCCATATTCCTATGCCCCATATTCCTGTGCCTCCATATTCCTGCGCCCCATATTGCTGCGCCCCATATTCCTGTGCCCCCATATTCCTGTGTCCCCATATTCCTGGGTCCCTTAATTACTGTGCCCTCATATTACTGTGCCCCCATATTCTTGTGTCCCAATATTCCTGTGTCCCCATATTTCTGTGTCCCCATATTCCCGTGCCCCCATATTGATGTGTCCCCATATTCCTGTGTCCTCATAGGAACTGCCTAGACATCCGGCTGACAGGAGCAGAGGTACGAGGTGAGCACAGCAGCAGGGAGCTATGATCACAGCGTGACATCTATAGTACAATACCAGGCTGCAGATCGCCGCTTGCCACCGTGCTCAGGGGGGATCTCGAGTGCACAGTATACGCTGTGGGCTCCACAAAGATGGCGGTGGACTCCTCCTAGAGCTGTTATCTGGACAGGTCACAGCAGGGAGCAGCTACAGTGCTGTAGATGGGGTCGGAGCCTGACTACTATCTGTTATGCACAGGGGCCGTCGTATTTGAGGTGAGTAACTGTCGTTACACACAACAATTCCAAGATGGCAGCCCCCAGTGTTTGAGTATAAATAGAATTAAAAAATAAATAAATAAACAATTAATTTAATTTTGTATTAAAAATACATGAGTTCATAATCCGTAATTATTAATACAAAATTTCAAATCACGGCACCATCCCTTTAAGTGCATGGACAAAGCAGATAAAACAGCCCTTTTAGCATGGAGTTTGGGAGAAAAGGAAGCAAGATAAAGTAACGGATTATATTACAAAAATTCATAACTTTGCAAAGACTGATCAATAAATAAAATATATGTTCATTAAGATTTTCAAAAAGAAAAGTTAGTCTCGTGACAATACAAATTATCTTGCAAAAGCAGAAATTAAGCGCATACAACTCATATCATCGATCACATCATTTCCAAATAATCATAATACAAACCACGACATTGACAGAATAAAGGTTAGGTGGTGTGTTTCACTATCAAGCATTTTGCAGCTCTTATAAAATGAAAAGAGCAGTCTGGCAGTTTTTCACCCAAGCATGGAGGGACCTACAGTAAGAAGATGCATAGGATTAAAGGGGATTCGATTATCTGGTATATGATAAAAAGGGGTTTTTGACTTTCAACCAGAAATTACAGTATATATATATTTATATATATAGGGGCGTAACTACCGCGGTTGCAGCGGTCGCCATTGCGACCTAGCCCGGAAGGTTAGGGGCCCGCAGCCCACCCGGCAGATCAGCAGCCAGCTCCTTTGTGTGAGAGGAGCTGCGCTGTTCTGCCACAGACAACGCGGCGCGGCGGCCGCTATATGATCCGGTCGCCGCCGGTGACACCGGGCCCCCCCTGCCTGGTGTCAGCGCTCCAGTCACCGCGCTCCCGTCACCGCGCTCCCATCACCGCGCTCCCGTCACCGCGCTCCCGTCACCACACACTGCTTCCTGTGCATCATGAGTCTTCCCCCGTTCCTGCGTGGTGACGTCACTCCTGTGCAACTGCTGTGTGTGGTAAGAGCACAGAGCGCAGGAGGACGCCGACCGGAGCCACGGGGGAACAAGGACAGAAGTGAGGACGAGCAGCGGTGAAACAAGTAGAGGTGAGGACAGAACTGCGGTGGAAGGGGAAGAGAGGTGAGTACTTGTTTTTTTTATTTTGTTTTTAAAAATCAGTGAGTACACAGGGAGGCTGGCTGCAGGACACATGGAGTCCTTGGGAGGCATGGCTGCATGACACATGGGGGCCCTGGGGGGGGCTGGCTGCAAAACACATGGAGTCCTTGGGGGGGCCTGGCTGCATGACACATGGAGGCCCTGGGGGGCTGGCTGCATGACACATGGAGGCCCTGGGGGGCTGGCTGCAGGACACATGGAGGCCCTGGGGGGCTGGCTGCAGGACACATGGAGGCCTTGGGGGGGCCTGGCTGCATGACACATGGAGGCCTGGAGGGGCTGACTGCATGACACATGGAGGCCCTGGGGGGGCTGGCTGCAGGACACATGGAGGCCCTGGGGGGCTGGCTGCAGGACAAATGGAGGCCCTGGGGGGGGGGGCTGGCTGCATGGCACATGGAGGCCCTAGGGGGGAGCTGGCTGCGTGACACATGGAGGCCCTGGGAGAGCTGGCTGCAGGACACATGGAGTCCTTGGGGGGGCCTGGCTGCAGGACACATGGAGTCCTTGGGGGTGCCTGGCTGCAGGACACATGGAGTCCTTGGGGGGGCCTGGCTGCAGGACACACGGAGTCCTTTGGTGGTCTGGCTGCAGGACACATGGAGTCCTTGGGGGGGCCTGGCTGCAGGACACACGGAGTCCTTGGGCGGTCTGGCTGCAGGACACATGGAGTCCTTGGGGGGCTGGCTGCATGACACATGGAGCCCGGGGGGGGCTGGCTGCATGATACATGGAGGCCCTGGGGGGGCTGGCTGCATGACACATGGAGGCCCTGGGGGCTGGCTGCAGGACACATGGAGTCCTTTGGGGGGCCTGGCTGCATGACACATGGAGGCCTGGAGGGGCTGACTGCATGACACATGACACATGGAGGCCTGGGGAGGCGGGGGGGGGGGCTGGCTGGATGACACATGGAGGCCCTGGGGGGGCTGGCTGCAGGACACATGGAGGCCCTGGGGGAGCTGGCTGCAGGACACATGGAGGCCCTGGTGGGCTGGCTGCAGGACACATGAAGGCCCTGGGGGGCTGGCTGCAGGACACATGGAGTCCTTGGGGGGGCCTGGATGCATGACACATGGAGGCCTGGAGGGGCTGACTGCATGACACATGGAGGCCCTGGGGGGGCTGGCTGCAGGACACATGGAGTCCTTGGGGGGGGGGCTGGCTGCATGACACATGGAGGCCCTGGAGGGGCTGGCTGCATGACACATGAAGGCCCTAGGGGGGAGCCAGCTGCATGACATATAGAGGCCCTGGGAGAGCTGGCTGCATGGCACATGGAGGCCCTGGGGGGGCTGGCTGCATGATACATGGAGGCCTATGGGGATGCATTATACATTGAGGTCTATGGGGCTGCATAATAAACATGAAGGACACCTTATAAATGGACTATAGCGGTGCATTATACATGGAGGAGTATGAGGCTGGATAATACAAAATGAATGACACCTTATACATGGAATATAGGGGAACATTATACATGGAGGAGTATGGGGCTGCATAATACAATATGAAGGTTTATGGGGCTTCATTGTAATACATATAGGACTATGGGGGCTACATTATAATATATGGAGGACTATGGAGGTTACTTTATACATGGAGTACTATGGGGGTGCGTTATAAAATATGGAGGACTATGGTGCAGTATAATATATGGAGAACTATGAGGTGAATTATAATACATGGAGGACTATGGAAGTGTATTCTAATATATGAAGGGTTATGTGGGACTCTTTATACTATATGGAAGGTTATGCGGGGTCCATTATTGTATTTGGAGAACTATATACAAGCTGGACAAAGATACAAGCATGGGATGGGAACGTTTTGTGCTGAGGGAAAAAGGCTCTTTCCCTTAGCACCCAGCTTTCCCATGCTCTGCTATACATCCCTCAGCACTCAGCTTTCCCATGCTCTGCTGTACATCTCTCAGCACCCAGCTTTCCATGCTCTGCTATACATCTCTCAGCACCCAGCTTTCCCATGCTCTGATATGGGAAAGCTGGGTGCTGAGGGAATGATATATAACAGAGCATGGGAAAGCTGTGTTCTGATAGAGGGATTTCAGATCATGGGAAATATATGTGTGCTGAGGGTAAGAGCCAAGTGTCAGCATCATTATCCTGTACCCCGGGTGTCAGTGTCATTATCCCGTACCCTAAGTGTCGGTGTACGTGGAGGGGGGGCCCCGGTCCAAATTTTGCACCAGTACCCATCAAATTCATATATATATATATATATATATATATGTATTTATATCACCCAGGATTAAATGCTCTTCAATCGTTGCACTTAGTGCATCAGCTTTACCAGTTTAGAAGTTCCACTCCTTTCAAATGGTAAAAAAATAATGTTTTCTGAGGCCCCTCTCTTTGTCTTCCAGGGTGTATCATGGTGCCTCCATCTAATTTTTGTAAAACCCCCCCAAAGGAACAATTTCGCTTCAATATGGCCAAAAGTTGCAATACCCCCCCAAAGGAACAATTTCGCTTCAAAATGCCGAAAAGTTGCAATACCCCCCCAAAGGAACAATTTCGCCTCAAAATGGAAAAAAAATTGCAATCCCCCCCAAAGGAACAATTTCGCCTCAAAATGCAGAAAAGTTGCAATACCCCCCGAAAGGAGCAATTTCGCTTCAAAATGGCCAAAAGATGCAATACCCCCCCAAAGGAACAATTTCGCTTCAAAATGCCGAAAAGTTGCAATACCCCCCCAAAGGTACAATTTCGCTTCAAAATGGCCAAAAGTTGCAATACCCCCCCAAAGGAACAATTTCGCTTCAAAATGGCCAAAAGTTGCAATACCCCCCCAAAGGAACAATTTCGCCTCAAAATGCCGAAAAGTTGCAATACCCCCCGAAAGGAACAATTTCGCCTCAAAATGGCCAAAAATTGTAAAACCCCCCCAAAGGAACAATTTCGCTTCAATATGGCCAAAAGTTGCAATACCCCCCCAAAGGAACAATTTCGCTTCAAAATGCCGAAAAGTTGCAATACCCCCCCAAAGGAACAATTTCGCCTCAAAATGGAAAAAAAATTGCAATCCCCCCCAAAGGAACAATTTCGCTTCAAAATGGCATAAAATTGCAATACCCCCCAAAGGAACAATTTCGCTTCAAAATGGCCAAAAGTTGCAATACCCCCCCAAAGGAAGAATTTCGCCTCATAATGGCAAAAAATTGCAATACCCCCCCAAAGGAACAATTTCGCTTCAAAATGCCTAAAAGTTGCAATACCCCCCAAAGGAACAATTTCGCTTCAAAATGGCCAAAAGTTGCAATACCCCCCCAAAGGAACAATTTCGCCTCAAAATGGAAAAAAAATTGCAATCCCCCCCAAAGGAACAATTTCGCCTCAAAATGGAAAAAAAATTGCAATCCCCTTCAAAGGAACAATTTCGCCTCAAAATGGCAAAAAATTGCAATACTTTCCCAAGGGAACAATTTCGCCTCAAAATGCCGAAAAGTTGCAATACCCCCCGAAAGGAATAATTTCGCCTCAAAATGGCCAAAAATTGTAAAACCCCCCCAAAGGAACAATTTCCCTTCAATATGGCCAAAAGTTGCAATACCCCCCCAAAGGAATAATTTCGCTTCAAAATGCCGAAAAGTTGCAATACCCCCCGAAAGGAACAATTTCGCCTCAAAATGGCCAAAAATTGTAAAACCCCCCCAAAGGAACAATTTCCCTTCAATATGGCCAAAAGTTGCAATACCCCCCCAAAGGAACAATTTCGCCTCAAAATGGAAAAAAAATTGCAATCCCCCCAAAGGAACAATTTCGCCTCAAAATGCAGAAAAGTTGCAATACCCCCCGAAAGGAGCAATTTCGCTTCAAAATGGCCAAAAGATGCAATACCCCCCCAAAGCAACAATTTCGCCTCAAAATGGCAAAAAATTGCAATCCCCCCCAAAGGAACAATTTCGCTTCAAAATGGCCAAAAGTTGCAATACCCCCCCAAAGGAACAATTTCGCTTCAATATGGCCAAAAGTTGCAATACCCCCCAAAGGAACAATTTCGCCTCAAAATGGCATAAAATTGCAATACCCCCCAAAGGAACAATTTCGCTTCAAACTGGCCAAAAGTTGCAATATCCCCCCAAAGGAAGAATTTCGCCTCATAATGGCAAAAAATTGTAATACCCCCCCAAAGGAACAATTTCGCTTCAAAATGCCGAAAAGTTGCAATACCCCCCAAAGGAACAATTTCACTTCAAAATGCCGAAAAGTTCCAATACCCCCCCAAAGGTACAATTTCGCTTCAAAATAACCAAAAGTTGCAATACCCCCCCAAAGGAACAATTTCGCTTCAAAATGGCCAAAAGTTGCAATACCCCCCCAAAGGAACAATTTCGCCTCAAAATGGAAAAAAATTGCAATACCCCCCAAAGGAACAATTTCGCCTCAAAATGCTGAAAAGTTGCAATACCCCCCGAAAGGAACAATTTCGCTTCAAAATGGCCAAAAGTTGCAATACCCCCCAAAGGAACAATTTCGCCTCAAAATGCCGAAAAGTTGTAATACCCCCCCAAAGGAACAATTTCGCTTCAAAATGGCCAAAAGTTGCAATACCCTCCCAAAGGAACAATTTCGCCTCAAAATGAAAAAAAAAATTGCAATACCCCCCCAAGGAACAATTTCGCTTCAAAATGGCCAAAAGTTGTAATACCCCCCCAAAGGAACAATTTCGCTTCAATATGGCCAAAAGTTGCAATACCCCCCCAAAGGAACAATTTCGCTTCAAAATGGCCAAAAGTTGCAATACCCCCCCAAAGGAACAATTTCGCCTCAAAATGCCGAAAAGTTGCAATACCCCCCGAAAGGAACAATTTCGCCTCAAAATGGACAAAAATTGTAAAACCCCCCCAAAGGAACAATTTCACTTCAATATGGCCAAAAGTTGCAATACCCCCCCAAAGGAACAATTTCGCTTCAAAATGCCGAAAAGTTGCAATACCCCCCCAAAGGAACAATTTCGCCTCAAAATGGCATAAAATTGCAATACCCCCCCAAAGGAACAATTTCGCTTCAAAATGGCCAAAAGTTGCAATACCCCCCCAAAGGAAGAATTTCGCCTCATAATGGCAAAAAATTGCAATACTTTCCCAAAGGAACAATTTCGCCTCAAAATGCCGAAAAGTTGCAATACCCCCCAAAGGAACAATTTCGCTTCAAAATGGCCAAAAGTTGCAATACCCCCCCAAAGGAACAATTTCGCCTCAAAATGCCGAAAAGTTGCAATACCCCCCGAAAGGAACAATTTCGCCTCAAAATGGCCAAAAATTGTAAAACCCCCCCAAAGGAACAATTTCGCTTCAATATGGCCAAAAGTTGCAATACCCCCCAAAGGAACAATTTCGCTTCAAAATGCCGAAAAGTTGCAATACCCCCCCAAAGGAACAATTTCGCCTCAAAATGGAAAAAAAATTGCAATCCCCCACAAAGGAACAATTTCGCCTCAAAATGCAGAAAAGTTGCAATACCCCCCGAAAGGAGCAATTTCGCTTCAAAATGGCCAAAAGATGCAATACCCCCCCAAAGCAAAAATTACGCCTCAAAATGGCAAAAAATTGCAATACCCCCCCAAAGGAACAATTTCGCTTCAAAATGGCCAAAAGTTGCAATACCCCCCCAAAGGAACAATTTCGCTTCAATATGGCCAAAAGTTGCAATACCCCCCAAAGGAACAATTTCGCCTCAAAATGGCATAGAATTGCAATACCCCCCAAAGGAACAATTTCGCTTCAAACTGGCCAAAAGTTGCAATATCCCCCCAAAGGAAGAATTTCGCCTCATAATGGCAAAAAATTGTAATACCCCCCCAAAGGAACAATTTCGCTTCAAAATGCCGAAAAGTTGCAATACCCCCTAAAGGAACAATTTCACTTCAAAATGCCGAAAAGTTGCAATACCCCCCCAAAGGTACAATTTCGCTTCAAAATAACCAAAAGTTGCAATACCCCCCCAAAGGAACAATTTCGCTTCAAAATGGCCAAAAGTTGCAATACCCCCCCAAAGGAACAATTTCGCCTCAAAATGGCAAAAAATTGCAATACCCCCCCAAAGGAACAATTTCGCTTCAAAATGGCCAAAAGTTGCAATACCCCCCCAAAGGAACAATTTCGCTTCAATATGGCCAAAAGTTGCAATACACCCCAAAGGAACAATTTCGCCTCAAAATGGCATAAAATTGCAATACCCCCCAAAGGAACAATTTCGCTTCAAACTGGCAAAAAGTTGCAATATCCCCCCAAAGGAAGAATTTCGCCTCATAATGGCAAAAAATTGTAATACCCCCCCAAAGGAACAATTTTGCCTCAAAAAATTGCAATACCCCCCCAAAGGAACAATTTTACTTCAAAATGCCGAAAAGTTGCAATACCCCCCAAAGGTACAATTTCACTTCAAAATGGCCAAAAGTTGCAATACCCCCCCAAAGGTACAATTTCGCTTCAAAATGGCCAAAAGTTGCAATACCCCGCGAAAGCAACAATTTCGCCTCTAAATGGCAAAAAATTGCAATACCCCCCCAAAGGATCAATTTCACTTCAATATGGCCAAAAGTTGCAATACCCCCCCAAAGGAACAATTTCGCCTCAAAATGGCAAAAAATTGCAATACCCCCAAAGGAACAATTTCGCTTCAAAATGGCCAAAAGTTGCAATACCCCCCGAAAGGAACAATTTCGCCTCAAAATGGCAAAAATTGCAATACCCCCCCAAATGAACAATTTCGCTTTAAAATGCCGAAAAGTTGCAATAACCCCCCAAAGGAACAATTTCGCTTCAAAATGGCCAAAAGTTGCAATAACCCCCAAAGGAACAATTTTGCCTCAAAATGCCGAAAAGTTGCAATACCCCCCCAAAGGAACAATTTCGCTTCAAAATGGCCAAAAGTTGCAATACCCCCCCAAAGGAACAACTTCGCCTCAAAATGGCAAAAAATTGCCATACCCCCCAAAGGAACAATTTCGCTTCAAAATGGCCAAAAGTTGCAATACCCCACCAAAGGAACAATTTCGCCTCAAAATGCCGAAAAGTTGCAATACCCCCCGAAAGAAACAATTTCGCTTCAAAATGGCCAAAAGTTGCAATACCCCCCCAAAGGATCAATTTCGCTTCAATATGGCAAAAAGTTGCAATACCCCCCAAAGGAACAATTTCGCCTCAAAATGGCAAAAAATTGCAATACCCCCCCAAAGGAACAATTTCGCTTCAAAATGGCCAAAAGTTGCAATACCCCCCCAAAGGTACAATTTCACTTCAAAATGGCCAAAAATTGCAATACCCCCCCAAAGGAACAATTTCGCCTCAAAATGGCAAAAAATTGCAATACCCCCCCAAATGAACAATTTCGCCTCAAAATGCCGAAAAGTTGCAATACCCCCCCAAAGGAACAATTTCGCTTCAAAATGGCCAAAAGTTGCAATACCCCCCGAAAGGAACAAATTCGCTTCAAAATTGCCAAAAGTTGCAATACCCCCCCAAAGGAACAATTTTGCCTCAAAATGGCAAAAAATTGCAATACCCCCCAAAGGAACAATTTCGCTTCAAAATGGCCAAAAGTTGCAATACCCCCCCAAAGGAACAATTTCGCCTCAAAATGGCAAAAAATTGCCATACCCCCCCAAAGGAACAATTTCGCTTCAAAATGGCCAAAAGTTGCAATACCCCACCAAAGGAACAATTTCGCCTCAAAATGCCGAAAAGTTGCAATACCCCCCGAAAGGAACAAATTCGCTTCAAAATTGCCAAAAGTTGCAATACCCCCCCAAAGGAACAATTTCGCCTCAAAATGGCAAAAAATTGCAATACCCCCCCAAAGGAACAATTTCGCTTCAAAATGGCCAAAAGTTGCAATACCCCACCAAAGGAACAATTTCGCCTCAAAATGCCGAAAAGTTACAATACCCCCCGAAAGGAACAATTTCGCTTCAAAATGGCCAAAAGTTGCAATACCCCCCGAAAGCAACAATTTCGCCTCAAAATGGCAAAAAATTGCAATACCCCCCCAAAGGAACAATTTCGCGTCAAAATGGCCAAAAATTGTAATACCCCCCCAAAGGATCAATTTCGCTTCAATATGGCCAAAAGTTGCAATACCCCCCAAAGGAACAATTTCGCCTCAAAATGGCAAAAAATTGCAATACCCCCCCAAAGGAACAATTTCGCTTCAAAATGGCCAAAAGTTGCAATACCCCCCCAAAGGTACAATTTCACTTCAAAATGGCCAAAAATTGCAATACCCCCCAAAGGAACAATTTCGCCTCAAAATGGCAAAAAATTGCAATACCCCCAAATGAACAATTTCGCCTCAAAATGCCGAAAAGTTGCAATACCCCCCCAAAGAAACAATTTCGCTTCAAAATGGCCAAAAGTTGCAATACCCCCCCAAAGGAACAATTTCGCCTCAAAATGCCGAAAAGTTGCAATACCCCCCGAAAGGAACAATTTCGCTTCAAAATGGCCAAAAGTTGCAATACCCCCCCAAAGGAACAATTTCGCCTCAAAATGCTGAAAAGTTGCAATACCCCCCGAAAGGAACAAATTCGCTTCAAAATTGCCAAAAGTTGTAATACCCCCCCAAAGGAACAATTTCGCCTCAAAATGGCAAAAAATTGCAATACCCCCCCAAAGGAACAATTTCGCCTCAAAATGCTGAAAAGTTGCAATACCCCCCGAAAGGAACAAATTCGCTTCAAAATTGCCAAAAGTTGCAATACCCCCCGAAAGGAACAATTTCGCCTCAAAATGGCAAAAAATTGCAATACCCCCCCAAAGGAACAATTTCGCTTCAAAATGGCCAAAAGTTGCAATACCCCACCAAAGGAACAATTTCGCCTCAAAATGCCGAAAAGTTACAATACCCCCCGAAAGGAACAATTTCGCTTCAAAATGGCCAAAAGTTGCAATACCCCCCGAAAGCAACAATTTCGCCTCAAAATGGCAAAAAGTTGCAATACCCCCCCAAAGGAACAATTTCGCGTCAAAATGGCCAAAAATTGTAATACCCCCCCAAAGGATCAATTTCGCTTCAATATGGCCAAAAGTTGCAATACCCCCCAAAGGAACAATTTCGCCTCAAAATGGCAAAAAATTGCAATACCCCCCCAAAGGAACAATTTCGCTTCAAAATGGCCAAAAGTTGCAATACCCCCCCAAAGGTACAATTTCACTTCAAAATGGCCAAAAATTGCAATACCCCCCAAAGGAACAATTTCGCCTCAAAATTGCAAAAAATTGCAATACCCCCCCAAAGGAACAATTTCGCCTCAAAATGCCGAAAAGCTGCAATACCCCCCCAAAGGAACAATTTCGCTTCAAAATGGCCAAAAGTTGCAATACCCCCCCAAAGGAACAATTTCGCCTCAAAATGCCGAAAAGTTGCAATACCCCCCGAAAGGAACAATTTCGCTTCAAAATGGCCAAAAGTTGCAATAGCCCCCCAAAGGAACAATTTCGCCTCAAAATGCCGAAAAGTTGCAATACCCCCCGAAAGAAACAATTTCGCTTCAAATTGGCCAAAAGTTGCAATACCCCCCCAAAGGAACAATTTCGCCTCAAAATGACAAAAAATTGCAATACCCCCCAAAGGAACAATTTTGCTTCAAAATGGCCAAAAGTTGCAATACCCCCCCAAAGGAACAATTTCGCCTCAAAATGGCAAAAAATTGCAATACCCCCTCAAATGAACAATTTCGCCTCAAAATGCCGAAAAGTTGCAATACCCCCCCAAAGGAACAATTTCGCTTCAAAATGGCGAAAAGTTGCAATACCCCCCCAAAGGAACAATTTCGCCTCAAAATGCTGAAAAGTTGCAATACCCCCCGAAAGGAACAATTTCGCCTCAAAATGGCAAAAATTGCAATACCCCCCCAAATGAACAATTTCGCTTTAAAATGCCGAAAAGTTGCAATAACCCCCCAAAGGAACAATTTCGCTTCAAAATGGCCAAAAGTTGCAATAACCCCCAAAGGAACAATTTTGCCTCAAAATGCCGAAAAGTTGCAATACCCCCCCAAAGGAACAATTTCGCTTCAAAATGGCCAAAAGTTGCAATACCCCCCCAAAGGAACAACTTCGCCTCAAAATGGCAAAAAAATGCCATACCCCCCAAAGGAACAATTTCGCTTCAAAATGGCCAAAAGTTGCAATACCCCACCAAAGGAACAATTTCGCCTCAAAATGCCGAAAAGTTGCAATACCCCCCGAAAGAAACAATTTCGCTTCAAAATGGCCAAAAGTTGCAATACCCCCCCAAAGGATCAATTTCGCTTCAATATGGCAAAAAGTTGCAATACCCCCCAAAGGAACAATTTCGCCTCAAAATGGCAAAAAATTGCAATACCCCCCCAAAGGAACAATTTCGCTTCAAAATGGCCAAAAGTTGCAATACCCCCCCAAAGGTACAATTTCACTTCAAAATGGCCAAAAATTGCAATACCCCCCCAAAGGAACAATTTCGCCTCAAAATGGCAAAAAATTGCAATACCCCCCCAAATGAACAATTTCGCCTCAAAATGCCGAAAAGTTGCAATACCCCCCCAAAGGAACAATTTCGCTTCAAAATGGCCAAAAGTTGCAATACCCCCCGAAAGGAATAAATTCGCTTCAAAATTGCCAAAAGTTGCAATACCCCCCAAAGGAACAATTTCGCCTCAAAATGGCAAAAAATTGCAATACCCCCCAAAGGAACAATTTCGCTTCAAAATGGCCAAAAGTTGCAATACCCCCCCAAAGGAACAATTTCGCCTCAAAATGGCAAAAAATTGCCATACCCCCCCAAAGGAACAATTTCGCTTCAAAATGGCCAAAAGTTGCAATACCCCACCAAAGGAACAATTTCGCCTCAAAATGCCGAAAAGTTGCAATACCCCCCGAAAGGAACAAATTCGCTTCAAAATTGCCAAAAGTTGCAATACCCCCCCAAAGGAACAATTTCGCCTCAAAATGGCAAAAAATTGCAATACCCCCCCAAAGGAACAATTTCGCTTCAAAATGGCCAAAAGTTGCAATACCCCACCAAAGGAACAATTTCGCCTCAAAATGCCGAAAAGTTACAATACCCCCCGAAAGGAACAATTTCGCTTCAAAATGGCCAAAAGTTGCAATACCCCCCGAAAGCAACAATTTCGCCTCAAAATGGCAAAAAATTGCAATACCCCCCCAAAGGAACAATTTCGCGTCAAAATGGCCAAAAATTGTAATACCCCCCCAAAGGATCAATTTCGCTTCAATATGGCCAAAAGTTGCAATACCCCCCAAAGGAACAATTTCGCCTCAAAATGGCAAAAAATTGCAATACCCCCCCAAAGGAACAATTTCGCTTCAAAATGGCCAAAAGTTGCAATACCCCCCCAAAGGTACAATTTCACTTCAAAATGGCCAAAAATTGCAATACCCCCCAAAGGAACAATTTCGCCTCAAAATGGCAAAAAATTGCAATACCCCCAAATGAACAATTTCGCCTCAAAATGCCGAAAAGTTGCAATACCCCCCCAAAGGAACAATTTCGCTTCAAAATGGCCAAAAGTTGCAATACCCCCCCAAAGGAACAATTTCGCCTCAAAATGCCGAAAAGTTGCAATACCCCCCGAAAGGAACAATTTCGCTTCAAAATGGCCAAAAGTTGCAATACCCCCCCAAAGGAACAATTTCGCCTCAAAATGCTGAAAAGTTGCAATACCCCCCGAAAGGAACAAATTCGCTTCAAAATTGCCAAAAGTTGCAATACCCCCCCAAAGGAACAATTTCGCCTCAAAATGGCAAAAAATTGCAATACCCCCCCAAAGGAACAATTTCGCCTCAAAATGCTGAAAAGTTGCAATACCCCCCGAAAGGAACAAATTCGCTTCAAAATTGCCAAAAGTTGCAATACCCCCCCAAAGGAACAATTTCGCCTCAAAATGGCAAAAAATTGCAATACCCCCCCAAAGGAACAATTTCGCTTCAAAATGGCCAAAAGTTGCATTACCCCACCAAAGGAACAATTTCGCCTCAAAATGCCGAAAAGTTACAATACCCCCCGAAAGGAACAATTTCGCTTCAAAATGGCCAAAAGTTGCAATACCCCCCGAAAGCAACAATTTCGCCTCAAAATGGCAAAAAGTTGCAATACCCCCCAAAGGAACAATTTCGCGTCAAAATGGCCAAAAATTGTAATACCCCCCCAAAGGATCAATTTCGCTTCAATATGGCCAAAAGTTGCAATACCCCCCAAAGGAACAATTTCGCCTCAAAATGGCAAAAAATTGCAATACCCCCCCAAAGGAACAATTTCGCTTCAAAATGGCCAAAAGTTGCAATACCCCCCCAAAGGTACAATTTCACTTCAAAATGGCCAAAAATTGCAATACCCCCCAAAGGAACAATTTCGCCTCAAAATTGCAAAAAATTGCAATACCCCCCCAAAGGAACAATTTCGCCTCAAAATGCCGAAAAGTTGCAATACCCCCCGAAAGGAACAATTTCGCTTCAAAATGGCCAAAAGTTGCAATACCCCCCCAAAGGAACAATTTCGCCTCAAATTGCCGAAAAGTTGCAATACCCCCCGAAAGAAACAATTTCGCTTCAAATTGGCCAAAAGTTGCAATACCCCCCCAAAGGAACAATTTCGCCTCAAAATGACAAAAAATTGCAATACCCCCCAAAGGAACAATTTTGCTTCAAAATGGCCAAAAGTTGCAATACCCCCCCAAAGGAACAATTTCGCCTCAAAATGGCAAAAAATTGCAATACCCCCTCAAATGAACAATTTCGCCTCAAAATGCCGAAAAGTTGCAATACCCCCCCAAAGGAACAATTTCGCTTCAAAATGGCGAAAAGTTGCAATACCCCCCCAAAGGAACAATTTCGCCTCAAAATGCCGAAAAGTTGCAATACCCCCCGAAAGGAACAATTTCACTTCAAAATGGCCAAAAGTTGCAATTTCCCCAAAGGAACAATTTCGCCTCAAAATGGTAAAAAATTGTAATACCCCCCAAAGGAACAATTTCACCTCAAAATGCCGAAAAGTTGCAATACCCCCCGAAAGGAACAATTTCGCTTCAAAATGGCCAAAAGATGCAATACCCCCCCAAAGGAACAATTTCGCTTCAAAATGCCGAAAAGTTGCAAAACCCCCCCAAAGGTACAATTTCGCTTCAAAATGGCCAAAAGTTGCAATACCCCCCTAAGGAACAATTTCGCCTCAAAATGGCAAAAATTGCAATACCCCCCCAAAGGAACAACTTCGCTTCAAAATGGCAAAAAATTGCAATACCCCCCCAAGGAACAATTTCGCCTCAAAATGGTCAAAAATTGTAATACCCCCCCAAAAGAACAATTTCGCCTCAAAATGAAAAAAAAATTGCAATACCCCTCAAAGGAACAATTTCGCCTCAAAATGCCGAAAAGTTGCAATACCCCCCGAAAGGAACAATTTCGCCTCAAAATGCCGAAAAGTTGTAATACCCCCCAAAGCAACAATTTTGCCTCAAAATGAAAAAAATAATTGCAATACCCCCCAAAGGAACAATTTCGCTTCAAAATGCCGAAAAGTTGCAATACCCCCCCAAAGGAACAATTTCGCTTCAAAATGGCGAAAAGTTGCAATACCCCCCCAAAGGATCATTTTTGCCTCAAAATGGCAAAAAATTGCAATACCCCCCAAAGGAACAATTTCGCCTCAAAATGCTGAAAAGTTTCAATACCCCCCGAAAGGAACAATTTCGCTTCAAAATGGCCAAAAGTTGCAATACCCCCCAAAGGAACAATTTCGCCTCAAAAAGGCAAAAAATTGCAATACCCCACCAAAGGAACAATTTCGCCTCAAAATGCCGAAAAGTTGCAATACCCCCCGAAAGGAACAATTTCGCTTCAAAATGGCTAAAAGTTGCAATACCCCCCGAAAGCAACAATTTCGCCTCAAAATGGCAAAAAATTGCAATACCCCCCCAAAGGAACAATTTCGCCTCAAAATGGTAAAAAATTGTAATACCCCCCAAAGGAACAATTTCACCTCAAAATGCCGAAAAGTTGCAATACCCCCCGAAAGGAACAATTTCGCTTCAAAATGGCCAAAAGATGCAATACCCCCCCAAAGGAACAATTTCGCTTCAAAATGCCGAAAAGTTGCAAAACCCCCCCAAAGGTACAATTTCGCTTCAAAATGGCCAAAAGTTGCAATACCCCCCTAAGGAACAATTTCGCCTCAAAATGGCAAAAATTGCAATACCCCCCCAAAGGAACAACTTCGCTTCAAAATGGCAAAAAATTGCAATACCCCCCCAAGGAACAATTTCGCCTCAAAATGGTCAAAAATTGTAATACCCCCCCAAAAGAACAATTTCGCCTCAAAATGAAAAAAAAATTGCAATACCCCTCAAAGGAACAATTTCGCCTCAAAATGCCGAAAAGTTGCAATACCCCCCGAAAGGAACAATTTCGCCTCAAAATGCCGAAAAGTTGTAATACCCCCCAAAGCAACAATTTTGCCTCAAAATGAAAAAAATAATTGCAATACCCCCCAAAGGAACAATTTCGCTTCAAAATGCCGAAAAGTTGCAATACCCCCCCAAAGGAACAATTTCGCTTCAAAATGGCGAAAAGTTGCAATACCCCCCCAAAGGATCATTTTTGCCTCAAAATGGCAAAAAATTGCAATACCCCCCAAAGGAACAATTTCGCCTCAAAATGCTGAAAAGTTTCAATACCCCCCGAAAGGAACAATTTCGCTTCAAAATGGCCAAAAGTTGCAATACCCCCCAAAGGAACAATTTCGCCTCAAAAAGGCAAAAAATTGCAATACCCCACCAAAGGAACAATTTCGCCTCAAAATGCCGAAAAGTTGCAATACCCCCCGAAAGGAACAATTTCGCTTCAAAATGGCTAAAAGTTGCAATACCCCCCGAAAGCAACAATTTCGCCTCAAAATGGCAAAAAATTGCAATACCCCCCCAAAGGAACAATTTCGCTTCAAAATGGCCAAAAATTGTAATACCCCCCCAAAGGATCAATTTCGCTTCAATATGGCCAAAAGTTGCAATACCCCCCCAAAGGAACAATTTCGCCTCAAAATGGCAAAAAATTGCAATACCCCCCAAAGGAACAATTTCGCTTCAAAATGGCCAAAAGTTGCAATACCCCCCCAAAGGAACAATTTTGCCTCAAAATGGCAAAAAATTGCAATACCCCCCCAAAGGAACAAGTTCGCCTCAAAATGCTGAAAAGTTGCAATACCCCCCGAAAGGAACAAATTCGCTTCAAAATGGCCAAAAGTTGCAATACCCCCCCAAAGGAACAATTTCGCCTCAAAATGGCAAAAAATTGCAATACCCCCCAAAGGAACAATTTCGCTTCAAAATGGCCAAAAGTTGCAATACCCCACCAAAGGAACAATTTCGCATCAAAATGCCGAAAAGTTGCAATACCCCCCGAAAGGAACAATTTCGCTTCAAAATGGCCAAAAGTTGCAATACCCCCCGAAAGCAACAATTTCGCCTCAAAATGGCCAAAAATTGTAATACCCCCCAAAGGATCAATTTCGCTTCAATATGGCCAAAAGTTGCAATACCCCCCCAAAGGAACAATTTCGCCTCAAAATGGCAAAAAATTGCAATACCCCCCAAAGGAACAATTTCGCTTCAAAATGGCCAAAAGTTGCAATACCCCCCCAAAGGTACAATTTCACTTCAAAATGGCCAAAAATTGCAATACCCCCCAAAAGGAACAATTTCGCCTCAAAATGGCAAAAAATTGCAATACCCCCCCAAATGAACAATTTCGCTTTAAAATGCCGAAAAGTTGCAATAACCTCCCAAAGAAACAATTTCGCTTCAAAATGGCCAAAAGTTGCAATAACCCCCAAAGGAACAATTTCGCCTCAAAATGCCGAAAAGTTGCAATACCCCCCGAAAGGAACAATTTCGCTTCAAAATGGCCAAAAGTTGCAATACCCCCTCAAAGGAACAATTTCGCCTCAAAATGGCAAAAAATTGCAATACCCCCCCAATGAACAATTTCGCCTCAAAATGCCGAAAAGTTGCAATACCCCCCCAAAGGAACAATTTCGCTTCAAAATGGCCAAAAGTTGCAATACCCCCCCAAAGGAACAATCTCGCCTCAAAATGCCGAAAAGTTGCAATACCCCCCGAAAGGAACAATTTCGCTTCAAAATGGCCAAAAGTTGCAATACCCCCCCAGGAACAATTTCGCCTCAAAATGCCGAAAAGTTGCAATACCCCCCGAAAGGAACAATTTCGCTTCAAAATGGCCAAAAGTTGCAATACCCCCCAAAGGAACAATTTCGCCTCAAAATGGTAAAAAATTGCAATACCCCCAAATGAACAATTTCACCTCAAAATGCCAAAAAGTTGCAATACCCCCCGAAAGGAACAATTTCGCTTCAAAATGGCCAAAAGATGCAATACCCCCCCAAAGGAACAATTTCGCTTCAATATGGCCAAAAGTTGCAATACCCCCCAAAGGAACAATTTCGCCTCAAAATGGCAAAAAATTGCAATACCCCCCGAAAGGAACAATTTCGTTTCAAAATGGCCAAAAGTTGCAATACCCCCCCAAAGGAACAATTTTGCCTCAAAATGGCAAAAAATTGCAATACCCCCCCAAAGGAACAATTTCGCTTCAAAATGCCGAAAAGTTGCAATACCCCCCCAAAGGTACAATTTCGCTTCAAAATGGCCAAAAGTTGCAATACCCCCCAAAGGAACAATTTCGCCTCAAAATGGCAAAAATTGCAATACCCCCCCAAAGGAACAATTTCGCTTCAAAATGGCCAAAAGTTGCAATATCCCCCCCCAAAGGAAAAATTTCGCCTCAAAATGGCAAAAAATTGCAATACCCCCCCAAAGGAACAATTTCGCTTCAAAATGGCCAAAAGTTGCAATACCCCCCCAAAGGAACAATTTCGCCTCAAAATGGCAAAAAATTGCCATACCCCCCCAAAAGAACAATTTCGCTTCAAAATGGCCAAAAGTTGCAATACCCCCCCAAAGAAACAATTTCGCCTCAAAATGGCAAAAAATTGCAATACCCCCCAAAGGAACAATTTCGCCTCAAAATGGCCAAAAATTGTAATACCCCCCCAAAGGAACAATTTCGCCTCAAAATGAAAAAAAAATTGCAATACCCCTAAAGGAACAATTTCGCCTCAAAATGCCGAAAAGTTGCAATTCCCCCCGAAAGGAACAATTTCGCTTCAAAATGGCCAAAAGTTGCAATACCCCCCCCAAAGGAACAGTTTCGCCTAAAAATGGCAAAAAATTGCAATACCCCCCAAAGGAACAATTTCGCCTTAAAATGCCGAAAAGTTGCAATACCCCCCCAAAGGAACAATTTCGCCTCAAAATGGCAAAAATTGCAATACCCCCAAAGGAACAATTTCGCTTCAAAATGGCCAAAAGTTGCAATACCCCCAAAGGAACAATTTCGCCTCAAAATGCCGAAAAGTTGCAATACCCCCCCAAAGGAACAATTTCGCCTCAAAATGCCGAAAAGTTGTAATACCCCCCGAAATGAACAATTTCGCTTCAAAATGGCCAAAAGATGCAATACCCCCCCAAAGCAACAATTTTGCCTCAAAATGAAAAAATAATTGCAATACCCCCCCAAAGGAACAATTTCGCTTCAAAATGCCGAAAAGTTGCAATACCCCCCCAAAGGAACAATTTCGCTTCAAAATGGCGAAAAGTTGCAATACCCCCCCAAAGGATCATTTTTGCCTCAAAATGGCAAAAAATTGCAATACCCCCCCAAAGGAACAATTTCGCCTCAAAATGCTGAAAAGTTGCAATACCCCCCGAAAGGAACAATTTCGCTTCAAAATGGCCAAAAGTTGCAATACCCCCCAAAGGAACAATTTCGCCTCAAAAAGGCAAAAAATTGCAATACCCCACCAAAGGAACAATTTCGCCTCAAAATGCCGAAAAGTTGCAATACCCCCCGAAAGGAACAATTTCGCTTCAAAATGGCTAAAAGTTGCAATACCCCCCGAAAGCAACAATTTCGCCTCAAAATGGCAAAAAATTGCAATACCCCCCCAAAGGAACAATTTCGCTTCAAAATGGCCAAAAATTGTAATACCCCCCCAAAGGATCAGTTTCGCTTCAATATGGCCAAAAGTTGCAATACCCCCCCAAAGGAACAATTTTGCCTCAAAATGGCAAAAAATTGCAATACCCCCCCAAAGGAACAAGTTCGCCTCAAAATGCTGAAAAGTTGCAATGCCCCCCGAAAGGAACAAATTCGCTTCAAAATGGCCAAAAGTTGCAATACCCCCCCAAAGGAACAATTTCGCCTCAAAATGGCAAAAAATTGCAATACCCCCCCAAAGGAACAATTTCGCTTCAAAATGGCCAAAAGTTGCAATACCCCACCAAAGGAACAATTTCGCATCAAAATGCCGAAAAGTTGCAATACCCCCCGAAAGGAACAATTTCGCTTTAAAATGGCCAAAAGTTGCAATACCCCCCGAAAGCAACAATTTCGCCTCAAAATGGCCAAAAATTGTAATACCCCCCCAAAGGATCAATTTCGCTTCAATATGGCCAAAAGTTGCAATACCCCCCCAAAGGAACAATTTCGCCTCAAAATGGCAAAAAATTGCAATACCCCCCAAAGGAACAATTTCGCTTCAAAATGGCCAAAAGTTGCAATACCCCCCCTAAGGTACAATTTCACTTCAAAATGGCCAAAAATTGCAATACCCCCCAAAAGGAACAATTTCGCCTCAAAATGGCAAAAAATTGCAATACCCCCCCAAATGAACAATTTCGCTTTAAAATGCCGAAAAGTTGCAATAACCCCCCAAAGGAACAATTTCGCTTCAAAATGGCCAAAAGTTGCAATAACCCCCAAAGGAACAATTTCGCCTCAAAATGCCGAAAAGTTGCAATACCCCCCGAAAGGAACAATTTCGCTTCAAAAAGGCCAAAAGTTGCAATACCCCCTCAAAGGAACAATTTCGCCTCAAAATGGCAAAAAATTGCAATACCCCCCCAAATGAACAATTTCGCCTCAAAATGCCGAAAAGTTGCAATACCCCCCCAAAGGAACAATTTCGCTTCAAAATGGCCAAAAGTTGCAATACCCCCCCAAAGGAACAATCTCGCCTCAAAATGCCGAAAAGTTGCAATACCCCCCGAAAGGAACAATTTCGCTTCAAAATGGCCAAAAGTTGCAATACCCCCCAAAGGAACAATTTCGCCTCAAAATGCCGAAAAGTTGCAATACCCCCCGAAAGGAACAATTTCGCTTCAAAATGGCCAAAAGTTGCAATACCCCCCAAAGGAACAATTTCGCCTCAAAATGGTAAAAAATTGCAATACCCCCAAATGAACAATTTCACCTCAAAATGCCGAAAAGTTGCAATACCCCCCGAAAGGAACAATTTCGCTTCAAAATGGCCAAAAGATGTAATACCCCCCCAAAGCAACAATTTCGCCTCAAAATGGCAAAAAATTGCAATACCCCCCAAAGAAACAATTTCGCTTCAATATGGCCAAAAGTTGCAATACCCCCCAAAGGAACAATTTCGCCTCAAAATGGCAAAAAATTGCAATACCCCCCGAAAGGAACAATTTCGCTTCAAAATGGCCAAAAGTTGCAATACCCCCCCAAAGGAACAATTTTGCCTCAAAATGGCAAAAAATTGCAATACCCCCCCAAAGGAACAATTTCGCTTCAAAATGCCGAAAAGTTGCAATCCCCCCCAAAGGTACAATTTCGCTTCAAAATGGCCAAAAGTTGCAATACCCCCCAAAGGAACAATTTCGCCTCAAAATGGCAAAAATTGCAATACCCCTCCAAAGGAACAATTTCGCTTCAAAATGGCCAAAAGTTGCAATACCCCCCAAAGGAACAATTTCGCCTCAAAATGGCAAAAAATTGCAATACCCCCCCAAAGGAACAATTTCGCTTCAAAATGGCCAAAAGTTGCAATACCCCCCCAAAGGAAAAATTTCGCCTCAAAATGGCAAAAAATTGCAATACCCCCCCAAAGGAACAATTTCGCTTCAAAATGGCAAAAAATTGCCATACCCCCCCAAAAGAACAATTTCGCTTCAAAATGGCCAAAAGTTGCAATACCCCCCCAAAGAAACAATTTCGCCTCAAAATGGCAAAAAATTGCAATACCCCCCCAAAGGAACAATTTCGCCTCAAAATGGCCAAAAATTGTAATACCCCCCCAAAGGAACAATTTCGCCTCAAAATGAAAAAAAAATTGCAATACCCCCCCAAAGGAACAATTTCGCCTCAAAATGCCGAAAAGTTGCAATTCCCCCCGAAAGGAACAATTTCGCCTCAAAATGGCAAAAAATTGCAATACCCCCCAAAGGAACAATTTCGCCTCAAAATGCCGAAAAGTTGCAATACCCCCCCAAAGGAACAATTTCGCCTCAAAATGGCAAAAATTGCAATACCCCCCAAAGGAACAATTTCGCTTCAAAATGGCCAAAAGTTGCAATACCCCCCCAAAGGAACAATTTCGCCTCAAAATGGCAAAAAATTGCAATACCCCCCCAAAGGAACAATTTCGCTTCAAAATGGCCAAAAGTTGCAATACCCCCCCAAAGGAACAATTTTGCCTCAAAATGGCAAAAAATTGCAATACCCCCCCAAAGAAACAATTTCGCCTCAAAATGCTGAAAAGTTGCAATACCCCCCGAAAGGAACAATTTCGCTTCAAAATGGCCAAAAGTTGCAATACCCCCCCAAAGGAACAATTTCGCCTCAAAATGGCAAAAAATTGCAATACCCCCCAAAGGAACAATTTCGCTTCAAAATGGCCAAAAGTTGCAATACCCCACCAAAGGAACAATTTCGCCTCAAAATGCCGAAAAGTTGCAATACCCCCCGAAAGGAACAATTTCGCTTCAAAATGGCCAAAAGTTGCAATACCCCCCGAAAGCAACAATTTCGCCTCAAAATGGCCAAAAATTGTAATACCCCCCCAAAGGATCAATTTCGCTTCAATATGGCCAAAAGTTGCAATACCCCCCCAAAGGAACAATTTCGCCTCAAAATGGCAAAAAATTGCAATACCCCCCAAAGGAACAATTTCGCTTCAAAATAGCCAAAAGTTGCAATACCCCCCAAAGGTACAATTTCACTTCAAAATGGCCAAAAATTGCAATACCCCCCAAAAGGAACAATTTCGCCTCAAAATGGCAAAAAATTGCAATACCCCCCAAATGAACAATTTCGCTTTAAAATGGCCAAAAGTTGCAATAACCCCCAAAGGAACAATTTCGCCTCAAAATGCCGAAAAGTTGCAATACCCCCCGAAAGGAACAATTTCGCTTCAAAATGGCCAAAAGTTGCAATACCCCCTCAAAGGAACAATTTCGCATCAAAACGGCAAAAAATTGCAATACCCCCCCAAATGAACAATTTCGCCTCAAAATGCCGAAAAGTTGCAATACCCCCCCAAAGGAACAATTTCGCTTCAAAATGGCCAAAAGTTGCAATACCCCCCCAAAGGAACAATTTCGCCTCAAAATGCCGAAAAGTTGCAATACCCCCCGAAAGGAACAATTTCGCTTCAAAATGGCCAAAAGTTGCAATACCCCCCCCAAAGGAACAATTTCGCCTCAAAATGCCGAAAAGTTGCAATACCCCCCGAAAGGAACAATTTCGCTTCAAAATGGCCAAAAGTTGCAATACCCCCCAAAGGAACAATTTCGCCTCAAAATGGTAAAAAATTGCAATACCCCCAAATGAACAATTTCACCTCAAAATGCCGAAAAGTTGCAATACCCCCCGAAAGGAACAATTTCGCTTCAAAATGGCCAAAAGATGCAATACCCCCCAAAGCAACAATTTCGCCTCAAAATGGCAAAAAATTGCAATACCCCCCAAAGGAACAATTTCGCCTCAAAATGGCCAAAAATTGTAATACCCCCCCAAAGGAACAATTTCGCTTCAATATGGCCAAAAGTTGCAATACCCCCCAAAGGAACAATTTCGCCTCAAAATGGCAAAAAATTGCAATACCCCCCGAAAGGAACAATTTCGCTTCAAAATGGCCAAAAGTTGCAATACCCCCCCAAAGGAACAATTTTGCCTCAAAATGGCAAAAAATTGCAATACCCTCCCAAAGGAACAATTTCGCTTCAAAATGCCGAAAAGTTGCAATACCCCCCCAAAGGTACAATTTCGCTTCAAAATGGCCAAAAGTTGCAATACCCCCCAAAGGAACAATTTCGCCTCAAAATGGCAAAAATTGCAATACCCCCCCAAAGGAACAATTTCGCTTCAAAATGGCCAAAAGTTGCAATACCCCCCAAAGGAACAATTTCGCCTCAAAATGGCAAAAAATTGCAATACCCCCCAAAGGAACAATTTCGCTTCAAAATGGCCAAAAGTTGCAATACCCCCCCCAAAGGAAAAATTTCGCCTCAAAATGGCAAAAAATTGCAATACCCCCCCAAAGGAACAATTTCGCTTCAAAATGGCCAAAAGTTGCAATACCCCCCCAAAGGAACAATTTCGCCTCAAAATGGCAAAAAATTGCCATACCCCCCCAAAAGAACAATTTCGCTTCAAAATGGCCAAAAGTTGCAATACCCCCCCAAAGAAACAATTTCGCCTCAAAATGGCAAAAAATTGCAATACCCCCCAAAGGAACAATTTCGCCTCAAAATGGCCAAAAATTGTAATACCCCCCCAAAGGAACAATTTCGCCTCAAAATGAAAAAAAAATTGCAATACCCCCCAAAGGAACAATTTCGCCTCAAAATGCCGAAAAGTTGCAATTCCCCCCGAAAGGAACAATTTCGCTTCAAAATGGCCAAAAGTTGCAATACCCCCCCAAAGGAACAATTTCGCCTCAAAATGGCAAAAAATTGCAATACCCCCCCAAAGGAACAATTTCGCTTCAAAATGGCCAAAAGTTGCAATACCCCTTCAAAGGAACAATTTTGCCTCAAAATGGCAAAAAATTGCAATTCCCCCCCAAAGAAACAATTTCGCCTCAAAATGCTGAAAAGTTGCAATACCCCCCGAAAGGAACAATTTCGCTTCAAAATGGCCAAAAGTTGCAATACCCCCCCAAAGGAACAATTTCGCCTCAAAATGGCAAAAAATTGCAATACCCCCCAAAGGAACAATTTTGCTTCAAAATGCCGAAAAGTTGCAATACCCCCCCAAAGGTACAATTTCACTTCAAAATGGCCAAAAGTTGCAATACCCCCCCAAAGGAACAATTTTGCCTCAAAATGGCAAAAAATTGCAATACCCCCCCAAAGGAACAATTTCGCCTCAAAATGCTGAAAAGTTGCAATACCCCCCGAAAGGAACAATTTCGCTTCAAAATGGCCAAAAGTTGCAATACCCCCCCAAAGGAACAATTTCGCCTCAAAATGGCAAAAAATTGCAATACCCCCCCAAAGGAACAATTTCGCCTCAAAATGCCGAAAAGTTGCAATACCCCCGAAAGGAACAATTTCACTTCAAAATGGCCAAAAGTTGCAATACCCCCCCAAAGGAACAATTTCGCCTCAAAATGGCAAAAAATTGCAATACCCCCCAAAGGAACAATTTCGCTTCAAAATGGCCAAAAGTTGCAATACCCCCCCAAAGGAACAATCTCGCCTCAAAATGGCAAAAATTGCAATACCCCCCCAAAGGAACAATTTCGCCTCAAAATGCCGAAAAGTTGCAATACCCCCCCAAAGGAACAATTTCGCCTCAAAATGAAAAAAAAATTGCAATACCCCCAAAGGAACAATTTCGCCTCAAAATGCCGAAAAGTTGCAATACCCCCCGAAAGGAACAATTTCGCTTCAAAATGCCGAAAAGTTGCAATACCCCCCGAAAGGTACAATTTCACTTCAAAATGGCCAAAAGTTGCAATACCCCCCCAAAGGAACAATTTTGCCTCAAAATGGCAAAAAATTGCAATACCCCCCAAAGGAACAATTTCGCCTCAAAATGCTGAAAAGTTGCAATACCCCCCAAAAGGAACAATTTCGCTTCAAAATGGCCAAAAGTTGCAATACCCCCCCAAAGGAACAATTTCGCCTCAAAATGGCAAAAAATTGCAATACCCCCCCAATGGAACAATTTCGCCTCAAAATGCCGAAAAGTTGCAATACCCCCGAAAGGAACAATTTCGCTTCAAAATGGCCAAAAGTTGCAATACCCCCCCAAAGGAACAATTTCGCCTCAAAATGGCAAAAAATTGCAATACCCCCAAAGGAACAATTTCGCTTCAAAATGGCCAAAAGTTGCAATACCCCCCCAAAGGAACAATTTCGCCTCAAAATGGCAAAAATTGCAATACCCCCCCAAAGGAATAATTTCGCCTCAAAATGCCGAAAAGTTGCAATACCCCCCCCAAAGGAACAATTTCGCTTCAAAATGGCCAAAAGTTGCAATACCCCCCCCAAAGGAACAATTTTGCCTCAAAATGGCAAAAAATTGCAATACCCCCAAAGGAACAATTTCGCCTCAAAATGCTGAAAAGTTGCAATACCCCCCAAAAGGAACAATTTCGCTTCAAAATGGCCAAAAGTTGCAATACCCCCCCAAAGGAACAATTTCGCCTCAAAATGGCAAAAAATTGCAATACCCCCCCCAAAGGAACAATTTCGCCTCAAAATGGAAAAAGAATTGCAATACCCCCCCAAAGGAACAATTTCGCCTCAAAATGCCGAAAAGTTGCAATACCCCCGAAAGGAACATTTTCGCTTCAAAATGGCCAAAAGTTGCAATACCCCCCCAAAGGAACAATTTCGCCTCAAAATGGCAAAAAATTGCAATACCCCCAAAGGAACAATTTCGCTTCAAAATGGCCAAAAGTTGCAATACCCCCCCAAAGGAACAATTTCGCCTCAAAATGGCAAAAATTGCAATACCCCCCCAAAGGAACAATTTCGCCTCAAAATGCCGAAAAGTTGCAATACCCCCCCAAAGGAACAATTTCGCTTCAAAATGGCCTAAAAGTTGCAATACACCCCCAAAGGAACAATTTCGCCTCAAAATGAAAAAAAAATTGCAATACCCCCCCAAAGGAACAATTTCGCCTCAAAATGCCGAAAAGTTGCAATACCCCCCCAAAGGAACAATTTTGCCTCAAAATGGCAAAAAATTGCAATACCCCCCAAAGGAACAATTTTGCTTCAAAATGCCGAAAAGTTGCAATACCCCCCCAAAGGTACTATTTCACTTCAAAATGGCCAAAAGTTGCAATACCCCCCCAAAGGAACAATTTCGCCTCAAAATGCCGAAAAGTTGCAATACCCCCCGAAATGAACAATTTCGCTTCAAAATGGCCAAAAGATGCAATACCCCCCCAAAGCAACAATTTCGCCTCAAAATGAAAAAAAAATTGCAATACCCCCCCAAAGGAACAATTTCGCTTCAAAATGCCGAAAAGTTGCAATACCACCCCAAAGGAACAATTTCGCCTCAAAATGGAAAAAAAAATGCAATACCCCCCAAAGGAACAATTTCGCCTCAAAATGGCAAAAAAATTGCAATACCCCAACAAAGGAACAATTTTGCATCAAAATGGCCAAAAGTTGCAATACCCCCCCAAAGGAACAATTTCGCCTCAAAATGGGAAAAAATTGCAATACCCCCCCAAAGGAACAATTTCGCTTCAAAATGGCCAAAAGTTGCAATACCCCCCCAAAGGAACAATTTTGCCTCAAAATGGAAAAAAATTGCAATACCCCCCCAAAGGAACAATTTCGCCTCAAAATGCTGAAAAGTTGCAATACCCCCCGAAAGGAACAATTTCGCTTCAAAATGGCCAAAAGTTGCAATACCCCCCCAAAGGAACAATTTCGCCTCAAAATGAAAAAAAAATTGCAATACCCCCCCAAAGGAACAATTTCGCCTCAAAATGCCGAAAAGTTGCAATACCCCCCGAAAGGAACAATTTCGCTTCAAAATTGCCAAAAGTTGCAATACCCCCCCAAAGGAACAATTTCGCCTCAAAATGGCAAAAAATTGCAATACCCCCAAAGGAACAATTTCGCCTCAAAATGCCGAAAAGTTGCAATACCCCCCCAAAGGAACAATTTCGCCTCAACATGCCGAAAAGTTGCAATACCCCCCGAAATGAACAATTTCGCTTCAAAATGCCGAAAAGTTGCAATACCACCCCAAAGGAAAAATTTCGCCTCAAAATGGAAAAAAAAATGCAATACCCCCCCAAAGGAACAATTTCGCCTCAAAATGGCAAAAAATTGCAATACCCCCCAAAGGAACAATTTTGCTTCAAAATGGCCAAAAGTTGCAATACCCCCCCAAAGGAACAATTTCGCCTCAAAATGGCAAAAAATTGCAATACCCCCCCAAAGGAACAATTTCGCTTCAAAATGGCCAAAAGTTGCAATACCCCCCCAAAGGAACAATTTTGCCTCAAAATGGCAAAAAATTGCAATACCCCCCAAAGGAACAATTTCGCCTCAAAATGCTGAAAAGTTGCAATACCCCCCGAAAGGAACAATTTCGCTTCAAAATGGCCAAAAGTTGCAATATCCCCCCAAAGGAACAATTTCGCCTCAAAATGGCAAAAAATTGCAATACCCCCCCAAAGGAACAATTTTGCTTCAAAATGCCGAAAAGTTGCAATACCCCCCCAAAGGTACAATTTCACTTCAAAATGGCCAAAAGTTGCAATACCCCCCCAAAGGAACAATTTCGCCTCAAAATGGCAAAAAATTGCAATACCCCCCCAAAGAAACAATTTCGCTTCAAAATGCCGAAAAGTTGCAATACCCCCCAAAGGTACAATTTCTTTTCAAAATGGCCAAAAGTTGCAATACCCCCCCAAAGGAACAATTTCGCCTCAAAATGGAAAAAGAATTGCAATACCCCCCAAAGGAAGAATTTTGCCTCAAAATGCCGAAAAGTTGCAATACCCCCGAAAGGAACAATTTCGCTTCAAAATGGCCAAAAGTTGCAATACCCCCCCAAAGGAACAATTTCGCCTCAAAATGGCAAAAAATTGCAATACCCCCCCAAAGGAACAATTTCGCTTCAAAATGGCCAAAAGTTGCAATACCCCCCCAAAGGAACAATTTCGCCTCAAAATGCCGAAAAGTTGCAATACCCCCCCAAAGGAACAATTTCGCTTCAAAATGGCCAAAAGTTGCAATACACCCCCAAAGGAACAATTTCGCCTCAAAATGCCGAAAAGTTGCAATACCCCCCGAAAAGAACAATTTCGCTTCAAAATGGCCAAAAGTTGCAATACCCCCCAAAGGAACAATTTCGCCTCAAAATGGCAAAAAATTGCAATACACCCCCAAAGGAACAGTTTCGCCTCAAAATGCCGAAAAGTTGCAATACCCCCCCAAAGGAACAATTTCGCTTCAAAATGGCCAAAAGTTGCAATACCCCCCAAAGGAACAATTTCGCCTCAAAATGCCGAAAAGTTGCAATACCCCCCCAAAGGAACAATTTCGCTTCAAAATGGCCAAAAATTGCAATACCCCCCCAAAGGAAAAATTTCGCTTCAAAATGCCGAAAAGTTGCAATACCCCCCCAAAGGAACAATTTCGCCTCAAAATGGAAAAAAATTTGCAATACCCCCCCAAAGGAACAATTTCATCTCAAAATGCCGAAAAGTTGCAATACCCCCCGAAAGGAACAATTTCGCCTCAAAATGGCAAAAAATTGCAATACCCCCCCAAAGGAACAATTTCGCTTCAAAATGGCAAAAAGTTGCAATACCCCCCCAAAGGAACAATTTCGCCTCAAAATGGCAAAAATTGCAATACCCCCCCAAAGCAACAATTTCGCCTCAAAATGGCAAAAAATTGCAATACCCCCCCAAAGGAACAATTTCGCCTCAAAATGCCGAAAAGTTGCAATACCCCCCGAAAGGAACAATTTCGCCTCAAAATGGCAAAAAATTGCAATACCCCCCCAAAGGAACAATTTCGTCTCAAAATGCCGAAAAGTTGTAATACCCCCCAAAGCAACAATTTTGACTCAAAATGGCAAAAAATTGCAATACCCCCAAAGGAACAATTTCGCCTCAAAATGGCCAAAAATTGTAATACCCTCCCAAAAGGAACAATTTCGCTTCAATATGGCCAAAAGTTGCAATACCCCCCCAAAGGAACAATTTCGCCTCAAAATGGCAAAAAATTGCAATACACCCCCAAAGGAACAGTTTCGCCTCAAAATGCCGAAAAGTTGCAATACCCCCCCAAAGGAACAATTTCGCTTCAAAATGGCCAAAAGTTGCAATACCCCCCAAAGGAACAATTTCGCCTCAAAATGCCGAAAAGTTGCAATACCCCCCCAAAGGAACAATTTCGCTTCAAAATGGCCAAAAATTGCAATACCCCCCCAAAGGAAAAATTTCGCTTCAAAATGCCGAAAAGTTGCAATACCCCCCCAAAGGAACAATTTCGCCTCAAAATGGAAAAAAATTTGCAATACCCCCCCAAAGGAACAATTTCATCTCAAAATGCCGAAAAGTTGCAATACCCCCCGAAAGGAACAATTTCGCCTCAAAATGGCAAAAAATTGCAATACCCCCCCAAAGGAACAATTTCGCTTCAAAATGGCAAAAAGTTGCAATACCCCCCCAAAGGAACAATTTCGCCTCAAAATGGCAAAAATTGCAATACCCCCCCAAAGCAACAATTTCGCCTCAAAATGGCAAAAAATTGCAATACCCCCCCAAAGGAACAATTTCGCCTAAAAATGCCGAAAAGTTGCAATACCCCCCGAAAGGAACAATTTCGCCTCAAAATGGCAAAAAATTGCAATACCCCCCAAAGGAACAATTTCGTCTCAAAATGCCGAAAAGTTGTAATACCCCCCAAAGCAACAATTTTGACTCAAAATGGCAAAAAATTGCAATACCCCCAAAGGAACAATTTCGCCTCAAAATGGCCAAAAATTGTAATACCCTCCCAAAAGGAACAATTTCGCTTCAATATGGCCAAAAGTTGCAATACCCCCCCAAAGGAACAATTTCGCCTCAAAATGCTGAAGTTGCAATACCCCCCGAAAAGAACAATTTCGCTTCAAAATGGCCAAAAGTTGCAATACCCCCCCAAAGGAACAATTTCGCCTCAAAATGGAAAAAAAATTGCAATACCCCCCAAAGGAACAATTTCGCCTCAAAATGCCGAAAAGTTGCAATACCCCCCCAAAGGTACAATTTCACTTCAAAATGGCCAAAAGTTGCAATACCCCCCCAAAGGAACAATTTCGCCTCAAAATGGCAAAAAATTGCAATACCCCCCTAAAGAAACAATTTCGCTTCAAAATGCCGAAAAGTTGCAATACCCCCCAAAGGTACAATTTCACTTCAAAATGGCCAAAAGTTGCAATACCCCCCCAAAGGAACAATTTCGCCTCAAAATGGAAAAAAAATTGCAATGCCCCCCCAAGGAACAATTTCGCCTCAAAATGGCAAAAAATTGCCATACCCCCCCAAAGGAACAATTTCACTTCAAAATGGCCAAAAGTTGCAATACCCTCCAAAGGAACAATTTTGCCTCAAAATGGCAAAAAATTGCAATACCCCCCCAAAGGAAAAATTTCGCCTCAAAATGCTGAAAAGTTGCAATATCCCCCGAAAGGAACAATTTCGCTTCAAAATGGCCAAAAGTTGCGATCCCCCCCAAAGGAACAACTTCGCCTCAAAATGGCAAAAAATTGCAATACCCCCCCAAAGGAACAATTTCGCCTCAAAATGGAAAAAGAATTGCAATACCCCCCAAAGGAACAATTTTGCCTCAAAATGCCGAAAAGTTGCAATACCCCCGAAAGGAACAATTTCGCTTCAAAATGGCCAAAAGTTGCAATACCCCCCCAAAGGAACAATTTCGCCTCAAAATGGCAAAAAATTGCAATACTCCCCCAAAGGAACAATTTCGCTTCAAAATGGCCAAAAGTTGCAATACCCCCCCAAAGGAACAATTTCGCCTCAAAATGCCGAAAAGTTGCAATACCCCCCCAAAGGAACAATTTCGCTTCAAAATGGCCAAAAGTTGCAATACACCCCCAAAGGAACAATTTCGCCTCAAAATGCCGAAAAGTTGCAATACCCCCCGAAAAGAACAATTTCGCTTCAAAATGGCCAAAAGTTGCAATACCCCCCAAAGGAACAATTTCGCCTCAAAATGGCAAAAAATTGCAATACACCCCCAAAGGAACAGTTTCGCCTCAAAATGCCGAAAAGTTGCAATACCCCCCCAAAGGAACAATTTCGCTTCAAAATGGCCAAAAGTTGCAATACCCCCCAAAGGAACAATTTCGCCTCAAAATGCCGAAAAGTTGCAATACCCCCCCAAAGGAACAATTTCGCTTCAAAATGGCCAAAAATTGCAATACCCCCCCAAAGGAACAATTTCGCTTCAAAATGCCGAAAAGTTGCAATACCCCCCCAAAGGAACAATTTCGCCTCAAAATGGAAAAAAATTTGCAATACCCCCCCAAAGGAACAATTTCGCCTCAAAATGCCGAAAAGTTGCCATACCCCCCGAAAAGAACAATTTCGCTTCAAAATGGCCAAAAGTTGCAATACCCCCCCAAAGGAACAATTTCGCCTCAAAATGGCAAAAAATTGCAATACCCCCCAAAGGAACAATTTCGCTTCAAAATGGCAAAAAGTTGCAATACCCCCCAAAGCAACAATTTCGCCTCAAAATGGCAAAAAATTGCAATACCCCCCAAAGCAACAATTTCGCCTCAAAATGGCAAAAAATTGCAATACCCCCCCAAAGGAACAATTTCGCCTCAAAATGTCGAAAAGTTGCAATACCCCCCGAAAGGAACAATTTCGCCTCAAAATGGCAAAAAATTGCAATACCCCCCCAAAGGAACAATTTCGCCTCAAAATGCCGAAAAGTTGTAATACCCCCCAAAGCAACAATTTTGGCTCAAAATGGCAAAAAATTGCAATACCCCCCAAAGGAACAATTTCGCCTCAAAATGGCCAAAAATTGTAATACCCTCCCAAAAGGAACAATTTCGCTTCAATATGGCCAAAAGTTGCAATACCCCCCCAAAGGAACAATTTCGCCTCAAAATGCTGAAGTTGCAATACCCCCCGAAAAGAACAATTTCGCTTCAAAATGGCCAAAAGTTGCAATACCACCCCAAAGGAACAATTTCGCCTCAAAATGGCAAAAAATTGCAATACCCCCCCAAAGGAACAATTTCGCTTCAAAATGCCGAAAAGTTGCAATACCCCCCAGAGGTACAATTTCGCATCAAAATGGCCAAAAGTTGCAATACCCCCCCAAAGGAACAATTTCGCCTCAAAATGGAAAAAAAATTGCAATACCCCCCCAAAGGAACAATTTCGCCTCAAAATGCCGAAAAGTTGCAATACCCCCCGAAAGGAACAATTTCGCTTCAAAATTGCCAAAAGATGCAATACCCCCCTAAAGGAACAATTTCGCCTCAAAATGGCAAAAAAATTGCAATACCCCCCCAAAGGAACAATTTCGCTTCAAAATGCCGAAAAGTTGCAATACCCCCCCAAAGGTACAATTTCACTTCAAAATGGCCAAAAGTTGCAATACCCCCCCAAAGGAACAATTTTGCCTCAAAATGGCAAAAAATTGCAATACCTCCCCAAAGAACAATTTCGCCTCAAAATGGCAAAAAATTGCAATACCTCCCCAAAGGAACAATTTCGCCTCAAAATGCTGAAAAGTTGCAATAACCCCGAAAGGAACAATTTCACTTCAAAATGGCCAAAAGTTGCAATACCCCCCCAAAGGAACAATTTTGCCTCAAAATGGCAAAAAATTGCAATACCTCCCCAAAGGAACAATTTCGCCTCAAAATGCTGAAAAGTTGCAATAACCCCGAAAGGAACAATTTCGCTTCAAAATGGCCAAAAGTTGCAATACCCCCCAAAGGAACAATTTCGCCTCAAAATGGCAAAAAATTGCAATACCCCCCCAAAGGAACAATTTCGCCTCAAAATGGAAAAAGAATTGCAATACCCCCCCAAAGGAACAATTTCGCCTCAAAATGCCGAAAAGTTGCAATACCCCCAGAAAGGAACAATTTCGCTTCAAAATGGCCAAAAGATGCAATACCCCCCAAAGGAACAATTTCGCCTCAAAATGGCAAAAAATTGCAATACCCCCCCAAAGGAACAATTTCGCTTCAAAATGGCCAAAAGTTGCAATACCCCCCCAAATGAACAATTTCGCCTCAAAATGGCAAAAAATTGCAATACCGTCCAAAGGAACAATTTCGCTTTAAAATGGCCAAAAGTTGCAATACCCCCCAAAGGAACAATTTCGCCTCAAAATGTTGAAAAGTTGCAATACCCCCCGAAAGGAACAATTTCGCTTCAAAATGGCCAAAAGTTGCAATAACCCCCCCAAAGGAACAATTTCACCTCAAAATGCCGAAAAGTTGCAATACACCCCGAAAGGAACAATTTCGCTTCAAAATGGCCAAAAGATGCAATACCCCCCCAAAGTAACAATTTCGCCTCAAAATGGCAAAAAATTGCATTTCCCCCCCAAAGGAACAATTTCGCCTCAAAATGCTGAAAAGTTGCAATACCCCCCGAAAGGAACAATTTCACTTCAAAATGGCCAAAAGTTGCAATACCCCCCCAAAGGAACAATTTCACCTCAAAATGGCAAAAAATTGCAATACCCCCCAAAGGAACAATTTCGCTTCAAAATGCCGAAAAGTTGCAATACCCCCCCAAAGGTACAATTTCGCTTCAAAATGGCCAAAAGTTGCAATACCCCCCCAAAGGAACAATTTCACCTCAAAATGGAAAAAAAATTGCAATACCCCCCCAAAGGAACAATTTCGCCTCAAAATGCCGAAAAGTTGCAATACCCCCAGAAAGGAACAATTTCGCTTCAAAATGGCCAAAAGATGCAATACCCCCCCAAAGGAACAATTTCGCTTCAAAATGGCCAAAAGTTGCAATACCCCCCAAAGGAACAATTTCGCCTCAAAATGGCAAAAAATTGCAATACCCCCCAAAAAAACAATTTCGCTTCAAAATGGCCAAAAGTTGCAATACCCCCCAAAGGAACAATTTCGCCTCAAAATGCCGAAAAGTTGCAATACCCCCCCAAAGCAACAATTTCGCCTCAAAATGGCCAAAAGATGCAATACCCCCCCAAAGGAACAATTTCGTTTTAATATGGCCAAAAGTTGCAATACCCCCCAAAGGAACAATTTCGCCTCAAAATGGCAAAAAATTGCAATACCCCCCCAAAGGAACAATTTCGCTTCAAAATGGCCAAAAGTTGCAATACCCCCCAAAGGAACAATTTCGCTTCAAAATGGCCAAAAGTTGCAATACCCCCCCCAAAGGAACAATTTCGCCTCAAAATGGCAAAAAATTGCAATACCCCCAAAGGAACAATTTGGCCTCAAAATGCCGAAAAGTTGCAATACCCCCCCAAAGGAACAATTTCGCCTCAAAATAGCAAAAAATTGCAATACCTCCCAAAGGAACAATTTCGCTTCAAAATGGCCAAAAGTTCCAATACCCCCCAAAGGAACAATTTCGCTTCAAAATGGCAAAAAATTGCAATACCCCCCCAAAGGAACAATTTCGCTTCAAAATGGCCAAAAGTTGCAATACCCCCCCAAAGGAACAATTTTGCCTCAAAATGGCAAAAAATTGCAATACCCCCCCAAAGGAACAATTTTGCTTCAAAATGCCGAAAAGTTGCAATACCCCCCCAAAGGTACAATTTCACTTCAAAATGGCCAAAAGTTGCAATACCCCCCCAAAAGAACAATTTTGCCTCAAAATGGCAAAAAATTGCAATACCTCCCCAAATGAACAATTTCGCCTCAAAATGCTGAAAAGTTGCAATAACCCCGAAAGGAACAATTTCGCTTCAAAATGGCCAAAAGTTGCAATACCCACCAAAGGAACAATTTCGCCTCAAAATGGCAAAAAATTGCAATACCCCCCCAAAGGAACAATTTCGCCTCAAAATGGAAAAAGAATTGCAATACCCCCCCAAAGGAACAATTTTGCCTCAAAATGCCGAAAAGTTGCAATACCCCCGAAAGGAACAATTTCGCTTCAAAATGGCCAAAAGTTGCAATACCCCCCCAAAGGAACAATTCGCCTCAAAATGGCAAAAAATTGCAATACCCCCCAAAGGAACAATTTCGCTTCAAAATGGCCAAAAGGTGCAATACCCCCCCAAAGGAACAATTTCGCCTCAAAATGGAAAAATTGCAATACCCCCCCAAAGGAACAATTTCGCCTCAAAATGCCAAAAAGTTGCAATACCCCCCCAAAGGAACAATTTCGCTTCAAAATGGCCAAAAGTTGCAATACACCCCCAAGAGGAACAATTTCGCCTCAAAATGAAAAAAAAATTGCAATACCCCCCCAAAGGAACAATTTCGCCTCAAAATGCCGAAAAGTTGCAATACCCCCCGAAAGGAACAATTTCGCTTCAAAATTGCCAAAAGTTGCATTACCCCCCAAAGGAACAATTTCGCCTCAAAATGGCAAAAAATTGCAATACCCCCAAAGGAACAATTTCGCCTCAAAATGCCGAAAAGTTGCAATACCCCCCAAAGAAACAATTTCGCCTCAAAATGCCGAAAAGTTGCAATACCCCCCGAAATGAACAATTTCGCTTCAAAATGGCCAAAAGATGCAATACCCCCCCAAAGCAACAATTTCGCCTCAAAATGAAAAAAAAAATGCAATACCCCCCCAAAGGAACAAGTTCGCTTCAAAATGCCGAAAAGTTGCAATACCACCCCCAAAGGAACAATTTCGCCTCAAAATGGAAAAAAAATTGCAATACCCCCCAAAGGAACAATTTCGCCTCAAAATGGCAAAAAATTGCAATACCCCCCAAAGGAACAATTTTGCTTCAAAATGGCCAAAAGTTGCAATACCCCCCCAAAGGAACAATTTCGCTTCAAAATGGCCAAAAGTTGCAATACCCCCCCAAAGGAACAATTTTGCCTCAAAATGGCAAAAAATTGCAATACCCCCCCAAAGGAACAATTTCGCCTCAAAATGCTGAAAAGTTGCAATACCCCCCGAAATGAACAATTTCGCTTCAAAATGGCCAAAAGATGCAATACCCCCCCAAAGCAACAATTTCGCCTCAAAATGAAAAAAAAATTGCAATACCCCCCCAAAGGAACAAGTTCGCTTCAAAATGCCGAAAAGTTGCAATACCACCCCCAAAGGAACAATTTCGCCTCAAAATGGAAAAAAAATTGCAATACCCCCCAAAGGAACAATTTCGCCTCAAAATGGCAAAAAATTGCAATACCCCCCAAAGGAACAATTTCGCCTCAAAATGGCAAAAAATTGCAATACCCCCCAAAGGAACAATTTCGCTTCAAAATGGCCAAAAGTTGCAATACCCCCCCCAAAGGAACAATTTTGCCTCAAAATGGCAAAAAATTGCAATACCCCCCCAAAGGAACAATTTCGCCTCAAAATGCTGAAAAGTTGCAATACCCCCCGAAAGAAACAATTTCGCTTCAAAATGGCCAAAAGTTGCAATACCCCCCCAAAGGAACAATTTCGCCTCAAACTGGCAAAAAATTGGAATACCCCCCCAAGGAACAATTTCGCTTCAAAATGCCGAAAAGTTGCAATACCCCCCCAAAGGTACAATTTCACTTCAAAATGGCCAAAAGTTGCAATACCCCCCCAAAGGAACAATTTCGCCTCAAAATGGAAAAAAAATTGCAATACCCCCCCAAGGAACAATTTCGCCTCAAAATGGCAAAAAATTGCAATACCCCCCAAAGGAACAATTTCACTTCAAAATGGCCAAAAGTTGCAATACCCCCCCAAAGGAACAATTTTGCCTCAAAATGGCAAAAAATTGCAATACCCCCCCAAAGGAACAATTTCGCCTCAAACTGCTAAAAAGTTGCAATACCCCCGAAAGGAACAATTTCGCTTCAAAATGGCCAAAAGTTGCAATCCCCCCCCAAAGGAACAACTTCGCCTCAAAATGGCAAAAAATTGCAATACCCCCCCAAAGGAACAATTTCGCCTCAAAATGGAAAATGAATTGCAATACCCCCCAAAGGAACAATTTTGCCTCAAAATGCCGAAAAGTTGTAATACCCCCGAAAGGAACAATTTCGCCTCAAAATGGCAAAAAATTGCAATACCCCCCCAAAGGAACAATTTCGCTTCAAAATGGCCAAAAGTTGCAATACCCCCCCAAAGGAACAATTTCGCCTCAAAATGGCAAAAAATTGCAATACCCCCCCAAAGGAACAATTTTGCTTCAAAATGGCCAAAAGTTGCAATACCCCCCCAAAGGAACAATTTCGCCTCAAAATGGCAAAAAATTGCAATACCCCCCCAAAGGAACAATTTCGCTTCAAAATGGCCAAAAGTTGCAATACCCCCCCAAAGGAACAATTTCGCCTCAAAATGGCAAAAAATTGCAATACCCCCCCAAAGGAACAATTTCGCTTCAAAATGGCCAAAAGTTGCAATACCCCCCCAAAGGAACAATTTCGCTTCAAAATGGCCAAAAGTTGCAATACACCCCCAAAGGAACAATTTCGCCTCAAAATGAAAAAAAAATTGCAATACCCCCCCAAAGGAACAATTTCGCCTCAAAATGCCGAAAAGTTGCAATACCCCCCGAAAGGAACAATTTCGCTTCAAAATGGCCAAAAGTTGCAATACCCCCCCAAAGGAACAATTTCGCCTCAAAATGGCAAAAAATTGCAATACACCCCCAAAGGAACAATTTCGCCTCAAAATGCCGAAAAGTTGCAATACCCCCCCAAAGGAACAATTTCGCTTCAAAATGGCCAAAAGTTGCAATACCCCCCAAAGGAACAATTTCGCTTCAAAATGCCGAAAAGTTGCAATACCCCCCAAAAGGAACAATTTCGCCTCAAAATGGAAAAAAATTTGCAATACCCCCCCAAAGGAACAATTTCACCTCAAAATGCCAAAAAGTTGCAATAACCCCCGAAAGGAACAATTTCGCTTCAAAATGGCCAAAAGATGCAATACCCCCCCAAAGGAACAATTTCGCCTCAAAATGGCAAAAAATTGCAATACCCACCCAAAGCAACAATTTCGCCTCAAAATGGCAAAAAATTGCAATACCCCCCCAAAGGAACAATTTCACTTCAAAATGGCCAAAAGTTGCAATACCCCCCCAAAGGAACAACTTCGCCTCAAAATGGCAAAAAATTGCAATACCCCCCCAAAGGAACAATTTCGCCTCAAAATGGAAAAAGAATTGCAATACCCCCCAAAGGAACAATTTTGCCTCAAAATGCCGAAAAGTTGCAATACCCCCGAAAGGAACAATTTCGCCTCAAAATGGCAAAAAATTGCAATACCCCCCCAAAGGAACAATTTCGCTTCAAAATGGCCAAAAGTTGCAATACCCCCCCAAAGGAACAATTTCGCCTCAAAATGGCAAAAAATTGCAATACCCCCCCAAAGGAACAATTTTGCTTCAAAATGGCCAAAAGTTGCAATACCCCCCCAAAGGAACAATTTCGCCTCAAAATGGCAAAAAATTGCAATACCCCCCCAAAGGAACAATTTCGCTTCAAAATGGCCAAAAGTTGCAATACCCCCCCAAAGGAACAATTTCGCCTCAAAATGGCAAAAAATTGCAATACCCCCCCAAAGGAACAATTTCGCTTCAAAATGGCCAAAAGTTGCAATACCCCCCCAAAGGAACAATTTCTCTTCAAAATGGCCAAAAGTTGCAATACACCCCCAAAGGAACAATTTCGCCTCAAAATGAAAAAAAAATTGCAATACCCCCCCAAAGGAACAATTTCGCCTCAAAATGCCGAAAAGTTGCAATACCCCCCGAAATGAACAATTTCGCTTCAAAATGGCCAAAAGTTGCAATACCCCCCCAAAGGAACAATTTCGCCTCAAAATGGAAAAAAATTGCAATACACCCCCAAAGGAACAATTTTGCCTCAAAATGCCGAAAAGTTGCAATACCCCCCCAAAGGAACAATTTCGCTTCAAAATGGCCAAAAGTTGCAATACCCCCGAAAGGAACAATTTCGCTTCAAAATGCCGAAAAGTTGCAATACCCCCCAAAAGGAACAATTTCGCCTCAAAATGGAAAAAAATTTGCAATACCCCCCCAAAGGAACAATTTCACCTCAAAATGCCAAAAAGTTGCAATAACCCCCGAAAGGAACAATTTCGCTTCAAAATGGCCAAAAGTTGCAATACCCCCCCAAAGGAACAATTTCGCCTCAAAATGGCAAAAAATTGCAATACCCACCCAAAGCAACAATTTCGCCTCAAAATGGCAAAAAAATTGCAATACCCCCCCAAAGGAACAATTTCACTTCAAAATGGCCAAAAGTTGCAATACCCCCCCAAAGGAACAATTTCGCCTCAAAATGGCAAAAAATTGCAATACCCCCCAAAAAGGAACAATTTCGCCTCAAACAAATAAAAAGTTGCAATACCCCCGAAAGGAACAATTTCGCTTCAAAATGGCCAAAAGTTGCAATCCCCCCCCAAAGGAACAACTTCGCCTCAAAATGGCAAAAAATTGCAATACCCCCCCAAAGGAACAATTTCGCCTCAAAATGGAAAAAGAATTGCAATACCCCCCAAAGGAACAATTTTGCCTCAAAATGCCGAAAAGTTGCAATACCCCCGAAAGGAACAATTTCGCCTCAAAATGGCAAAAAATTGCAATACCCCCCCAAAGGAACAATTTCGCTTCAAAATGGCCAAAAGTTGCAATACCCCCCCAAAGGAACAATTTCGCCTCAAAATGGCAAAAAATTGCAATACCCCCCAAAGGAACAATTTCGCTTCAAAATGGCCAAAAGTTGCAATACCCCCCCAAGGAACAATTTCGCCTCAAAATGGCAAAAAATTGCAATACCCCCCCAAAGGAACAATTTCGCTTCAAAATGGCCAAAAGTTGCAATACCCCCCAAAAGGAACAATTTCGCCTCAAAATGGCAAAAAATTGCAATACCCCCCCAAAGGAACAATTTCGCTTCAAAATGGCCAAAAGTTGCAATACCCCCCCAAAGGAACAATTTCGCTTCAAAATGGCCAAAAGTTGCAATACACCCCCAAAGGAACAATTTCGCCTCAAAATGAAAAAAAAATTGCAATACCCCCCCAAAGGAACAATTTCGCCTCAAAATGCCGAAAAGTTGCAATAACCCCCGAAAGGAACAATTTCGCTTCAAAATGGCCAAAAGTTGCAATACCCCCCCAAAGGAACAATTTCGCCTCAAAATGGCAAAAAATTGCAATACCCCCCCAAAGGAACAATTTCGCTTCAAAATGGCCAAAAGTTGCAATACCCCCCCAAAGGAACAATTTCGCCTCAAAATGGCAAAAAATTGCAATACCCCCCCAAAGGAACAATTTCGCTTCAAAATGGCCAAAAGTTGCAATACCCCCCCAAGGAACAATTTCGCCTCAAAATGGCAAAAAATTGCAATACCCCCCCAAAGGAACAATTTCGCTTCAAAATGGCCAAAAGTTGCAATACCCCCCAAAAGGAACAATTTCGCCTCAAAATGGCAAAAAATTGCAATACACCCCCAAAGGATTAATTTCGCCTCAAAATGCCGAAAAGTTGCAATACCCCCCCAAAGGAACAATTTCGCTTCAAAATGGCCAAAAGTTGCAATACCCCCCAAAGGAACAATTTCGCTTCAAAATGCCGAAAAGTTGCAATACCCCCCAAAAGGAACAATTTCGCCTCAAAATGGAAAAAAATTTGCAATACCCCCCCAAAGGAACAATTTCACCTCAAAATGCCAAAAAGTTGCAATAACCCCCGAAAGGAACAATTTCGCTTCAAAATGGCCAAAAGTTGCAATACCCCCCCAAAGGAACAATTTCGCCTCAAAATGGCAAAAAATTGCAATACCCCCCAAAGGAACAATTTCGCTTCAAAATGGCAAAAAGTTGCAATACCCCCCCAAAGGAACAATTTCGCCTCAAAATGGCAAAAAATTGCAATACCCACCCAAAGCAACAATTTCGCCTCAAAATGGCAAAAAATTGCAATACCCCCCAAAGGAACAATTTCACTTCAAAATGGCCAAAAGTTGCTATACCCCCCCAAAGGAACAATTTCGCCTCAAAATGGCAAAAAATTGCAATACCCCCCAAAAAGGAACAATTTCGCCTCAAAATGCTGAAAAGTTGCAATACCCCCCGAAAGGAACAATTTCGCTTCAAAATGGCCAAAAGTTGCAATCCCCCCCAAAGGAACAACTTCGCCTCAAAATGGCAAAAAATTGCAATACCCCCCCAAAGGAACAATTTCGCCTCAAAATGGAAAAAGAATTGCAATACCCCCCAAAGGAACAATTTTGCCTCAAAATGCCGAAAAGTTGCAATACCCCCGAAAGGAACAATTTCGCCTCAAAATGGCAAAAAATTGCAATACCCCCCCAAAGGAACAATTTCGCTTCAAAATGGCCAAAAGTTGCAATACCCCCCCAAAGGAACAATTTCGCCTCAAAATGGCAAAAAATTGCAATACCCCCCAAAGGAACAATTTCGCTTCAAAATGGCCAAAAGTTGCAATACCCCCCCAAAGGAACAATTTCGCCTCAAAATGGCAAAAAATTGCAATACCCCCCCAAAGGAACAATTTCGCTTCAAAATGGCCAAAAGTTGCAATACCCCCCAAAAGGAACAATTTCGCCTCAAAATGGCAAAAAATTGCAATACCCCCCCAAAGGAACAATTTCGCTTCAAAATGGCCAAAAGTTGCAATACCCCCCCAAAGGAACAATTTCGCTTCAAAATGGCCAAAAGTTGCAATACACCCCCAAAGGAACAATTTCGCCTCAAAATGAAAAAAAAATTGCAATACCCCCCCAAAGGAACAATTTCGCCTCAAAATGCCGAAAAGTTGCAATAACCCCCGAAAGGAACAATTTCGCTTCAAAATGGCCAAAAGTTGCAATACCCCCCCAAAGGAACAATTTCGCCTCAAAATGGCAAAAAATTGCAATACCCCCCAAAGGAACAATTTCGCCTCAAAATGGCAAAAAATTGCAATACACCCCCAAAGGATTAATTTCGCCTCAAAATGCCGAAAAGTTGCAATACCCCCCCAAAGGAACAATTTCGCTTCAAAATGGCCAAAAGTTGCAATACCCCCCAAAGGAACAATTTCGCTTCAAAATGCCGAAAAGTTGCAATACCCCCCAAAAGGAACAATTTCGCCTCAAAATGGAAAAAAATTTGCAATACCCCCCCAAAGGAACAATTTCACCTCAAAATGCCAAAAAGTTGCAATAACCCCCGAAAGGAACAATTTCGCTTCAAAATGGCCAAAAGTTGCAATACCCCCCCAAAGGAACAATTTCGCCTCAAAATGGCAAAAAATTGCAATACCCCCCAAAGGAACAATTTCGCTTCAAAATGGCAAAAAGTTGCAATACCCCCCCAAATGAACAATTTCGCCTCAAAATGGCAAAAAATTGCAATACCCACCCAAAGCAACAATTTCGCCTCAAAATGGCAAAAAATTGCAATACCCCCCAAAGGAACAATTTCACTTCAAAATGGCCAAAAGTTGCAATACCCCCCCAAAGGAACAATTTCGCCTCAAAATGGCAAAAAATTGCAATACCCCCCAAAAAGGAACAATTTCGCCTCAAAATGCTGAAAAGTTGCAATACCCCCCGAAAGGAACAATTTCGCTTCAAAATGGCCAAAAGTTGCAATCCCCCCCCAAAGGAACAACTTCGCCTCAAAATGGCAAAAAATTGCAATACCCCCCCAAAGGAACAATTTCGCCTCAAAATGGAAAAAGAATTGCAATACCCCCCAAAGGAACAATTTTGCCTCAAAATGCCGAAAAGTTGCAATACCCCCGAAAGGAACAATTTCGCCTCAAAATGGCAAAAAATTGCAATACCCCCCCAAAGGAACAATTTCGCTTCAAAATGGCCAAAAGTTGCAATACCCCCCCAAAGGAACAATTTCGCCTCAAAATGGCAAAAAATTGCAATACCCCCCCAAAGGAACAATTTCGCTTCAAAATGGCCAAAAGTTGCAATACCCCCCAAAGGAACAATTTCGCCTCAAAATGGCAAAAAATTGCAATACCCCCCCAAAGGAACAATTTCGCTTCAAAATGGCCAAAAGTTGCAATACCCCCCAAAAGGAACAATTTCGCCTCAAAATGGCAAAAAATTGCAATACCCCCCCAAAGGAACAATTTCGCTTCAAAATGGCCAAAAGTTGCAATACCCCCCCAAAGGAACAATTTCGCTTCAAAATGGCCAAAAGTTGCAATACACCCCCAAAGGAACAATTTCGCCTCAAAATGAAAAAAAAATTGCAATACCCCCCCAAAGGAACAATTTCGCCTCAAAATGCCGAAAAGTTGCAATACCCCCCCAAAGGAACAATTTCGCCTCAAAATGGCAAAAAATTGCAATACACCCCCAAAGGATTAATTTCGCCTCAAAATGCCGAAAAGTTGCAATACCCCCCCAAAGGAACAATTTCGCTTCAAAATGGCCAAAAGTTGCAATACCCCCCAAAGGAACAATTTTGCTTCAAAATGCCGAAAAGTTGCAATACCCCCCAAAAGGAACAATTTCGCCTCAAAATGGAAAAAAATTTGCAATACCCCCCCAAAGGAACAATTTCACCTCAAAATGCCAAAAAGTTGCAATAACCCCCGAAAGGAACAATTTCGCTTCAAAATGGCCAAAAGTTGCAATACCCCCCCAAAGGAACAATTTCGCCTCAAAATGGCAAAAAATTGCAATACCCCCCAAAGGAACAATTTCGCTTCAAAATGGCAAAAAGTTGCAATACCCCCCCAAAGGAACAATTTCGCCTCAAAATGGCAAAAAATTGCAATACCCACCCAAAGCAACAATTTCGCCTCAAAATGGCAAAAAATTGCAATACCCCCCAAAGGAACAATTTCACTTCAAAATGGCCAAAAGTTGCAATACCCCCCCAAAGGAACAATTTCGCCTCAAAATGGCAAAAAATTGCAATACCCCCCAAAAAGGAACAATTTCGCCTCAAAATGCTGAAAAGTTGCAATACCCCCCGAAAGGAACAATTTCGCTTCAAAATGGCCAAAAGTTGCAATCCCCCCCCAAAGGAACAACTTCGCCTCAAAATGGCAAAAAATTGCAATACCCCCCCAAAGGAACAATTTCGCCTCAAAATGGAAAAAGAATTGCAATACCCCCCAAAGGAACAATTTCGCCTCAAAATGCCGAAAAGTTGCAATACCCCCGAAAGGAACAATTTCGCTTCAAAATGGCCAAAAGTTGCAATACCCCCCCAAAGGAACAATTTCGCCTCAAAATGGCAAAAAATTGCAATACCCCCCCAAAGGAACAATTTCGCTTCAAAATGGCCAAAAGTTGCAATACCCCCCCAAAGGAACAATTTCGCCTCAAAATGGCAAAAAATTGCAATTACCCCCCCAAAGGAACAATTTCGCTTCAAAATGGCCAAAAGTTGCAATACCCCCCAAAGGAACAATTTCGCCTCAAAATGGCAAAAAATTGCAATACCCCCCCAAAGGAACAATTTCGCTTCAAAATGGCCAAAAGTTGCAATACCCCCCCAAAGGAACAATTTCGCTTCAAAATGGCCAAAAGTTGCAATACACCCCCAAAGGAACAATTTCGCCTCAAAATGAAAAAAAAATTGCAATACCCCCCCAAAGGAACAATTTCGCCTCAAAATGCCGAAAAGTTGCAATACCCCCCGAAAGGAACAATTTCTCTTCAAAATGGCCAAAAGTTGCAATATCCCCCCAAAGAAACAATTTCGCCTCAAAATGGCAAAAAATTGCAATACACCCCCAAAGGAACAATTTCGCCTCAAAATGCCGAAAAGTTGCAATACCCCCCCAAAGGAACAATTTCGCTTCAAAATGGCCAAAAGTTGCAATACCCCCCAAAGGAACAATTTCGCCTCAAAATGCCGAAAAGTTGCAATACCCCCCAAAGCAACAATTTCGCCTGAAAATGAAAAAAAAATTGCAATACCCCCCCAAAGGTACAATTTCGCTTCAAAAAGCTGGAAAGTTGCAATACCCCCCAAAAGGAACAATTTCGCCTCAAAATGGAAAAAAATTGCAATACCCCCCCAAAGGAACAATTTCGCTTCAAAATGGCCAAAAGTTGCAATACCCCCCCAAAGGAACAATTTCGCTTCAAAATGGCCAAAAGTTGCAATACACCCCCAAAGGAACAATTTCGCCTCAAAATGAAAAAAAAATTGCAATACCCCCCCAAAGGAACAATTTCGCCTCAAAATGCCGAAAAGTTGCAATACCCCCCCAAAGGAACAATTTCGCCTCAAAATGGCAAAAAATTGCAATACACCCCCAAAGGATTAATTTCGCCTCAAAATGCCGAAAAGTTGCAATACCCCCCCAAAGGAACAATTTCGCTTCAAAATGGCCAAAAGTTGCAATACCCCCCAAAGGAACAATTTTGCTTCAAAATGCCGAAAAGTTGCAATACCCCCCAAAAGGAACAATTTCGCCTCAAAATGGAAAAAAATTTGCAATACCCCCCCAAAGGAACAATTTCACCTCAAAATGCCAAAAAGTTGCAATAACCCCCGAAAGGAACAATTTCGCTTCAAAATGGCCAAAAGTTGCAATACCCCCCCAAAGGAACAATTTCGCCTCAAAATGGCAAAAAATTGCAATACCCCCCAAAGGAACAATTTCGCTTCAAAATGGCAAAAAGTTGCAATACCCCCCCAAAGGAACAATTTCGCCTCAAAATGGCAAAAAATTGCAATACCCACCCAAAGCAACAATTTCGCCTCAAAATGGCAAAAAATTGCAATACCCCCCAAAGGAACAATTTCACTTCAAAATGGCCAAAAGTTGCAATACCCCCCCAAAGGAACAATTTCGCCTCAAAATGGCAAAAAATTGCAATACCCCCCAAAAAGGAACAATTTCGCCTCAAAATGCTGAAAAGTTGCAATACCCCCCGAAAGGAACAATTTCGCTTCAAAATGGCCAAAAGTTGCAATCCCCCCCCAAAGGAACAACTTCGCCTCAAAATGGCAAAAAATTGCAATACCCCCCCAAAGGAACAATTTCGCCTCAAAATGGAAAAAGAATTGCAATACCCCCCAAAGGAACAATTTCGCCTCAAAATGCCGAAAAGTTGCAATACCCCCGAAAGGAACAATTTCGCTTCAAAATGGCCAAAAGTTGCAATACCCCCCCAAAGGAACAATTTCGCCTCAAAATGGCAAAAAATTGCAATACCCCCCCAAAGGAACAATTTCGCTTCAAAATGGCCAAAAGTTGCAATACCCCCCCAAAGGAACAATTTCGCCTCAAAATGGCAAAAAATTGCAATTACCCCCCCAAAGGAACAATTTCGCTTCAAAATGGCCAAAAGTTGCAATACCCCCCAAAGGAACAATTTCGCCTCAAAATGGCAAAAAATTGCAATACCCCCCCAAAGGAACAATTTCGCTTCAAAATGGCCAAAAGTTGCAATACCCCCCCAAAGGAACAATTTCGCTTCAAAATGGCCAAAAGTTGCAATACACCCCCAAAGGAACAATTTCGCCTCAAAATGAAAAAAAAATTGCAATACCCCCCCAAAGGAACAATTTCGCCTCAAAATGCCGAAAAGTTGCAATACCCCCCGAAAGGAACAATTTCTCTTCAAAATGGCCAAAAGTTGCAATATCCCCCCAAAGAAACAATTTCGCCTCAAAATGGCAAAAAATTGCAATACACCCCCAAAGGAACAATTTCGCCTCAAAATGCCGAAAAGTTGCAATACCCCCCCAAAGGAACAATTTCGCTTCAAAATGGCCAAAAGTTGCAATACCCCCCAAAGGAACAATTTCGCCTCAAAATGCCGAAAAGTTGCAATACCCCCCAAAGCAACAATTTCGCCTGAAAATGAAAAAAAAATTGCAATACCCCCCCAAAGGTACAATTTCGCTTCAAAAAGCTGGAAAGTTGCAATACCCCCCAAAAGGAACAATTTCGCCTCAAAATGGAAAAAAATTTGCAATACCCCCCCAAAGGAACAATTTCACCTCAAAATGCCAAAAAGTTGCAATACCCCCGAAAGGAACAATTTCGCTTCAAAATGGCCAAAAGTTGCAATACCCCCCCAAAGGAACAATTTCGCCTCAAAATGGCAAAAAATGGCAATACCCCCCTAAAGTAACAATTTCGCTTCAAAATGGCAAAAAGTTGCAATACCCCCCCAAAGGAACAATTTCGCCTCAAAATGGCAAAAAATTGCAATACCCCCCCAAAGCAACAATTTCGCCTCAAAATGGCAAAAAATTGCAATACCCCCCCAAAGGAACAATTTCGCCTCAAAATGCCGAAAAGTTGCAATACCCCCCGAAAGAAACAATTTCGCTTCAAAATGGCCAAAAGTTGCAATACCCCCCGAAAGGAACAATTTCGCCTCAAAATGGCAAAAAATTGCAATACCCCCCGAAAGGAACAATTTCGCTTCAAAATGGCCAAAAGTTGCAATACCCCCCCAAAGGAACAATTTCGCCTCAAAATGCCGAAAAGTTTCAATACCCCCCGAAAGGAACAATTTCGCTTCAAAATGGCCAAAAGTTGCAATACCCCCCGAAAGGAACAATTTCGCCTCAAAATTGCAAAAAATTGCAATACCCCCCGAAAGGAACAATTTGGCTTCAAAATGGCCAAAAGTTGCAATACCCCCCCAAAGGAACAATTTCGCCTCAAAATGCCAAAAAGTTGCAATACCCCCCGAAAGGAACAATTTCGCTTCAAAATGGCCAAAAGTTGCAATACCCCCCAAAGGAACAATTTCGCCTCAAAATGGCAAAAAATTGCAATACCCCCCAAAGGAACAATTTCCCCTCAAAATGCCGAAAAATTGTAATACCCCCCCAAAGCAACAATTTTGGCTCAAAATGGCAAAAAATTGCAATACCCCCCCAAGGAACAATTTCGCTTCAAAATGGCCAAAAGTTGCAATACCCCCCCCAAAGGAACTATTTCGCCTAAAAATGCCGAAAAGTTGCAATTTTCCCCGAAAGGAACAATTTCGCCTCAAAATGGCCAAAAATTGTAATACCCCCCCAAAGGAACAATTTCGCTTCAATATGGCCAAAAGTTGAAATACTCCCCCAAAGGAACAATTTCGCCTCAAAATGGCAAAAAATTGCAATACCCCCCCAAAGGAACAATTTCGCTTCAAAATAACCAAACGTTGCAATACCCCCCCAAAGGAACAATTTCGCCTCAAAATGGCAAAAAATTGCAATACCCCCCCAAAGGAACAATTTCGCCTCAAAATGGCCAAAAATTGCAATACCCCCCAAAGGAACAATTTCGCTTCAAAATGGCCAAAAGTTGCAATACCCCCCAAAGGAACAATTTCGCTTTAAAATGGCCAAAAGTTGCAATACCCCCCAAAGGAACAATTTCGCCTCAAAATTTTGAAAAGTTGCAATACCCCCCGAAAGGAACAATTTCGCTTCAAAATGGCCAAAAGTTGCAATACCCCCCCCAAAGGAACAATTTCACCTCAAAATGGCCAAAAGTTGCAATACCCCCCCAAAAGAACAATTTCGCCTCAAAATGCCGAAAAGTTGCAATACCCCCCGAAAGGAACAATTTCGCTTCAAAATGGCCAAAAGTTGCAATACCCCCCCAAAGGAACAATTTCGCTTCAAAATGGCCAAAAGTTGCAATACCCCCCAAAGGAACAATTTCGCTTTAAAATGGCCAAAAGTTGCAATACCCCCCAAAGGAACAATTTCGCCTCAAAATGGAAAAAAATTTGCAATACCCCCCCAAAGGAACAATTTCACCTCAAAATGCCAAAAAGTTGCAATACCCCCCGAAAGGAACAATTTCGCTTCAAAATGGCCAAACGTTGCAATACCCCCCCAAAGGAACAATTTCGCCTCAAAATGGCAAAAAATTGCAATACCCCCCCAAAGGAACAATTTCGCTTCAAAATGGCAAAAAGTTGCAATACCCCCCCAAAGGAACAATTTCGCCTCAAAATGGCAAAAAATTGCAATACCCACCCAAAGCAACAATTTCGCCTCAAAATGGCAAAAAATTGCAATACCCCCCCAAAGGAACAATTTCACTTCAAAATGGCCAAAAGTTGCAATACCCCCCCAAAGGAACAATTTCGCCTCAAAATGGCAAAAAATTGCAATACCCCCCAAAAAGGAACAATTTCGCCTCAAAATGCTGAAAAGTTGCAATACCCCCCGAAAGGAACAATTTCGCTTCAAAATGGCCAAAAGTTGCAATCCCCCCCCAAAGGAACAACTTCGCCTCAAAATGGCAAAAAATTGCAATACCCCCCAAAGTAACAATTTCGCCTCAAAATGGAAAAAGAATTGCAATACCCCCCAAAGGAACAATTTCGCCTCAAAATGCCGAAAAGTTGCAATACCCCCGAAAGGAACAATTTCGCTTCAAAATGGCCAAAAGTTGCAATACCCCCCCAAAGGAACAATTTCGCCTCAAAATGGCAAAAAATTGCAATACCCCCCAAAGGAACAATTTCGCTTCAAAATGGCCAAAAGTTGCAATACCCCCCCAAAGGAACAATTTCGTCTCAAAATGGCAAAAAATTGCAATACCCCCCCAAAGGAACAATTTCGCTTCAAAATGGCCAAAAGTTGCAATACCCCCCAAAGGAACAATTTCGCTTCAAAATGGCCAAAAGTTGCAATACCCCCCCCAAAGGAACAATTTCGCTTCAAAATGGCCAAAAGTTGCAATACACCCCCAAAGGAACAATTTCGCCTCAAAATGAAAAAATAATTGCAATACCCCCCCAAAGGAACAATTTCGCCTCAAAATGCCGAAAAGTTGCAATACCCCCCGAAAGGAACAATTTCGCTTCAAAATGGCCAAAAGTTGCAATACCCCCCCAAAGGAACAATTTCGCCTCAAAATGGCAAAAAATTGCAATACACCCCCAAAGGAACAATTTCGCTTCAAAATGGCCAAAAGTTGCAATACCCCCCAAAGGAACAATTTCGCCTCAAAATGCCGAAAAGTTGCAATACCCCCCAAAGCAACAATTTCGCCTCAAAATGAAAAAAAAATTGCAATACCCCCCCAAAGGAACAATTTCGCTTCAAAATGCTGAAAAGTTGCAATACCCCCCAAAAGGAATAATTTCGCTTCAAAATGGCCAAAAGTTGCAATACCCCCCCAAAGGAACAATTTCGCCTCAAAATGGCAAAAAATTGAAATACCCCCCCAAAGTAACAATTTCGCTTCAAAATGGCAAAAAGTTGCAATACCCCCCCAAAGGAACAATTTCGCCTCAAAATGCCGAAAAGTTGCAATACCCCCCGAAAGGAACAATTTCGCTTCAAAATGGCCAAAAGTTGCAATACCCCCCCAAAGGAACAATTTCGCCTCAAAATGCCAAAAAGTTGCAATACCCCCCGAAAGGAAAAATTTCGCTTCAAAATGGCCAAAAGTTGCAATACCCCCCCAAAGGAACAATTTCGCCTCAAAATGGCAAATAATTGCAATACCCTCCCAAAGGAACAATTTCCCCTCAAAATGCCGAAAAATTGTAATACCCCCCCAAAGCAACAATTTTGGCTCAAAATGGCAAAAAATTGCAATACCCCCCCAAGGAACAATTTCGCTTCAAAATGGCCAAAAGTTGCAATACCCCCCCAAAGGAACAATTTCGCCTAAAAATGCCGAAAAGTTGCAATTTCCCCCGAAAGGAACAATTTCGCTTCAAAATGGCCAAAAGATGCAATACCCCCCAAAGCAACAATTTCGCCTCAAAATGGCAAAAAATTGCAATACCCCCCAAAGGAACAATTTCGCCTCAAAATGGCCAAAAATTGTAATACCCCCCCAAAGGAACAATTTCGCTTCAATATGGCCAAAAGTTGAAATACCCCCCCAAAGGAACAATTTCGCCTCAAAATGGCAAAAAATTGCAATACCCCCCCAAAGGAACAATTTCGCTTCAAAATAACCAAACGTTGCAATACCCCCCCAAAGGAACAATTTCGCCTCAAAATGGCAAAAAATTGCAATACCCCCCCAAAGGAACAATTTCGCCTCAAAATGGCCAAAAATTGTAATACCCTCCCAAAGGAACAATTTCGCTTCAATATGGCCAAAAGTTGCAATACCCCCCGAAAGTAACAATTTCGCTTCAAAATGGCCAAAAGTTGCAATACCCCCCCAAAGGAACAATTTCGCCTCAAAATGCCGAAAAGGTACAATACCCCCCCAAAGGAACAATTTCACCTCAAAATGCCGAAAAGTTGCAATACCCCCCGAAAGGAAAAATTTCGCTTCAAAATGGCCAAAAGATGCAATACCACCCCAAAGCAACAATTTCGCCTCAAAATGGCAAAAAATTGCAATACCCCCCAAAGGAACAATTTCGCTTCAAAATGGCCAAAAGTTGCAATACCCCCCCAAAGGAACAATTTCGCCTCAAAATGGCAAAAAATTGCAATAAAACCCCAAAGGAACAATTTCGCCTCAAAATGCCGAAAAGTTGCAATACACCCCCAAAGGAACAATTTCGCTTCAAAATGGCCAAAAGTTGCAATACCCCCCCAAAGGAACAATTTCGCTTCAAAATGGCCAAAAGTTGCAATAACCGCCCAAAGGAACAATTTCGCCTCAAAATGGCAAAAAATTGCAATACCCCCGCAAAGGAACAATTTCGCCTCAAATTGCTGAAAAGTTCCAATACCCCCCGAAAGGAACAATTTCACTTCAAAATGGCCAAAAGTTGCAATACCCCCCCAAAGGAACAACTTCGCTTCAAAATGGCCAAAAGTTGCAATACCCCCAAAGGAACAATTTCGCTTTAAAATGGCCAAAAGTTGCAATACCCCCCCCAAAGGAACAATTTCGCCTCAAAATGTTGAAAAGTTGCAATACCCCCCGAAAGGAACAATTTCGCTTCAAAATAGCCAAAAGTTGCAATACCCCCCCCAAAGGAACAATTTCACCTCAAAATGGCCAAAAGTTGCAATACCCCCCCAAAAGAACAATTTCGCCTCAAAATGCCGAAAAGTTGCAATACCCCCCCGAAAGGAACAATTTCGCTTCAAAATGGCCAAAAGTTGCAATACCCCCCCAAAGGAACAATTTCGCTTCAAAATGGCCAAAAGTTGCAATACCCCCCAAAGGAACAATTTCGCTTTAAAATGGCCAAAAGTTGCAATACCCCCCCAAAGGAACAATATCGCCTCAAAATGTTGAAAAGTTGCAATACCCCCCGAAAGGAACAATTTCGCTTCAAAATGGCCAAAAGTTGCAATACCCCCCCCAAAGGAACAATTTCACCTCAAAATGGCCAAAAGTTGCAATACCCCCCCAAAAGAACAATTTCGCCTGAAAATGCCGAAAAGTTGCAATACCCCCCAAAAGGAACAATTTCGCTTCAAAATGGCCAAAAGTTGCAATACCCCCCGAAAGGAACAATTTCGCCTCAAAATGGCAAAAAATTGCAATACCCCCCCAAAGGAACAATTTCGCCTCAAAATGCCGAAAAGTTGCAATACCCCCCGAAAGGAACAATTTCGCTTCAAAATGGCCAAAAGTTGCAATACCCCCCCAAAGGAACAATTTCGCCTCAAAATGCCAAAAAGTTGCAATACCCCCCGAAAGGAACAATTTCGCTTCAAAATGGCCAAAAGTTGCAATACCCCCCCAAAGGAACAATTTCGCCTCAAAATGGCAAAAAATTGCAATACCCCCCCAAAGGAACAATTTCCCCTCAAAATGCCGAAAAATTGTAATACCCCCCCAAAGCAACAATTTTGGCTCAAAATGGCAAAAAATTGCAATACCCCCCAAGGAACAATTTCGCTTCAAAATGGCCAAAAGTTGCAATACCCCCCCCAAAGGAACAATTTCGCCTCAAAATGCCGAAAAGTTGCAATTTCCCCCGAAAGGAACAATTTCGCTTCAAAATGGCCAAAAGATGCAATACCCCCCAAAGCAACAATTTCGCCTCAAAATGGCAAAAAATTGCAATACCCCCCAAAGGAACAATTTCGCCTCAAAATGGCCAAAAATTGTAATACCCCCCCAAAGGAACAATTTCGTCTCAAAATGGCAAAAAATTGCAATACCCCCCCAAAGGAACAATTTCGCTTCAAAATAACCAAACGTTGCAATACCCCCCCAAAGGAACAATTTCGCCTCAAAATGGCAAAAAATTGCAATACCCCCCCAAAGGAACAATTTCGCCTCAAAATGGCCAAAAATTGTAATACCCTCCCAAAGGAACAATTTCGCTTCAATATGGCCAAAAGTTGCAATACCCCCCGAAAGTAACAATTTCGCTTCAAAATGGCCAAAAGTTGCAATACCCCCCAAAGGAACAATTTCGCCTCAAAATGCCGAAAAGTTGCAATACCCCCCCAAAGGAACAATTTCACCTCAAAATGCCGAAAAGTTGCAATGCCCCCCGAAAGGAACAATTTCGCTTCAAAATGGCCAAAAGATGCAATACCCCCCAAAGCAACAATTTCGCCTCAAAATGGCAAAAAATTGCAATACCCCCCAAAGGAACAATTTCGCTTCAAAATGGCCAAAAGTTGCAATACCCCCCCAAAGGAACAATTTCGCCTCAAAATGGCAAAAAATTGCAATACCACCCCAAAGGAACAATTTCGCTTCAAAATGGCCAAAAGTTGCAATACCCCCCCAAAGGAACAATTTCGCCTCAAAATGGCAAAAAATTGCAATACCCCCCAAAGGAACAATTTCGCTTCAAAATGGCCAAAAGTTGCAATACCCCCCCAAGGAACAATTTCGCCTCAAAATGGCAAAAAATTGCAATAAAACTCCAAAGGAACAATTTCGCCTCAAAATGCCGAAAAGTTGCAATACACCCCCAAAGGAACAATTTCGCTTCAAAATAGCCAAAAGTTGCAATACCCCCCCAAAGGAACAATTTCGCTTCAAAATGGCCAAAAGTTGCAATAACCGCCCAAAGGAACAATTTCGCCTCAAAATGGCAAAAAATTGCAATACCCCCGCAAAGGAACAATTTCGCCTCAAATTGCTGAAAAGTTGCAATACCCCCCGAAAGGAACAATTTCGCTTCAAAATGGCCAAAAGTTGCAATACCCCCCCAAAGGAACAATTTCGCCTCAAAATGCCAAAAAGTTGCAATACCCCCCGAAAGGAACAATTTCGCTTCAAAATGGCCAAAAGTTGCAATACCCCCCAAAGGAACAATTTCGCCTCAAAATGGCAAAAAATTGCAATACCCCCCCAAAGGAACAATTTCCCCTCAAAATGCCGAAAAATTGTAATACCCCCCCAAAGCAACAATTTTGGCTCAAAATGGCAAAAAATTGCAATACCCCCCAAGGAACAATTTCGCTTCAAAATGGCCAAAAGTTGAAATACCCCCCCCAAAGGAACAATTTCGCCTCAAAATGCCGAAAAGTTGCAATTTCCCCCGAAAGGAACAATTTCGCTTCAAAATGGCCAAAAGATGCAATACCCCCCAAAGCAGCAATTTCGCCTCAAAATGGCAAAAAATTGCAATACCCCCCAAAGGAACAATTTCGCCTCAAAATGGCCAAAAATTGTAATACCCCCCCAAAGGAACAATTTCGCCTCAAAATGGCAAAAAATTGCAATACCCCCCCAAAGGAACAATTTCGCTTCAAAATAACCAAACGTTGCAATACCCCCCCAAAGGAACAATTTCGCCTCAAAATGGCAAAAAATTGCAATACCCCCCCAAAGGAACAATTTCGCCTCAAAATGGCCAAAAATTGTAATACCCTCCCAAAGGAACAATTTCGCTTCAATATGGCCAAAAGTTGCAATACCCCCCGAAAGTAACAATTTCGCTTCAAAATGGCCAAAAGTTGCAATACCCCCCAAAGGAACAATTTCGCCTCAAAATGCCGAAAAGTTGCAATACCCCCCCAAAGGAACAATTTCACCTCAAAATGCCGAAAAGTTGCAATGCCCCCCGAAAGGAACAATTTCGCTTCAAAATGGCCAAAAGATGCAATACCCCCCCAAAGCAACAATTTCGCCTCAAAATGGCAAAAAATTGCAATACCCCCCAAAGGAACAATTTCGCTTCAAAATGGCCAAAAGTTGCAATACCCCCCCAAAGCAACAATTTCGCCTCAAAATGGCAAAAAATTGCAATACCCCCCCCAAAGGAACAATTTCGCTTCAAAATGGCCAAAAGTTGCAATACCCCCCCAAAGGAACAATTTCGCCTCAAAATGGCAAAAAATTGCAATACCACCCCAAAGGAACAATTTCGCTTCAAAATGGCCAAAAGTTGCAATACCCCCCCAAAGGAACAATTTCGCCTCAAAATGGCAAAAAATTGCAATACCCCCCAAAGGAACAATTTTGCTTCAAAATGGCCAAAAGTTGCAATACCCCCCCAAGGAACAATTTCGCCTCAAAATGGCAAAAAATTGCAATAAAACTCCAAAGGAACAATTTCGCCTCAAAATGCCGAAAAGTTGCAATACACCCCCAAAGGAACAATTTCGCTTCAAAATGGCCAAAAGTTGCAATACCCCCCCAAAGGAACAATTTCGCTTCAAAATGGCCAAAAGTTGCAATAACCGCCCAAAGGAACAATTTCGCCTCAAAATGGCAAAAAATTGCAATACCCCCGCAAAGGAACAATTTCGCCTCAAATTGCTGAAAAGTTCCAATACCCCCCGAAAGGAACAATTTCACTTCAAAATGGCCAAAAGTTGCAATACCCCCCCAAAGCAACAATTTCGCCTCAAAATGGCAAAAAATTGCAATACCCCCCAAAGGAACAATTTCGCTTCAAAATGGCCAAAAGTTGCAATACCCCCCCAAAGGAACAATTTCGCCTCAAAATGGCAATAAATTGCAATAAAACCCCAAAGGAACAATTTCGCCTCAAAATGCCGAAAAGTTGCAATACACCCCCAAAGGAACAATTTCGCTTCAAAATGGCCAAAAGTTGCAATACCCCCCAAAGGAACAATTTCGCTTCAAAATGGCCAAAAGTTGCAATAACCGCCCAAAGGAACAATTTCGCCTCAAAATGGCAAAAAATTGCAATACCCCCGCAAAGGAACAATTTCGCCTCAAATTGCTGAAAAGTTCCAATACCCCCCGAAAGGAACAATTTCACTTCAAAATGGCCAAAAGTTGCAATACCCCCCCAAAGGAACAATTTCGCCTCAAAATGTTGAAAAGTTGCAATACCCCCCGAAAGGAACAATTTCGCTTCAAAATGGCCAAAAGTTGCAATACCCCCCCAAAGGAACAATTTCACCTCAAAATGGCCAAAAGTTGCAATACCCCCCCAAAAGAACAATTTCGCCTCAAAATGCCGAAAAGTTGCAATACCCCCCCGAAAGGAACAATTTCGCTTCAAAATGGCCAAAAGTTGCAATACCCGCCCAAAGGAACAATTTCGCTTCAAAATGGCCAAAAGTTGCAATACCCCCCAAAGGAACAATTTCGCTTTAAAATGGCCAAAAGTTGCAATACCCCCCCAAAGGAACAATATCGCCTCAAAATGTTGAAAAGTTGCAATACCCCCCGAAAGGAACAATTTCGCTTCAAAATGGCCAAAAGTTGCAATACCCCCCCCAAAGGAACAATTTCACCTCAAAATGGCCAAAAGTTGCAATACCCCCCCAAAAGAACAATTTCGCCTCAAAATGCCGAAAAGTTGCAATACCCCCCGAAAGGAACAATTTCGCTTCAAAATGGCCAAAAGTTGCAATACCCCCCGAAAGGAACAATTTCGCCTCAAAATGGCAAAAAATTGCAATACCCACCCAAAGGAACAATTTCGCCTCAAAATGCCGAAAAGTTGCAATACCCCCCGAAAGGAACAATTTCGCTTCAAAATGGCCAAAAGTTGCAATACCCCCCCAAAGGAACAATTTCGCCTCAAAATGCCAAAAAGTTGCAATACCCCCCGAAAGGAACAATTTCGCTTCAAAATGGCCAAAAGTTGCAATACCCCCCCAAAGGAACAATTTCGCCTCAAAATGGCAAAAAATTGCAATACCCCCCCAAAGGAACAATTTCCCCTCAAAATGCCGAAAAATTGTAATACCCCCCCAAAGCAACAATTTTGGCTCAAAATGGCAAAAAATTGCAATACCCCCCCAAGGAACAATTTCGCTTCAAAATGGCAAAAAGTTGCAATACCCCCCCAAAGGAACAATTTCGCCTCAAAATGCCGAAAAGTTGCAATTTCCCCCGAAAGGAACAATTTCGCTTCAAAATGGCCAAAAGATGCAATACCCCCCAAAGCAACAATTTCGCCTCAAAATGGCAAAAAATTGCAATACCCCCCAAAGGAACAATTTCGCCTCAAAATGGCCAAAAATTGTAATACCCCCCCAAAGGAACAATTTCGCCTCAAAATGGCAAAAAATTGCAATACCCCCCCAATGGAACAATTTCGCTTCAAAATAACCAAACGTTGCAATACCCCCCCAAAGGAACAATTTCGCCTCAAAATGGCAAAAAATTGCAATACCCCCCCAAAGGAACAATTTCGCCTCAAAATGGCCAAAAATTGTAATACCCTCCCAAAGGAACAATTTCGCTTCAATATGGCCAAAAGTTGCAATACCCCCCGAAAGTAACAATTTCGCTTCAAAATGGCCAAAAGTTGCAATACCCCCCCAAAGGAACAATTTCGCCTCAAAATGCCGAAAAGTTGCAATACCCCCCCAAAGGAACAATTTCACCTCAAAATGCCGAAAAGTTGCAATGCCCCCCGAAAGGAACAATTTCGCTTAAAAATGGCCAAAAGATGCAATACCCCCCCAAAGCAACAATTTCGCCTCAAAATGGCAAAAAATTGCAATACCCCCCAAAGGAACAATTTCGCTTCAAAATGGCCAAAAGTTGCAATACCCCCCCAAAGGAACAATTTCGCCTCAAAATGGCAAAAAATTGCAATACCACCCCAAAGGAACAATTTCGCTTCAAAATGGCCAAAAGTTGCAATACCCCCCCAAAGGAACAATTTCGCCTCAAAATGGCAAAAAATTGCAATACCCCCCAAAGGAACAATTTCGCTTTAAAATGGCCAAAAGTTGCAATACCCCCAAAGGAACAATTTCGCCTCAAAATGTTGAAAAGTTGCAATACCCCCCGAAAGGAACAATTTCGCTTCAAAATGGCCAAAAGTTGCAATACCCCCCCAAAGGAACAATTTCACCTCAAAATGGCAAAAAATTGCAATACCCCCCAAAGGAACAATTTCGCTTCAAAATGCCGAAAAGTTGCAATACCCCCCAAAGGTACAATTTTGCTTCAAAATGGCCAAAAGTTGCAATACCCCCCCAAAGGAACAATTTCACCTCAAAATGGAAAAAAAATTGCAATACCCCCCCAAAGGAACAATTTCGCCTCAAAATGCCGAAAAGTTGCAATACCCCTAGAAAGGAACAATTTCGCTTCAAAATGGCCAAAAGATGCAATACCCCCCCAAAGGAACAATTTCGCCTCAAAATGGCAAAAAATTGCAATACCCCCCAAAAGAACAATTTCGCTTCAAAATGGCCAAAAGTTGCAATACCCCCCAAAGGAACAATTTCGCCTCAAAATGCTGAAAAGTTGCAATACCCCCCGAAAGGAACAATTTCGTTTCAAAATGGCCAAAAGTTGCAATACCCCCCCAAGGAACAATTTCACCTCAAAATGGAAAAAAAATTGCAATACCCCCCAAAGGAACAATATCGCCTCAAAATGGCCAAAAGTTGCAATACCCCCCAAAAGGAACAATTTCGCTTCAAAATGGCCAAAAGATGCAATACCCCCCCAAAGGAACAATTTCGCTTCAATATGGCCAAAAGTTGCAATACCCCCCAAAGGAACAATTTCACCTCAAAATAACAAAAAATTGCAATAGCCCCCCAAAGGAACAATTTCGCTTCAAAATGGCCAAAAGTTGCAATACCCCCCAAAGGAACAATTTCGCCTCAAAATGGCTAAAAATTGCAATACCCCCCCAAAGGAACAATTTCGCCTCAAAATGCTGAAAAGTTGCAATACCCCCCCAAAGGAACAATTTCGCTTCAAAATGGCCAAAAGTTGCAATACCCCCCCAAAGGAACAATTTCGCTTCAAAATGGCCAAAAGTTGCAATAACCCCCCAAAGGAACAATTTCGCCTCAAAATGGCAAAAAATTGCAATACCCCCCAAAGGAACAATTTCGCCTCAAAATGCTGAAAAGTTGCAATACCCCCCGAAAGGAACAATTTCACTTCAAAATGGCCAAAAGTTGCATTACCCCCCCAATGGAACAATTTCGCCTCAAAATGGCAAAAAATTGCAATACCCCCCAAAGGAACAATTTCGCTTCAAAATGCCGAAAAGGTGCAATACCCCCCCAAAGGTACAATTTCGCTTCAAAATGGCCAAAAGTTGCAATACCCCCCCAAAGGAACAATTTCGCTTCAAAATGGCCAAAAGTTGCAATACCCCCCAAAGGAACAATTTCGCTTTAAAATGACCAAAAGTTGCAATACCCCCCCAAAGGAACAATTTCGCCTCAAAATGTTGAAAAGTTGCAATACCCCCCGAAAGGAACAATTTCGCTTCAAAATGGCCAAAAGTTGCAATACCCCCCCCAAAGGAACAATTTCACCTCAAAATGGCCAAAAGTTGCAATACCCCCCCAAAGGAGCAATTTCGCCTCAAAATGCAGAAAAGTTGCAATACCCCCCCAAAGGAACAATTTCACCTCAAAATGCCGAAAAGTTGCAATGCCCCCCGAAAGGAACAATTTCGCTTCAAAATGGCCAAAAGATGCAATACCCCCCCAAAGCAACAATTTCGCCTCAAAATGGCAAAAAATTGCAATACCCCCCAAAGGAACAATTTCGCTTCAAAATGGCCAAAAGTTGCAATACCCCCCCAAAGGAACAATTTCGCCTCAAAATGGCAAAAAATTGCAATACCACCCCAAAGGAACAATTTCGCTTCAAAATGGCCAAAAGTTGCAATACCCCCCCAAAGGAACAATTTCGCCTCAAAATGGCAAAAAATTGCAATACCCCCCAAAGGAACAATTTCGCTTTAAAATGGCCAAAAGTTGCAATACCCCCAAAGGAACAATTTCGCCTCAAAATGTTGAAAAGTTGCAATACCCCCCGAAAGGAACAATTTCGCTTCAAAATGGCCAAAAGTTGCAATACCCCCCCAAAGGAACAATTTCACCTCAAAATGGCAAAAAATTGCAATACCCCCCAAAGGAACAATTTCGCTTCAAAATGCCGAAAAGTTGCAATACCCCCCCAAAGGTACAATTTTGCTTCAAAATGGCCAAAAGTTGCAATACCCCCCCAAAGGAACAATTTCACCTCAAAATGGAAAAAAAATTGCAATACCCCCCCAAAGGAACAATTTCGCCTCAAAATGCCGAAAAGTTGCAATACCCCTAGAAAGGAACAATTTCGCTTCAAAATGGCCAAAAGATGCAATACCCCCCCAAAGGAACAATTTCGCCTCAAAATGGCAAAAAATTGCAATACCCCCCAAAAGAACAATTTCGCTTCAAAATGGCCAAAAGTTGCAATACCCCCCAAAGGAACAATTTCGCCTCAAAATGCCGAAAAGTTGCAATACCCCCGCAAAGCAACAATTTCGCCTCAAAATGGCCAAAAGATGCAATACCCCCCCAAAGGAACAATTTCGCTTCAATATGGCCAAAAGTTGCAATACCCCCCCAAAGGAACAATTTCGCCTCAAAATGGCAAAAAATTGCAATAGCCCCCCCCAAAGGAACAATTTCGCTTCAAAATGGCCAAAAGTTGCAATACCCCCCCAAAGGAACAATTTCGCCTCAAAATGGCAAAAAATTGCAATACCCCCCCAAAGGAACAATTTCGCCTCAAAATACTGAAAAGTTGCAATACCCCCCGAAAGGAACAAGTTCGTTTCAAAATGGCCAAAAGTTGCAATACCCCCCCAAAGGAACAATTTCATCTCAAAATGGAAAAAAAATTGCAATACCCCCCCAAAGGAACAATTTCGCTTCAAAATGGCGAAAAGTTGCAATACCCCCCCAAAGGAACAATTTCGCCTCAAAATGGCAAAAAATTGCAATACCCCCCAAAGGAACAATATCGCCTCAAAATGGCCAAAAGTTGCAATACCCCCCAAAAGGAACAATTTCGCTTCAAAATGGCCAAAAGATGCAATACCCCCCCAAGGAACAATTTCGCTTCAATATGGCCAAAAGTTGCAATACCCCCCAAAGGAACAATTTCGCCTCAAAATAACAAAAAATTGCAATAGCCCCCCAAAGGAACAATTTCGCTTCAAAATGGCCAAAAGTTGCAATACCCCCCCAAAGGAACAATTTCGCCTCAAAATGGCTAAAAATTGCAATACCCCCCCAAAGGAACAATTTCGCCTCAAAATGCTGAAAAGTTGCAATACCCCCCCAAAGGAACAATTTCGCTTCAAAATGGCCAAAAGTTGCAATACCCCCCCAAAGGAACAATTTCGCTTCAAAATGGCCAAAAGTTGCAATAACCCCCCAAAGGAACAATTTCGCCTCAAAATGGCAAAAAATTGCAATACCCCCCCAAAGGAACAATTTCGCCTCAAAATGCTGAAAAGTTGCAATACCCCCCGAAAGGAACAATTTCACTTCAAAATGGCCAAAAGTTGCAATACCCCCCCAAAGGAACAATTTCGCCTCAAAATGGCAAAAAATTGCAATACCCCCCAAAGGAACAATTTCGCTTCAAAATGCCGAAAAGGTGCAATACCCCCCCAAAGGTACAATTTCGCTTCAAAATGGCCAAAAGTTGCAATACCCCCCAAAGGAACAATTTCGCTTCAAAATGGCCAAAAGTTGCAATACCCCCCAAAGGAACAATTTCGCTTTAAAATGACCAAAAGTTGCAATACCCCCCCAAAGGAACAATTTCGCCTCAAAATGTTGAAAAGTTGCAATACCCCCCGAAAGGAACAATTTCGCTTCAAAATGGCCAAAAGTTGCAATACCCCCCCCAAAGGAACAATTTCACCTCAAAATGGCCAAAAGTTGCAATACCCCCCCAAAAGAACAATTTCGCCTCAAAATGCCGAAAAGTTGCAATACCCCCCGAAAGGAACAATTTCGCTTCAAAATGGCCAAAAGTTGCAATACCCCCCGAAAGGAACAATTTCGCCTCAAAATGGCAAAAAATTGCAATACCCCCCCAAAGGAACAATTTCGCCTCAAAATGCCGAAAAGTTGCAATACCCCCCGAAAGGAACAATTTTGCTTCAAAATGGCCAAAAGTTGCAATACCCCCCCAAAGGAACAATTTCGCCTCAAAATGCCAAAAAGTTGCAATACCCCCCGAAAGGAACAATTTCGCTTCAAAATGGCCAAAAGTTGCAATACCCCCCCAAAGGAACAATTTCGCCTCAAAATGGCAAAAAATTGCAATACCCCCCCAAAGGAACAATTTCCCCTCAAAATGCCGAAAAATTGTAATACCCCCCCAAAGCAACAATTTTGGCTCAAAATGGCAAAAAATTGCAATACCCCCCCAAGGAACAATTTCGCTTCAAAATGGCCAAAAGTTGCAATACCCCCCCAAAGGAACAATTTCGCCTCAAAATGCCGAAAAGTTGCAATTTTCCCCGAAAGGAACAATTTCGCTTCAAAATGGCCAAAAGATGCAATACCCCCCAAAGCAACAATTTCGCCTCAAATTGGCAAAAAATTGCAATACCCCCCAAAGGAACAATTTCGCCTCAAAATGGCCAAAAATTGTAATACCCCCCCAAAGGAACAATTTCGCCTCAAAATGGCAAAAAATTGCAATACCCATCCAAAGGAACAATTTCGCTTCAAAATAACCAAACGTTGCAATACCCCCCCAAAGGAACAATTTCGCCTCAAAATGGCAAAAAATTGCAATACCCCCCCAAAGGAACAATTTCGCCTCAAAATGGCCAAAAATTGTAATACCCTCCCAAAGGAACAATTTCGCTTCAATATGGCCAAAAGTTGCAATACCCCCCGAAAGTAACAATTTCGCTTCAAAATGGCCAAAAGTTGCAATACCCCCCCAAAGGAACAATTTCGCCTCAAAATGCCGAAAAGTTGCAATACCCCCCCAAAGGAACAATTTCACCTCAAAATGCCGGAAAGTTGCAATGCCCCCCGAAAGGAACAATTTCGCTTCAAAATGGCCAAAAGATGCAATACCCCCCCAAAGCAACAATTTCGCCTCAAAATGGCAAAAAATTGCAATACCCCCCAAAGGAACAATTTCGCTTAAAAATGGCCAAAAGTTGCAATACCCCCCCAAAGGAACAATTTCGCCTCAAAATGGCAAAAAATTGCAAGACCACCCCAAAGGAACAATTTCGCTTCAAAATGGCCAAAAGTTGCAATACCCCCCCAAAGGAACAATTTCGCCTCAAAATGGCAAAAATTGCAATACCCCCCAAAGGAACAATTTCGCTTTAAAATGGCCAAAAGTTGCAATACCCCCAAAGGAACAATTTCGCCTCAAAATGTTGAAAAGTTGCAATACCCCCCGAAAGGAACAATTTCGCTTCAAAATGGCCAAAAGTTGCAATACCCCCCCAAAGGAACGATTTCACCTCAAAATGGCAAAAAATTGCAATAGCCCCCAAAGGAACAATTTCGCTTCAAAATGCCGAAAAGTTGCAATACCCCCCCAAAGGAACAATTTCACCTCAAAATGGAAAAAAAATTGCAATACCCCCCCAAAGGAACAATTTCGCCTCAAAATGGCAAAAAATTGCAATACCCCTAGAAAGGAACAATTTCGCTTCAAAATGGCAAAAAATTGCAATACCCCCAAAGGAACAATTTCGCCTCAAAATGTTGAAAAGTTGCAATACCCCTAGAAAGGAACAATTTCGCTTCAAAATGGCCAAAAGATGCAATACCCCCCCAAAGGAACAATTTCGCCTCAAAATGGCAAAAAATTGCAATACCCCCCAAAAGAACAATTTCGCTTCAAAATGGCCAAAAGTTGCAATACCCCCCCCAAAGGAACAATTTCGCCTCAAAATGCCGAAAAGTTGCAAAACCCCCGCAAAGCAACAATTTCGCCTCAAAATGGTCAAAAGATGCAATACCCCCCCAAAGGAACAATTTCGCTTCAATATGGCCAAAAGTTGCAATACCCCCCCAAAGGAACAATTTCGCCTCAAAATGGCAAAAAATTGCAATAGCCCCCCAAAGGAACAATTTCGCTTCAAAATGGCCAAAAGTTGCAATACCCCCCCAAAGGAACAATTTCGCCTCAAAATGGAAAAAAAATTGCAATACCCCCCCAAAGGAACAATTTCGCCTCAAAATGCTGAAAAGTTGCAATACCCCCCGAAAGGAACAATTTCGTTTCAAAATGGCCAAAAGTTGCAATACCCCCCCAAAGGAACAATTTCGCCTCAAAATGGCAAAAAATTGCAGTACCCCCCCAAAGGAACAATTTCGCTTCAAAATGCCGAAAAATTGCAATACCCCCCAAAGGTACAATTTAGCTTCAAAATGGCCAAAAGTTGCAATACCCCCCCAAAGGAACAATTTCACCTCAAAATGGAAAAAAAATTGCAATACCCCCCCAAAGGAACAATTTCGCTTCAAAATGGCGAAAAGTTGCAATACCCCCCCAAAGGAACAATTTTGCCTCAAAATGGCAAAAAATTGCAATACCCCCCAAAGGAACAATATCGCCTCAAAATGGCCAAAAGTTGCAATACCCCCCAAAAGGAACAATTTCGCTTCAAAATGGCCAAAAGATGCAATACCCCCCCAAAGGAACAATTTCGCTTCAATATGGCCAAAAGTTGCAATACCCCCCAAAGGAACAATTTCGCCTCAAAATGGCAAAAAATTGCAATAGCCCCCCAAAGGAACAATTTCGCTTCAAAATGGCCAAAAGTTGCAATACCCCCCCAAAGGAACAATTTCGCCTCAAAATGGCTAAAAATTGCAATACCCCCCCAAAGGAACAATTTCGCTTCAAAATGGCCAAAAGTTGCAATACCCCCCCAAAGGAACAATTTCGCTTCAAAATGGCCAAAAGTTGCAATAACCCCCCAAAGGAACAATTTCGCCTCAAAATGGCAAAAAATGGCAATACCCCCCCAAAGGAACAATTTCGCCTCAAAATGCTGAAAAGTTGCAATACCCCCCGAAAGGAACAATTTCACTTCAAAATGGCCAAAAGTTGCAATACCCCCCCAAAGGAACAATTTCGCCTCAAAATGGCAAAAAATTGCAATACCCACCAAAGGAACAATTTCGCTTCAAAATGCCGAAAAGGTGCAATACCCCCCCAAAGGTACAATTTCGCTTCAAAATGGCCAAAAGTTGCAATACCCCCCAAAGGAACAATTTCGCCTCAAAATGCTGAAAAGTTGCAATACCCCCCGAAAGGAACAATTTCACTTCAAAATGGCCAAAAGTTGCAATACCCCCCCAAAGGAACAATTTCGCCTCAAAATGGCAAAAAATTGCAATACCCCCCCAAAGGAACAATTTCGCTTCAAAATGCCGAAAAGTTGCAATACCCCCCCAAAGGTACAATTTCGCTTCAAAATGGCTCAAAAGTTGCAATACCCCCAGAAAGGAACAATTTCGCTTCAAAATGGCCAAAAGATGCAATACTCCCCCAAAGGAACAATTTCACCTCAAAATGCCGAAAAGTTGCAAGACACCCCGAAAGGAACAATTTCGCTTCAAAATGGCCAAAAGATGCAATACCCCGCCAAAGCAACAATTTCGCTTCAAAATGGCAAAAAATTGCAATACCCCCCCAAAGGAACAATTTCGCCTCAAAATGCTGAAAAGTTGCAATACTCCCCCGAAAGGAACAATTTCACTTCAAAATGGCCAAAAGTTGCAATACCCCCCCAAAGGAACAATTTCGCCTCAAAATGGCAAAAAATTGCAATACCCCCCCAAAGAAACAATTTCGCTTCAAAATGCCGAAAAGTTGCAATACCCCCCCAAAGGTACAATTTCGCTTCAAAATGGCCAAAAGTTGCAATACCCCCCCAAAGGAACAATTTCACCTCAAAATGGAAAAAAAATTGCAATACCCCCCCCAAAGGAACAATTTCGCCTCAAAATGCCAAAAAGTTGCAATACCCCCAGAAAGGAACAATTTCGCTTCAAAATGGCCAAAAGATGCAATACCCCCCCAAAGGAACAATTTCGTTTCAAAATGGCCAAAAGTTGCAATACCCCCCCAAAGGAACAATTTCGCCTCAAAATGGCAAAAAATTGCAATACCCCCCAAAAGAACAATTTCGCTTCAAAATGGCCAAAAGTTGCAATACCCCCCAAAAGAACAATTTCGCCTCAAAATGCCGAAAAGTTGCAATACGCCCCCAAAGGAACAATTTCGCTTCAATATGGCCAAAAGTTGCAATACCCCCCCAAAGGAACAATTTCGCCTCAAAATGGCAAAAAATTGCAATAGCCCCCCAAAGGAACAATTTTGCTTCAAAATGGCCAAAAGTTGCAATACCCCCCAAAGGAACAATTTCGCCTCAAAATGGCAAAAAATTGCAATACCCCCCCAAAGGAACAATTTCACCTCAAAATGCTGAAAAGTTGCAATACCCCCGAAAGGAACAATTTCGCTTCAAAATGGCCAAAAGTTGCAATACCCCCCCAAAGTAACAATTTCGCCTCAAAATGGCAAAAAATTGCAGTACCCTCCCAAAGGAACAATTTCGCTTCAAAATGCCGAAAAGTTGCAATACCCCCCAAAGGTACAATTTAGCTTCAAAATGGCCAAAAGTTGCAATACCCCCCCAAAGGAACAATTTCGCCTCAAAATGCTGAAAAGTTGCAATACCCCCGAAAGGAACAATTTCGCTTCAAAATGGCCAAAAGTTGCAATACCCCCCCAAAGTAACAATTTCGCCTCAAAATGGCAAAAAATTGCAGTACCCTCCCAAAGGAACAATTTCGCTTCAAAATGCCGAAAAGTTGCAATACCCCCCAAAGGTACAATTTAGCTTCAAAATGGCCAAAAGTTGCAATACCCCCCCAAAGGAACAATTTCATCTCAAAATGGAAAAAAAATTGCAATACCCCCCAAAGGAACAATTTCGCCTCAAAATGGCCAAAAGTTGCAATACCCCCCAAAAGGAACAATTTCGCTTCAAAATGGCCAAAAGATGCATTACCCCCCCAAAGGAACAATTTCGCTTCAATATGGCCAAAAGTTGCAATACCCCCAAAAAAGGAACAATTTCGCCTTAAAATGGCCAAAAGTTGCAATACCCCCCCAAAGGAACAATTTCGCTTCAATATGGCCAAAAGTTGCAATACCCCCCCAAAGGAACAATTTCGCCTCACAATGGCAAAAAATTGCAATAGCCCCCCAAAGGAACAATTTCGCTTCAAAATGGCCAAAAGTTGCAATACCCCCCAAAGGAACAATTTCGCCTCAAAATGGCAAAAAATTGCAATACCCCCCCAAAGGAACAATTTCGCCTTAAAATGCTGAAAAGTTGCAATACCCCCGAAAGGAACAATTTCTCTTCAAAATGGCCAAAAGTTGCAATACCCCCCAAAGGAACAATTTCGCCTCAAAATGGCAAAAAATTGCAGTACCCTCCCAAAGGAACAATTTCGCTTCAAAATGCCGAAAAGTTGCAATACCCCCCAAAGGTACAATTTAGCTTCAAAATGGCCAAAAGTTGCAATACCCCCCCAAAGGAACAATTTCACCTCAAAATGGAAAAAAATTGCAATACCCCTCCAAAGGAACAATTTCGCTTCAAAATGGCCAAAAGTTGCAATACCCCCCCAAAGGAACAATTTCGCCTCAAAATGGCAAAAAATTGCAATACCCCCCCCAAAGGAACAATTTCGCCTCAAAATGCCGAAAAGTTGCAATACCCCTCCAAAGGAACAATTTCGCTTCAAAATGTCCAAAAGTTGCAATACCCCCAAAGGAACAATTTCGCCTCAAAATGCCGAAAAGTTGCAATACCCCCCGAAAGGAACAATTTCGCTTCAAAATGGCCAAAAGATGCAATACCCCCCAAAGCAACAATTTCGGTTCAAAATGGCAAAAAAATTGCAATACCCCCCCAAAGGAACAATTTCGCCTCAAAATGCTGAAAAGTTGCATTTCCCCCCGAAAGGAACAATTTCGCTTCAAAATGGCCAAAAGTTGCAATACCCCCCCAGAGGAACAATTTCGGCTCAAAATGGCAAAAAATTGCAATACCCCCCCAAAGGAACAATTTGGCCTCAAAATGCTGAAAAGTTGCAATACCCCCCGAAAGGAACATTTTCGCTTCAAAATGGCCAAAAGTTGCAATACCCCCCCAAAGGAATAATTACGCCTCAAAATGGCAAAAAAATTGCAATACCCCCCCAAAGGAACAATTTCGCTTCAAAATGGCCAAAAGTTGCAATACCCCCCCAGAGGAACAATTTCGGCTCAAAATGGCAAAAAATTGCAATACCCCCCAAAGGAACAATTTCGCCTCAAAATGGCCAAAAATTGTAATACCCCCCCAAAAGGAACAATTTCGCTTCAATATGGCCAAAAGTTGCAATACCCCCCCCCAAAGGAACAATTTCGCTTCAAAATGGCCAAAAGTTGCAATACCCCCCCAAAGGAACAATTTCGCCTCAAAATGGCAAAAAATTGCAATACCCCCCAAAGGAACAATTTCGCCTCAAAATGGCCAAAAGTTGCAATACCCCCCAAAAGGAACAATTTCGCTTCAAAATGGCCAAAAGATGCAATACCCCCCCAAAGGAACAATTTCGCTTCAATATGGCCAAAAGTTGCAATACCCCCCCCAAAGGAACAATTTCGCCTCAAAATGGCCAAAAGTTGCAATACCCCCCCAAAGGAACAATTTCGCTTCAATATGGCCAAAAGTTGCAATACCCCCCCAAAGGAACAATTTCGCCTCAAAATGGCAAAAAATTGCAATAGCCCCCCAAAGGAACAATTTTGCTTCAAAATGGCCAAAAGTTGCAATACCCCCCAAAGGAACAATTTCGCCTCAAAATGGCAAAAAATTGCAATACCCCCCCAAAGGAACAATTTCACCTCAAAATGCTGAAAAGTTGCAATACCCCCGAAAGGAACAATTTCGCTTCAAAATGGCCAAAAGTTGCAATACCCCCTCAAAGTAACAATTTCGCCTCAAAATGGCAAAAAATTGCAGTACCCTCCCAAAGGAACAATTTCGCTTCAAAATGCCGAAAAGTTGCAATACCCCCCAAAGGTACAATTTAGCTTCAAAATGGCCAAAAGTTGCAATACCCCCCCAAAGGAACAATTTCGCCTCAAAATGCTGAAAAGTTGCAATACCCCCGAAAGGAACAATTTCGCTTCAAAATGGCCAAAAGTTGCAATACCCCCCCAAAGTAACAATTTCGCCTTAAAATGGCAAAAAATTGCAGTACCCTCCCAAAGGAACAATTTCGCTTCAAAATGCCGAAAAGTTGCAATACCCCCCAAAGGTACAATTTAGCTTCAAAATGGCCAAAAGTTGCAATACCCCCCCAAAGGAACAATTTCATCTCAAAATGGAAAAAAAATTGCAATACCCCCCAAAGGAACAATTTCGCCTCAAAATGGCCAAAAGTTGCAATACCCCCCAAAAGGAACAATTTCGCTTCAAAATGGCCAAAAGATGCAATACCCCCCCAAAGGAACAATTTCGCTTCAATATGGCCAAAAGTTGCAATACCCCCAAAAAATGAACAATTTCGCCTTAAAATGGCCAAAAGTTGCAATACCCCCCCAAAGGAACAATTTCGCTTCAATATGGCCAAAAGTTGCAATACCCCCCCAAAGGAACAATTTCGCCTCACAATGGCAAAAAATTGCAATAGCCCCCCAAAGGAACAATTTCGCTTCAAAATGGCCAAAAGTTGCAATACCCCCCAAAGGAACAATTTCGCCTCAAAATGGCAAAAAATTGCAATACCCCCCCAAAGGAACAATTTCGCCTCAAAATGCTGAAAAGTTGCAATACCCCCGAAAGGAACAATTTCGCTTCAAAATGGCCAAAAGTTGCAATACCCCCCAAAGGTACAATTTAGCTTCAAAATGGCCAAAAGTTGCAATACCCCCCCAAAGGAACAATTTCACCTCAAAATGGAAAAAAATTGCAATACCCCTCCAAAGGAACAATTTCGCTTCAAAATGGCCAAAAGTTGCAATACCCCCCCAAAGGAACAATTTCGCCTCAAAATGGCAAAAAATTGCAATCCCCCCCCCAAAGGAACAATTTCGCCTCAAAATGCCGAAAAGTTGCAATACCCCTCCAAAGGAACAATTTCGCTTCAAAATGTCCAAAAGTTGCAATACCCCCAAAGGAACAATTTCGCCTCAAAATGCCGAAAAGTTGCAATACCCCCCGAAAGGAACAATTTCGCTTCAAAATGGCCAAAAGATGCAATACCCCCCAAAGCAACAATTTCGGTTCAAAATGGCAAAAAAATTGCAATACCCCCCCAAAGGAACAATTTCGCCTCAAAATGCTGAAAAGTTGCATTTCCCCCCGAAAGGAACAATTTCGCTTCAAAATGGCCAAAAGTTGCAATACCCCCCCAGAGGAACAATTTCGGCTCAAAATGGCAAAAAATTGCAATACCCCCCCAAAGGAACAATTTCGCCTCAAAATGCTGAAAAGTTGCAATACCCCCCGAAAGGAACATTTTCGCTTCAAAATGGCCAAAAGTTGCAATACCCCCCCAAAGGAATAATTACGCCTCAAAATGGCAAAAAAATTGCAATACCCCCCCAAAGGAACAATTTCGCTTCAAAATGGCCAAAAGTTGCAATACCCCCCCAGAGGAACAATTTCGGCTCAAAATGGCAAAAAATTGCAATACCCCCCAAAGGAACAATTTCGCCTCAAAATGGCCAAAAATTGTAATACCCCCCCAAAAGGAACAATTTCGCTTCAATATGGCCAAAAGTTGCAATACCCCCCCAAAGGAACAATTTCGCTTCAAAATGGCCAAAAGTTGCAATACCCCCCCAAAGGAACAATTTCGCCTCAAAACGGCAAAAAATTGCAATACCCCCCAAAGGAACAATTTCGCCTCAAAATGGCCAAAAGTTGCAATACCCCCCAAAAGGAACAATTTCGCTTCAAAATGGCCAAAAGATGCAATACCCCCCCAAAGGAACAATTTCGCTTCAATATGGCCAAAAGTTGCAATACCCCCCCCAAAGGAACAATTTCGCCTCAAAATGGCCAAAAGTTGCAATACCCCCCCAAAGGAACAATTTCGCTTCAATATGGCCAAAAGTTGCAATACCCCCCCAAAGGAACAATTTCGCCTCAAAATGGCAAAAAATTGCAATAGCCCCCCAAAGGAACAATTTCGCTTCAAAATGGTCAAAAGTTGCAATAACCCCCAAAGGAACAATTTCGCCTCAAAATGGCAAAAAATTGCAATACCACCCCCAAAGGAACATTTTCGCCTCAAAATGCTGAAAAGTTGCAATACCCCCGAAAGGAACAATTTCGCTTCAAAATGGCCAAAAGTTGCAATACCCCCCCAAAGGAACAATTTCGCCTCAAAATGGCAAAAAATTGCAGTACCCTCCCAAAGGAACAATTTCGCTTCAAAATGCCGAAAAGTTGCAATACCCCCCAAAGGTACAATTTAGCTTCAAAATGGCTAAAAGTTGCAATACCCCCCCAAAGGAACAATTTCGCCTCAAAATGGCAAAAAATTGCAATACCCCCCAAAGGAACAATTTCGCCTCAAAATGGCCAAAAGTTGCAATACCCCCCAAAAGGAACAATTTCGCTTCAAAATGGCCAAAAGATGCAATACCCCCCCAAAGGAACAATTTCGCTTCAATATGGCCAAAAGTTGCAATACCCCCAAAAAAGGAACAATTTCGCCTTAAAATGGCCTAAAGTTGCAATACCCCCCAAAGGAACAATTTCGCTTCAATATGGCCAAAAGTTGCAATACCCCCCCAAAGGAACAATTTCGCCTCAAAATGGCAAAAAATTGCAATAGCCCCCCAAAGGAACAATTTCGCTTCAAAATGGCCAAAAGTTGCAATACCCCCCAAAGGAACAATTTCGCCTCAAAATGGCAAAAAATTGCAATACCCCCCCAAAGGAACAATTTCGCCTCAAAATGCTGAAAAGTTGCAATACCCCCGAAAGGAACAATTTCGCTTCAAAATGGCCAAAAGTTGCAATACCCCCCCAAAGGAACAATTTCGCCTCAAAATGGCAAAAAATTGCAGTACCCTCCCAAAGGAACAATTTCGCTTCAAAATGCCGAAAAGTTGCAATACCCCCCAAAGGTACAATTTAGCTTCAAAATGGCCAAAAGTTGCAATACCCCCCCAAAGGAACAATTTCACCTCAAAATGGAAAAAAATTGCAATACCCCTCCAAAGGAACAATTTCGCTTCAAAATGGCCAAAAGTTGCAATACCCCCCCAAAGGAACAATTTCGCCTCAAAATGGCAAAAAATTGCAATACCCCCCCAAAGGAACAATTTCGCCTCAAAATGCCGAAAAGTTGCAATACCCTTCCAAAGGAACAATTTCGCTTCAAAATGTCCAAAAGTTGCAATACCCCCAAAATAACAATTTCGCCTCAAAATGCCGAAAAGTTGCAATACCCCCCGAAAGGAACAATTTCGCTTCAAAATGGCCAAAAGTTGCAATACCCCCCCAAAGGAACAATTTCGCTTCAAAATGGCCAAAAGATGCAATACCCCCCCAAAGCAACAATTTCGCCTCAAAATGGCCAAAAGTTGCAATACCCCCCTAAGGAACAATTTCGCCTCAAAATGGCAAAAAATTGCAATACCCCCCCAAAGGAACAATTTCTCCTCAAAATGCCGAAAAGTTGCAATACCCCCAAAGGAACAATTTCGCCTCAAAATGCCGAAAAGTTGCAATACCCCCCGAAAGGAACAATTTCGCTTCAAAATGGCAAAAAATTGCAATACCCCCCAAAGGAACAATTTCACCTCAAAATGCCGAAAAGTTGCAATACCCCCCGAAAGGAACAATTTCGCTTCAAAATGGCCAAAAGATGTAATACCCCCCCAAAGCAACAATTTCGGTTCAAAATGGCAAAAAAATTGCAATACCCCCCCAAAGGAACAATTTCGCCTCAAAATGCTGAAAAGTTGCAATACCCCCCGAAAGGAACAATTTCGCTTCAAAATGGCCAAAAGTTGCAATACCCCCCCAAAGGAATAATTACGCCTCAAAATGGCAAAAAAATTGCAATACCCCCCCAAAGGAACAATTTCGCTTCAAAATGGCCAAAAGTTGCAATACCCCCCCAGAGGAACAATTTCGGCTCAAAATGGCAAAAAATTACAATACCCCCCCAAAGGAACAATTTCGCCTCAAAATGGCCAAAAATTGTAATACCCCCCCAAAAGGAACAATTTCGCTTCAATATGGCCAAAAGTTGCAATACCCCCCAAAGGAACAATTTCGCCTCAAAATGGCAAATAATTGCAATACCCCTGAAAGGAACAATTTCGCTTCAAAATGGCCAAAAGTTGCAATACCCCCCCAAAGGAACAATTTCGCCTCAAAATGGCAAAAAATTGCAGTACCCTCCAAAGGAACAATTTCGCTTCAAAATGCCGAAAAGTTGCAATACCCCCCAAAGGTACAATTTAGCTTCAAAATGGCGAAAAGTTGCAATACCCCCCCAAAGGAACAATTTCACCTCAAAATGGAAAAAAAATTGCAATACCCCCCCAAAGGAACAATTTCGCTTCAAAATGGCCAAAAGTTGCAATACCCCCCCAGAGGAACAATTTCGGCTCAAAATGGCAAAAAATTGCAATACCCCCCCCAAAGGAACAATTTCGCCTCAAAATGGCCAAAAATTGTAATACCCCCCCAAAAGGAACAATTTCGCTTCAATATGGCCAAAAGTTGCAATACCCCCCCAAAGGAACAATTTCGCTTCAAAATGGCCAAAAGTTGCAATACCCCCCCAAAGGAACAATTTCGCCTCAAAATGGCAAAAAATTGCAATACCCCCCAAAGGAACAATTTCGCCTCAAAATGGCCAAAAGTTGCAATACCCCCCAAAAGGAACAATTTCGCTTCAAAATGGCCAAAAGATGCAATACCCCCCCAAAGGAACAATTTCGCTTCAATATGGCCAAAAGTTGCAATACCCCCCCAAAGGAACAATTTCGCCTCAAAATGGCCAAAAGTTGCAATACCCCCCCAAAGGAACAATTTCGCTTCAATATGGCCAAAAGTTGCAATACCCCCCCAAAGGAACAATTTCGCCTCAAAATGGCAAAAAATTGCAATAGCCCCCCAAAGGAACAATTTCGCTTCAAAATGGTCAAAAGTTGCAATAACCCCCAAAGGAACAATTTCGCCTCAAAATGGCAAAAAATTGCAATACCCCCCCCAAAGGAACATTTTCGCCTCAAAATGCTGAAAAGTTGCAATACCCCCGAAAGGAACAATTTCGCTTCAAAATGGCCAAAAGTTGCAATACCCCCCCAAAAGAACAATTTCGCCTCAAAATGGCAAAAAATTGCAGTACCCTCCCAAAGGAACAATTTCGCTTCAAAATGCCGAAAAGTTGCAATACCCCCCAAAGGTACAATTTAGCTTCAAAATGGCTAAAAGTTGCAATACCCCCCCAAAGGAACAATTTCACCTCAAAATGGAAAAAAAATTGCAATATCCCCCCAAAGGAACAATTTCGCTTCAAAATGGCCAAAAGTTGCAATACCCCCCCAAAGGAACAATTTCGCCTCAAAATGGCAAAAAATTGCAATACCCCCCCAAAGGAACAATTTCGCCTCAAAATGCCGAAAAGTTGCAATACCCCCAAAGGAACAATTTCGCCTCAAAATGCCGAAAAGTTGCAATACCCCCCGAAAGGAACAATTTCGCTTCAAAATGGCAAAAAATTGCAATACCCCCCAAAGGAACAATTTCACCTCAAAATGCCGAAAAGTTGCAATACCCCCCGAAAGGAACAATTTCGCTTCAAAATGGCCAAAAGATGCAATACCCCCCCAAAGCAACAATTTCGGTTCAAAATGGCAAAAAAATTGCAATACCCCCCCAAAGGAACAATTTCGCCTCAAAATGCTGAAAAATTGCAATACCCCCCCAAAGGAACAATTTCGCCTCAAAATGCTGAAAAGTTGCAATACCCCCCGAAAGGAACAATTTCGCTTCAAAATGCCGAAAAGTTGCAATACCCCCCAAAGGTACAATTTAGCTTCAAAATGGCCAAAAGTTGCAATACCCCCCCAAAGGAACAATTTCACCTCAAAATGGAAAAAAAATTGCAATACCCCCCCAAAAGAACAATTTAGCTTCAAAATGGCCAAAAGTTGCAATACCCCTCCAAAGGAACAATTTCGCCTCAAAATGGCAAAAAATTGCAATACCCCCCCAAAGGAACAATTTCGCCTCAAAATGGCAAAAAATTGCAATACCCCCCCAAAGGAACATTTTCGCCTCAAAATGGCAAAAAATTGCAATACCCCCCCAAAGGAACAATTTCGCCTCAAAATGGCAAAAAATTGCAATACCCCCCCAAAGGAACAATTTCGCCTCAAAATGCTGAAATGTTGCAATACCCCCCGAAAGGAACAATTTCGCTTCAAAATGGCCGAAAGTTGCAATACCCCCCCAAAGGAACAATTTCGCCTCAAAATGGCAAAAAAATTGCAATACTCCCCCAAAGGAACAATTTCGCCTCAAAATGGCCAAAAATTGTAATATCCTTCCCAAAAGGAACAATTTCGCTTCAATATGGCCAAAAGTTGCAATACCCCCCCAAAGGAACAATTTCGCCTCAAAATGGCAAAAAATTGCAATACCCCCCAAAGGAACAATTTCGCTTCAAAATGGCCAAAAGTTGCAATACCCCCCCAAAGGAACAATTTCGCCTCAAAATGGCAAAAAATTGCAATACCCCCCCAAAGGAACAATTTCGCCTCAAAATGCTGAAAAGTTGCAATACCCCCCGAAAGGAACAATTTCGCTTCAAAATGGCCAAAAGTTGCAATACCCCCCCAAAGGAACAATTTCGCCTCAAAATGGCAAAAAATTGCAATACCCCCCCCCAAAGGAACAATTTCGCTTCAAAATGCCGAAAAGTTGCAATACCCCCCAAAGGAACAATTTCGCCTCAAAATGGCCAAAAGTTGCAATACCCCCCAAAAGGAACAATTTCGCTTCAAAATGGCCAAAAGATGCATTACCCACCCAAAGCAACTATTTCGCCTCAAAATGGCCAAAAGTTGCAATACCCCCCCAAAGGAACAATTTCGCCTCAAAATGGCAAAAAATTGCAATACCCCCCCCAAAGGAACAATTTCGCCTCAAAATGCCGAAAAGTTGCAATACCCCTCCAAAGAAACAATTTCGCTTCAAAATGTCCAAAAGTTTTAATACCCCCCAAAGGAACAATTTCGCCTCAAAATGCCGAAAAGTTGCAATACCCCACGAAAGGAACAATTTCGCTTCAAAATGGCCAAAAGTTGCAATACCCCCCCAAAGGAACAATTTCGCCTCAAAATGGCAAAAAATTGCAATACCCCCCAAAGGAACAATTTCACCTCAAAATGCCGAAAAGTTGCAATACCCCCCGAAAGGAACAATTTCGCTTCAAAATGGCCAAAAGTTGCAATACCCCCCCAAAGGAACAATTTCGCCTCAAAATGGCAAAAAATTGCAATACCCCCCCAAAGGAACAATTTCGCCTCAAAATGGCAAAAAATTGCAATACCCCCCCCCAAAGGAACAATTTCGCCTCAAAATGCTGAAAAGGTGCAATACCCCCAGAAAGGAACAATTTCGCTTCAAAATGCCGAAAAGTTGCAATACCCCTCCAAAGGAACAATTTCGCTTCAAAATGTCCAAAAGTTACAATACCCCCCAAAGGAACAATTTCGCCTCAAAATGCCGAAAAGTTGCAATACCCCCAGAAAGGAACAATTTCGCTTCAAAATGGCCAAAAGTTGCAATACCACCCCAAAGGAACAATTTCGCCTCAAATTGGCAAAAAATTGCAATACCCCCCAAAGGAACAATTTCACCTCAAAATGCCGAAAAGTTGCAATACCCCCCGAAAGGAACAATTTCGCTTCAAAATGGCCAAAAGATGCAATTCCCCCCCAAAGCAACAATTTCGGTTCAAAATGGCAAAAAATTGCAATACCCCCCCCAAAGGAACAATTTCGCCTCAAAATGGCCAAAAATTGTAATACCCCCCAAAAGGAACAATTTCGCTTCAATATGGCCAAAAATTGCAATACCCCCCCAAAGGAACATTTTCGCCTCAAAATGGCAAAAAATTGCAATACCCCCCAAAGGAACAATTTCGCCTCAAAATGGCAAAAAATTGCAATACCCCCCCAAAGGAACAATTTCGCCTCAAAATACTGAAATGTTGCAATACCCCCGAAAGGAACAATTTCGCTTCAAAATGGCCAAAAGTTGCAATACCCCCCCAAAGGAACAATTTCGCCTCAAAATGTCAAAAAAATTGCAATACCCCCCCAAAGGAACAATTTCGCTTCAAAATGCCGAAAAGTTGCAATACCCCCCCAAAGGTACAATTTCGCTTCAAAATGGCTAAAAGTTGCAATACCCCCCCAAAGGAACAATTTCGGCTCAAAATGGCAAAAAATTGAAATACCCCCCCAAAGGAACAATTTCGCCTCAAAATGGCCAAAAATTGTAATACCCCCCCAAAAGGAACAATTTCGCTTCAATATGGCCAAAAGTTGCAATAACCCCCCAAAGGAACAATTTCGCCTCAAAATGGCAAAAAATTGCAATACCCCCCCAAAGGAACAATTTCGCTTCAAAATGGCCAAAAGTTGCAATACCCCCCCAAAGGAACAATTTCGCCTCAAAATGCTGAAAAGTTGCAATACCCCCCGAAAGGAACAATTTCGCTTCAAAATGGCCAAAAGTTGCAATACCCCCCCAAAGGAACAATTTCGCCTCAAATTGGCAAAAAATTGCAATACCCCCAAAGGAACAATTTCACCTCAAAATTCCGAAAAGTTGCAATACCCCCCAAAAGGAACAATTTCGCTTCAAAATGGCCAAAAGATGCAATACCCCCAGAAAGGAACAATTTCGCTTCAATATGGCCAAAAATTGCAATACCCCCCAAAGGAACAATTTCGCTTCAAAATGGCCAAAAGTTGCAATACCCCCCGAAAGGAACAATTTCGCTTCAAAATGGCCGAAAGTTGCAATACCCCCCTCAAAGGAACAATTTCGGCTCAAAATGGCAAAAAATTACAATATCCCCCCAAAGGAACAATTTCGCCTCAAAATGGCCAAAAATTGTAATACCCTTCCCAAAAGGAACAATTTCGCTTCAATATGGCCAAAAGTTGCAATACCCCCCCAAAGGAACAATTTCGCCTCAAAATGGCAAAAAATTGCAATACCCCCCCAAAGGAACAATTTCGCTTCAAAATGGCCAAAAGTTGCAATACCCCCCCAAAGGAACAATTTCGCCTCAAAATGGCAAAAAATTGCAATACCCCCCAAAGGAACAATTTCGCCTCAAAATGCTGAAAAGTTGCAATACCCCCCGAAAGGAACAATTTCGCTTCAAAATGGCCAAAAGTTGCAATACCCCCCCAAAGGAACAATTTCGCCTCAAAATGGCAAAAAATTGCAATACCCCCCCCAAAGGAACAATTTCGCTTCAAAATGCCGAAAAGTTGCAATACCCCCCAAAGGAACAATTTCGCCTCAAAATGGCCAAAAGTTGCAATACCCCCCAAAAGGAACAATTTCGCTTCAAAATGGCCAAAAGATGCAATACCCACCCAAAGCAACTATTTCGCCTCAAAATGGCCAAAAGTTGCAATACCCCCCAAAGGAACAATTTCGCCTCAAAATGGCAAAAAATTGCAATACCCCCCCAAAGGAACAATTTCGCCTCAAAATGCCGAAGAGTTGCAATACCCCTCCAAAGAAACAATTTCGCTTCAAAATGTCCAAAAGTTTTAATACCCCCCAAAGGAACAATTTCGCCTCAAAATGCCGAAAAGTTGCAATACCCCACGAAAGGAACAATTTCGCTTCAAAATGGCCAAAAGTTGCAATACCCCCCCAAAGGAACAATTTCGCCTCAAAATGGCAAAAAATTGCAATACCCCCCAAAGGAACAATTTCACCTCAAAATGCCGAAAAGTTGCAATACCCCCCGAAAGGAACAATTTCGCTTCAAAATGGCCAAAAGTTGCAATACCCCCCCAAAGGAACAATTTCGCCTCAAAATGGCAAAAAATTGCAATACCCCCCCAAAGGAACAATTTCGCCTCAAAATGGCAAAAAATTGCAATACCCCCCAAAGGAACAATTTCGCCTCAAAATGCTGAAAAGGTGCAATACCCCCAGAAAGGAACAATTTCGCTTCAAAATGCCGAAAAGTTGCAATACCCCTCCAAAGGAACAATTTCGCTTCAAAATGTCCAAAAGTTACAATACTCCCCAAAGGAACAATTTCGCCTCAAAATGCCGAAAAGTTGCAATACCCCCAGAAAGGAACAATTTCGCTTCAAAATGGCCAAAAGTTGCAATACCACCCCAAAGGAACAATTTCGCCTCAAATTGGCAAAAAATTGCAATACCCCCCAAAGGAACAATTTTACCTCAAAATGCCGAAAAGTTGCAATACCCCCCGAAAGGAACAATTTCGCTTCAAAATGGCCAAAAGATGCAATTCCCCCCCAAAGCAACAATTTCGGTTCAAAATGGCAAAAAATTGCAATACCCCCCCAAAGGAACAATTTCGCCTCAAAATGGCCAAAAATTGTAATACCCCCCAAAAGGAACAATTTCGCTTCAATATGGCCAAAAATTGCAATACCCCCCCAAAGGAACATTTTCGCCTCAAAATGGCAAAAAATTGCAATACCCCCCCAAAGGAACAATTTCGCCTCAAAATGCTGAAATGTTGCAATACCCCCGAAAGGAACAATTTCGCTTCAAAATGGCCAAAAGTTGCAATACCACCCCAAAGGAACAATTTCGCCTCAAATTGGCAAAAAATTGCAATACCCCCCAAAGGAACAATTTTACCTCAAAATGCCGAAAAGTTGCAATACCCCCCGAAAGGAACAATTTCGCTTCAAAATGGATAAAAGATGCAATTCCCCCCCAAAGCAACAATTTCGGTTCAAAATGGCAAAAAATTGCAATACCCCCCCCAAAGGAACAATTTCGCCTCAAAATGGCCAAAAATTGTAATACCCCCCAAAAGGAACAATTTCGCTTCAATATGGCCAAAAATTGCAATACCCCCCCAAAGGAACATTTTCGCCTCAAAATGGCAAAAAATTGCAATACCCCCCAAAGGAACAATTTTACCTCAAAATGCCGAAAAGTTGCAATACCCCCCCAAAGGTACAATTTCGCTTCAAAATGGCTAAAAGTTGCAATACCCCCCCAAAGGAACAATTTCGGCTCAAAATGGCAAAAAATTGAAATACCCCCCCAAAGGAACAATTTCGCCTCAAAATGGCCAAAAATTGTAATACCCCCCCAAAAGGAACAATTTCGCTTCAATATGGCCAAAAGTTGCAATACCCCCCCAAAGGAACAATTTCGCCTCAAAATGGCAAAAAATTGCAATACCCCCCCAAAGGAACAATTTCGCTTCAAAATGGCCAAAAGTTGCAATACACCCCCAAAGGAACAATTTTGCCTCAAAATGCTGAAAAGTTGCAATACCCCCCGAAAGGAACAATTTCGCTTCAAAATGGCCAAAAGTTGCAATACCCCCCCAAAGGAACAATTTCGCCTCAAATTGGCAAAAAATTGCAATACCCCCCAAAGGAACAATTTCGCCTCAAAATGGCAAAAAATTGCAATACCCCCCCAAAGGAACAATTTCGCCTCAAAATGCTGAAATGTTGCAATACCCCCCGAAAGGAACAATTTCGCTTCAAAATGGCCGAAAGTTGCAATACCCCCCCAAAGGAACAATTTCGCCTCAAAATGGCAAAAAAATTGCAATACCCCCCCAAAGGAACAATTTCGCTTCAAAATGCCGAAAAGTTGCATTAACCCCCCAAAGGTACAATTTCGCTTCAAAATGGCTAAAAGTTGCAATACCCCCCCAAAGGAACATTTTCGCCTCAAAATGGCAAAAAATTGCAATACCCCCCAAAGGAACAATTTCGCCTCAAAATGGCAAAAAATTGCAATACCCCCCCAAAGGAACAATTTCGCCTCAAAATGCTGAAATGTTGCAATACCCCCCGAAAGGAACAATTTCGCTTCAAAATGGCCGAAAGTTGCAATACCCCCCCAAAGGAACAATTTCGCCTCAAAATGGCAAAAAAATTGCAATACCCCCCCAAAGGAACAATTTCGCTTCAAAATGCCGAAAAGTTGCATTAACCCCCCAAAGGTACAATTTCGCTTCAAAATGGCTAAAAGTTGCAATACCCCCCCAAAGGAACAATTTCGGCTCAAAATGGCAAAAAATTACAATATCCCCCCAAAGGAACAATTTCGCCTCAAAATGGCTAAAAATTGTAATACCCTTCCCAAAAGGAACAATTTCGCTTCAATATGGCTAAAAGTTGCAATACCCCCCCAAAGGAACAATTTCGCCTCAAAATGGCAAAAAATTGCAATACCCCCCCAAAGGAACAATTTCGCTTCAAAATGGCCAAAAGTTGCAATACCCCCCCAAAGGAACAATTTCGCCTCAAAATGGCAAAAAATTGCAATACCCCCCAAAGGAACAATTTCGCCTCAAAATGCTGAAAAGTTGCAATACCCCCCGAAAGGAACAATTTCGCTTCAAAATGGCCAAAAGTTTCAATACCCCCCCAAAGGAACAATTACGCCTCAAAATGGCAAAAAATTGCAATACCCCCCCCAAAGGAACAATTTCGCTTCAAAATGCCGAAAAGTTGCAATACCCCCCAAAGGAACAATTTCGCCTCAAAATGGCCAAAAGTTGCAATACCCCCCAAAAGGAACAATTTCGCTTCAAAATGGCCAAAAGATGTAATACCCACCCAAAGCAACTATTTCGCCTCAAAATGGCCAAAAGTTGCAATACCCCCCAAAGGAACAATTTCGCCTCAAAATGGCAAAAAATTGCAATACCCCCCCAAAGGAACAATTTCGCCTCAAAATGCCGAAAAGTTGCAATACCCCTCCAAAGAAACAATTTCGCTTCAAAATATCCAAAAGTTTTAATACCCCCCAAAGGAACAATTTCGCCTCAAAATGCCGAAAAGTTGCAATACCCCACGAAAGGAACAATTTCGCTTCAAAATGGCCAAAAGTTGCAATACCCCCCCAAAGGAACAATTTCGCCTCAAAATGGCAAAAAATTGCAATACCCCCCAAAGGAACAATTTCACCTCAAAATGCCGAAAAGTTGCAATACCCCCCGAAAGGAACAATTTCGCTTCAAAATGGCCAAAAGTTGCAATACTCCCCTAAAGGAACAATTTCGCCTCAAAATGGCAAAAAATTGCAATACCCCCCCAAAGGAACAATTTCGCCTCAAAATGGCAAAAAATTGTAATACCCCCCAAAAGGAACAATTTCGCCTCAAAATGCTGAAAAGGTGCAATACCCCCAGAAAGGAACAATTTCGCTTCAAAATGCCGAAAAGTTGCAATACCCCTCCAAAGGAACAATTTCGCTTCAAAATGTCCAAAAGTTACAATACCCCCCAAAGGAACAATTTCGCCTCAAAATGCCGAAAAGTTGCAATACCCCCAGAAAGGAACAATTTCGCTTCAAAATGGCCAAAAGTTGCAATACCACCCCAAAGGAACAATTTCGCCTCAAATTGGCAAAAAATTGCAATACCCCCCAAAGGAACAATTTCACCTCAAAATGCCGAAAAGTTGCAATACCCCCCGAAAGGAACAATTTCGCTTCAAAATGGCCAAAAGATGCAATTCCCCCCCAAAGCAACAATTTCGGTTCAAAATGGCAAAAAATTGCAATACCCCCCCCAAAGGAACAATTTCGCCTCAAAATGGCCAAAAATTGTAATACCCCCCAAAAGGAACAATTTCGCTTCAATATGGCCAAAAATTGCAATACCCCCCCAAAGGAACATTTTCGCCTCAAAATGGCAAAAAATTGCAATACCCCCCCAAAGGAACAATTTCGCCTCAAAATGGCAAAAAATTGCAATACCCCCCCAAAGGAACAATTTCGCCTCAAAATGCTGAAATGTTGCAATACCCCCGAAAGGAACAATTTCGCTTCAAAATGGGCAAAAGTTGCAATACCCCCCCAAAGGAACAATTTCGCCTCAAAATGTCAAAAAAATTGCAATACCCCCCCAAAGGAACAATTTCGCTTCAAAATGCCGAAAAGTTGCAATACCCCCCCAAAGGTACAATTTCGCTTCAAAATGGCTAAAAGTTGCAATATCCCCCCAAAGGAACAATTTCGGCTCAAAATGGCAAAAAATTGAAATACCCCCCCAAAGGAACAATTTCGCCTCAAAATGGCCAAAAATTGTAATACCCCCCCAAAAGGAACAATTTCGCTTCAATATGGCCAAAAGTTGCAATACCCCCCCAAATGAACAATTTCGCCTCAAAATGGCAAAAAATTGCAATACCCCCCCAAAGGAACAATTTCGCTTCAAATTGGCCAAAAGTTGCAATACCCCCCCAAAGGAACAATTTCGCCTCAAAATGCTGAAAAGTTGCAATACCCCCCGAAAGGAACAATTTCGCTTCAAAATGGCCAAAAGTTGCAATACCCCCCCAAAGGAACAATTTCGCCTCAAAATGGCTAAAAATTGCAATACCCCCCCAAAGGAACAATTTCGCTTCAAAATGCCGAAAAGTTGCAATACCCCTCAAAGGAACAATTTCGCCTCAAAATGGCCAAACGTTGCAATACCCCCCAAAAGGAACAATTTCGCTTCAAAATGGCCAAAAGATGCAATACCCACCCAAAGGAACTATTTCGCCTCAAAATGGCCAAAAGTTGCAATACCCACCCAAAGGAACAATTTCGCCTCAAAATGGCAAAAAATTGCAATACCCCCCAAAGGAACAATTTCGCCTCAAAATGCAGAAAAGTTGCAATACCCCTCCAAAGGAACAATTTCGCTTCAAAATGTCCAAAAGTTGTAATACCCCCCAAAGGAACATTTTCGCCTCAAAATGCCGAAAAGTTGCAATACCCCACGAAAGGAACAATTTCGCTTCAAAATGGCCAAAAGTTGCAATACCCCCCCAAAGGAACAATTTCGCCTCAAAATGGCAAAAAATTGCAATACCCCCCAAAGGAACAATTTCACCTCAAAATGCCGAAAAGTTGCAATACCCCCCCAAAGGAACAATTTCGCCTCAAAATGGCAAAAAATTGCAATACCCCCCCAAAGGAACAATTTCGCCTCAAAATGGCAAAAAATTGCAATACCCCCCCAAAGGAACAATTTCGCCTCAAAATGCTGAAAAGGTGCAATACCCCCAGAAAGGAACAATTTCGCTTCAAAATGGCCAAAAGTTGCAATACCCCCCCAAAGGAACAATTTCGCCTCAAAATGGCAAAAAAATTGCAATACCCCCCAAAGGAACAATTTCGCTTAAAAATGCCGAAAAGTTGCAATACCCCCCAAAGGTACAATTTCGCTTCAAAATGGCCAAAAGTTGCAATACCCCCCCAAAGGAACAATTTCGGCTCAAAATGGCAAAAAATTGCAATACCCCCCCAAAGGAACAATTTCGCCTCAAAATGGGCAAAAATTGTAATACCCCCCCCAAAAGGAACAATTTCGCTTCAATATGGCCAAAAGTTGCAATACTTCCCCAAAGGAACAATTTCGCCTCAAAATGGCAAAAAATTGCAATACCCCCCCAAAGGAACAATTTCGCTTCAAAATGGCCAAAAGTTGCAACACCCCCCCAAAGGAACAATTTCACGTCAAAATGGCAAAAAATTGCAATACCCCCCCAAAGGAACAACTTTGCTTCAAAATGCCAAAAAGTTGCAATACTCCCCGAAAGGAACAATTTGGCTTCAAAGTGGCCAAAAGATGCAATACCCCCCCCAAAGGAACAATTTCGCTTCAAAATGGCAAAAAGTTGCAATACCCCCCCAAAGGAACAATTTCGCCTCAAAATGGGCAAAAATTGTAATACCCCCCCCAAAAGGAACAATTTCGCTTCAATATGGCCAAAAGTTGCAATACCTCCCCAAAGGAACAATTTCGCCTCAAAATGGCAAAAAATTGCAATACCCCCTCAAAGGAACAATTTCGCTTCAAAATGGCCAAAAGTTGCAATACCCCCCCAAAGGAACAAATTCGCTTCAAAATGCCAAAAAGTTGCAATACTCCCCGAAAGGAACAATTTGGCTTCAAAGTGGCCAAAAGATGCAATACCCCCCAAAGGAACAAATTCGCCTCAAAATGGCAAAAAATTGCAATACCCCCCCAAAGGAACAATTTCGCTTCAAAATGGCAAAAAGTTGCAATACCCCCCAAAGGAACAATTTCGCCTCAAAATGGCAAAAAATTGCAATACCCCCCGAAAGGAACAATTTCGCTTCAAAATGGCCAAAAGATGCAATACCCCCCAAAGCAACAATTTCGCCTCAAAATGGCAAAAAATTGCAATACCCCCCCAAAGGAACAATTTCGCCTCAAAATGGCCAACAATTGTAATACCCCTCAAAGGAACAATTTCGCTTCAAAATGGCCAAAAGATGCAATACCCACCCAAAGCAACTATTTCGCCTTAAAATGGCCAAAAGTTGCAATACCCCCAAAGGAACAATTTCGCCTCAAAATGCTGAAAAGTTGCAATACCCCCCGAAAGGAACAATTTCGCTTCAAAATGGCCAAAAGTTGCAATACCCCCCCAAAGGAACAATTTCGCCTCAAAATGGCAAAAAAATTGCAATACCCCCCAAAGGAACAATTTCGCTTCAAAATGCCGAAAAGTTGCAATACCCCCCAAAGGAACAATTTCGCCTCAAAATGGCCAAAAGTTGCAATACCCCCCAAAAGGAACAATTTCGCTTCAAAATGGCCAAAAGATGCAATACCCACCCAAAGCAACTATTTCGCCTCAAAATGGCCAAAAGTTGCAATACCCCCCAAAGGAACAATTTCGCCTCAAAATGGCAAAAAATTGCAATACCCCCAAACGAACAATTTCGCCTCAAAATGCCGAAAAGTTGCAATACCCCACGAAAGGAAGAATTTCGCATCAAAATGGCCAAAAGTTGCAATACCCCCCCAAAGGAACAATTTCGCCTCAAAATGGCAAAAAATTGCAATACCCCCCAAAGGAACAATTTCACCTCAAAATGCCGAAAAGTTGCAATACCCCCCGAAAGGAACAATTTCGCTTCAAAATGGCCAAAAGTTGCAATACCCCCCCAAAGGAACAATTTCGCCTCAAAATGGCAAAAAATTGCAATACCCCCCCAAAGGAACAATTTCGCCTCAAAATGGCAAAAAATTGCAATACCCCCCAAAGGTACAATTTCGCCTCAAAATGCTGAAAAGGTGCAATACCCCCAGAAAGGACCAATTTTGCTTCAAAATGGCCAAAAGTTGCAATACCCCCCCAAAGGAACAATTTCGCCTCAAAATGGCAAAAAAATTGCAATACCCCCCAAAGGAACAATTTCGCTTCAAAATGCCGAAAAGTTGCAATACCCCCCAAAGATACAATTTCGCTTCAAAATGGCCAAAAGTTGCAATACCCCCCCAAAGGAACAATTTCGGCTCAAAATGGCAAAAAATTGCAATACCCCCCCAAAGGAACAATTTCTCCTCAAAATGGGCAAAAATTGTAATACCCCCCCAAAGGAACAATTTCGCTTCAAAATGGCCAAAAGTTGCAATACCCCCCCAAAGGAACAATTTCGCCTCAAAATGGCAAAAAATTGCAATACCCCCCCAAAGGAACAATTTCGCCTCAAAATGCTGAAAAGTTGCAATACCCCCCGAAAGGAACAATTTCACTTCAAAATGGCCAAAAGTTGCAATACCCCCCCAAAGGAACAATTTCGCCTCAAAATGGCAAAAAATTGCAATACCCCCCCAAAGGAACAACTTCGCTTCAAAATGCCGAAAAGTTGCAATACTCCCCGAAAGGAACAATTTGGCTTCAAAGTGGCCAAAAGATGCAATACCCCCCCAAAGGAACAATTTCGCCTCAAAATGGCAAAAAATTGCAATACCCCCCGAAAGGAACAATTTCGCTTCAAAATGGCCAAAAGATGCAATACCCCCCAAAGCAACAATTTCGCCTCAAAATGGCAAAAAATTGCAATACCCCCCCCAAAGGAACAATTTCGCCTCAAAATGGCCAACAATTGTAATACCCCCAAAGGAACAATTTCGCTTCAATATGGCCAAAAGTTGCAATACCCCCCCAAAGGAACAATTTCGCCTCAAAATGGCAAAAAATTGCAATACCCCCCAAAGGAACAATTTCGCCTGAAAATGCTGAAAAGTTGCAATACCCCACGAAAGGAACAATTTCGCTTCAAAATGGCCAAAAGTTGCAATACTCCCCCAAAGGAACAATTTCGCTTCAAAATGGCCAAAAGTTGCAATACCCCCCCAAATGAACAATTTCGCCTCAAAATGGCAAAAAATTGCAATACCCCCCCAAAGGAACAATTTCGCCTCAAAATGCTGAAAAGTTGCAATACCCCCCGAAAGGAACAATTTCGCTTCAAAATGGCCAAAAGTTGCAATACCCCCCCAAAGGAACAATTTTGCCTCAAAATGGCAAAAAATTGCAATACCCCCTCAAAGGAACAATTTCGCTTCAAAATGCCGAAAAGTTGCAATACCCCCCAAAAGTACAATTTAGCTTCAAAATGGCCAAAAGTTGCAATACCCCCCCAAAGGAACAATTTCACCTCAAAATGGAAAAAAAATTGCAATACCCCCCCAAAGGAACAATTTCGCTTCAAAATGGCCAAAAGTTGCAATACCCCCCCAAAGGAACAATTTCGCCTCAAAATGGCAAAAAATTGCAATACCCCCCCAAAGGAACAATTTCGCTTCAAAATGCCGAAAAGTTGCAATACCCCCCCCCAAGGAACAATTTCGCCTCAAAATGGCCAAAAGTTGCAATACCCCCCAAAGGAACAATTTCACCTCAAAATGCCGAAAAGTTGCAATACCCCCGAAAGGAACAATTTCGCTTCAAAATGGCCAAAAGATGCAATACCCCCCAAGCAACAATTTCGGTTCAAAATGGGAAAAAATTGCAATACCCCCCCAAAGGAACAATTTCGCCTCAAAATGGCCAAAAATTGTAGTACCCCCCAAAAGGAACAATTTCGCCTCAAAATGGCAAAAAAATTGCAATACCCCCCCAAAGGAACAATTTCGCTTCAAAATGCCGAAAAGTTGCAATACCCCCCCAAAGGTACAATTTCGCTTCAAAATGGCCAAAAGTTGCAATACCCCCCCCAAAGGAACAATTTCTCCTCAAAATGGCAAAAAATTGCATTACCCCCCAAAGAAACAATTTTACCTTAAAATGCCGAAAAGTTGCAATACCCCCCGAAAGGAACAAATTCGCTTCAAAATGGCCAAAAGATGCAATACCCCCCAAAGCAACAATTTCGGCTCAAAATGGCAACAAATTGTAATACCCCCCCAAAAGGAACAATTTCGCTTCAATATGGCCAAAAGTTGCAATACCCCCCAAAGGAACAATTTCGCCTAAAAATGGCGAAAAATTGCAATACCCCCCCAAAGGAACAATTTCGCCTCAAAATGGCAAAAAATTGCAATACCCCCCCAAAGGAACAATTTCGCTTCAAAATGGCCAAAAGTTGCAATACCCCCCAAAGGAACAATTTCGCCTCAAAATGCCGAAAAGTTGCAATACCCCCCGAAAGGAACAATTTCGCTTCAAAATGGCCTAAAGATGCAATACCCCCCAAAGCAACAATTTCGCCTCAAAATGGCAAAAAATTGCAATACCCCCCCAAAGGAACAATTTCGCCTCAAAATGGCCAAAAATTGTAATACCCCCCAAAGGAACAATTTCGCCTCAAAATGGCAAAAAATTGCAATACCCCCCCAAAGGAACAATTTCGCCTGAAAATGCTGAAAAGTTGCAATACCCCCCGAAAGGAACAATTTCGCTTCAAAATGGCCAAAAGTTGCAATACCCCCCAAAGGAACAATTTCGCCTCAAAATGGAAAAAAAATTGCAATACCCCCCCAAAGGAACAATTTCGCTTCAAAATGGCCTTAAGTTGGAATACCCCCCCAAAGAAACAATTTCGCCTCAAAATGGCAAAAAATTGCAATACCCCCCCAAAGGAACAATTTCGCTTCAAAATGGCCAAAAGTTGCAATACCCCCCCAAAGGAACAAGTTCGCCTCAAAATGGCAAAAAATTGCAATACCCCCCCAAAGGAACTATTTCGCCTCAAAATGCCGAAAAGTTGCAATACCCCCGAAAGGAACAATTTCGCTTCAAAATGGCCAAAAGTTGCAATACCCACCCAAAGGAACAATTTCGCCTCAAAATGGCAAAAAATTGCAATACCCCCCAAAGAAACAATTTCACCTCAAAATGCCAAAAAGTTGCAATACCCCCGAAAGGAACAATTTCGCTTCAAAATGCCGAAAAGTTGCAATACCCCTCCAAAGGAACAATTTCGCTTCAAAATGGCCAAAAGTTGCAATACCCCCCAAAGGAACAATTTCACCTCAAAATGCCGAAAAGTTGCAATACCCCCCGAAAGGAACAATTTCGCTTCAAAATGGCCAAAAGATGCAATACCCCCCCAAGCAACAATTTCGGTTCAAAATGGCAAAAAAATTGCAATACCCCCCCAAAGGAACAATTTCGCCTCAAAATGGCCAAAAATTGTAATACCCCCCAAAAGGAACAATTTCGCCTCAAAATGGCAAAAAATTGCAATACCCCCCCAAAGGAACAATTTCGCCTCAAAATGCTGAAAAGTTGCAATACCCGTCGAAAGGAACAATTTCGCTTCAAAATGGCCAAAAGTTGCAATACCCCCCAAAGGAACAATTTCGCCTCAAAATGGCAAAAAAATTGCAATACCCCCCCAAAGGAACAATTTCGCTTCAAAATGCCGAAAAGTTGCAATACCCCCCCAAAAGGTACAATTTCGCTTCAAAATGGCCAAAAGTTGCAATACCCCCTCAAAGGAACAATTTCGCCTCAAAATGGCAAAAAATTGCAATACCCCCCCAAAGAAACAATTATACCTCAAAATGCCGAAAAGTTGCAATACCCCCCGAAAGGAACAATTTCGCTTCAAAATGGCCTAAAGATGCAATACCCCCCCAAAGCAACAATTTCGCCTCAAAATGGCAAAAAATTGCAATACCCCCCCAAAGGAACAATTTCGCCTCAAAATGGCCAAAAATTGTAATACCCCCCAAAGGAACAATTTCGCTTCAATATGGCCAAAAGTTGCAATACCTCCCCAAAGGAACAATTTCGCCTCAAAATGGCAAAAAATTGCAATACCCCCCCAAAGGAACAATTTCGCCTGAAAATGCTGAAAAGTTGCAATACCCCCCGAAAGGAACAATTTCGCTTCAAAATGGCCAAAAGTTGCAATACCCCCCAAAGGAACAATTTCGCCTCAAAATGGCAAAAAATTGCAATACCCCCCAAAGAAACAATTTCACCTCAAAATGCCGAAAAGTTGCAATACCCCCGAAAGGAACAATTTCGCTTCAAAATGCCGAAAAGTTGCAATACCCCTCCAAAGGAACAATTTCGCTTCAAAATGGCCAAAAGTTGCAATACCCCCCAAAGGAACAATTTCACCTCAAAATGCCGAAAAGTTGCAATACCCCCCGAAAGGAACAATTTCGCTTCAAAATGGCCAAAAGATGCAATACCCCCCAAGCAACAATTTCGGTTCAAAATGGCAAAAAATTGCAATACCCCCCCAAAGGAACAATTTCGCCTCAAAATGGCAAAAAATTGCAATACCCCCCAAAGGAACAATTTCGCCTCAAAATGCTGAAAAGTTGCAATACCCCTCGAAAGGAACAATTTCGCTTCAAAATGGCCAAAAGTTGCAATACCCCCCCAAAGGAACAATTTCGCCTCAAAGTGGCAAAAAATTGCAATACCCCCCGAAAGGAACAATTTCGCCTCAAAATGCTGAAAAGTTGCAATACCCCCCCAAAGGAACAATTTCGCCTCAAAATGGCAAAAAATTGCAATACCCCCCAAAGGAACAATTTCGCTTCAAAATGCCGAAAAGTTGCAATGCCGCCCCAAAGGTACAATTTCGCTTCAAAATGGCCAAAAGTTGCAATACCCCCGCAAAGGAACAATTTCGCCTCAAAATGGAAAAAAAATTGCAATACCCCCCCAAAGGAACAATTTTGCCTCAAAATGGCAAAAAATTGCAATACCCCCCCAAAGGAACAATTTCGCTTCAAAATGGCCAAAAGTTGCAATACCCCCCAAAAGGAACAATTTCGCCTCAAAATGGCAAAAAATTGCAATACCCCCCAAAGGAACAATTTCGCTTTAAAATGCCGAAAACTTGCAATACCCCCCAAAGGTACAATTTAGCTTCAAAATGGCCAAAAGTAGCAATACCCCCCCAAAGGAACAATTTCACCTCAAAATGGAAAAAAAATTGCAACACACCCCCAAAGGAACAATTTTGCTTCAAAATGGCCAAACGTTGCAATACCCCCCAAAGGAACAATTTCGCCTCAAAATGGCAAAAAATTGCAATACCCCCCCAAAGGAACAATTTTGCTTCAAAATGCCGAAAAGTTGCAATACCCCCCCAAAGGAACAATTTCGCCTCAAAATGGCCAAAAGTTGCAATACCCCCCCAAAGGAACAATTTCTCCTCAAAATGGCCAAAAATTGTAATACTCCCCCAAAGGAACAATTTCGCTTCAATATGGCCAAAAGTTGCAATACCCCCCTAAAGGAACAATTTCGCCTCAAAATGGCAAAAAATTGCAATACCCCCCAAAGGAACAATTTCGCTTCAAAATGGCCAAAAGTTGCAATACCCCCCCAAAGGAACAATTTCGCCTCAAAATGGCAAAAAATTGCAATACCACCCCAAAGGAACAATTTCGCCTCAAAATGCCGAAAAGTTGCAATACCCCCCCAAAGGAACAATTTCGCTTCAAAATGGCCAAAAGTTGCAATTCCTCCCCAAAGGAACAATTTCGCCTCAAAATGCTGAAAAATTGCAATACCCCCCAAAGGAACAATTTCGCTTCAAAATGCCTAAAAGTTGCAATACCCCCCAAAGGTACAATTTCGCTTCAAAATGGCCAAAAGTTGCAATACCCCCCCAAAGGAACAATTTCGCCTCAAAATGGCAAAAAATTGCAATACCACCCCAAAGGAACAATTTCGCCTCAAAATGCCGAAAAGATGCAATACCCCCCGAAAGGAACAATTTCGCTTCAAAATGGCCAAAAGTTGCAATAACCCCCCAAAGGAACAATTTTGCCTCAAAATGGCAAAAAATTGCAATTCCCCCCCAAAGGAACAATTTCGCCTCAAAATGCTGAAAAGTTGCAAAACCCCCCGAAAGGAACAATTTCACTTCAAAATGGCCAAAAGTTGTAATACCCCCCCAAAGGAACAATTTCGCCTCAAAATGGCAAAAAATTGCAATACCCCCCAAAGGAACAATTTCGCTTCAAAATGGCCAAAAGTTGCAATACCCCCCTAAAGGAACAATTTCGCCTCAAAATGGCAAAAAATTGCAATACCCCCCAAAGGAACAATTTCGCTTCAAAATGGCCAGAAGTTGCAATACCCCCCCAAAGGAACAATTTCGCCTCAAAATGGCAAAAAATTGCAATACCACCCCAAAGGAACAATTTCGCCTCAAAATGCCGAAAAGTTGCAATACCCCCCCAAAGGAACAATTTCGCTTCAAAATGGCCAAAAGTTGCAATAACCCCCAAAGGAACAATTTCGCCTCAAAATGGCAAAAAATTGCAATTCCTCCCCAAAGGAACAATTTCGCCTCAAAATGCTGAAAAGTTGCAATACCCCCCGAAAGGAACAATTTCACTTCAAAATGGCCAAAAGTTGTAATACCCCCCCCAAAGGAACAATTTCGCCTCAAAATGGCAAAAAATTGCAATACCCCCCAAAGGAACAATTTCGCTTCAAAATGCCTAAAAGTTGCAATACCCCCCCCAAAGGTACAATTTCGCTTCAAAATGGCCAAAAGTTGCAATACCCCCCCAAAGGAACAATTTCGCCTCAAAATGGAAAAAAAATTGCAATACCCCCCGAAAGGAACAATTTCGCCTCAAAATGCCGAAAAGTTGCAATACCCCCAGAAAGGAACAATTTCGCTTCAAAATGGCCAAAAGATGCAATACCCCCCCAAAGGAACAATTTTGCCTCAAAATGGCAAAAAATTGCAATTCCCCCCCAAAGGAACAATTTCGCCTCAAAATGCTGAAAAGTTGCAATACCCCCCGAAAGGAACAATTTCACTTCAAAATAGCCAAAAGTTGTAATACCCCCCCCAAAGGAACAATTTCGCCTCAAAATGGCAAAAAATTGCAATACCACCCCAAAGGAACAATTTCGCCTCAAAATGCCGAAAAGTTGCAATACCCCCCAAAGGAACAATTTCGCTTCAAAATGGCCAAAAGTTGCAATAACCCCCAAAGGAACAATTTCGCCTCAAAATGGCAAAAAATTGCAATTCCTCCCCAAAGGAACAATTTCGCCTCAAAATGCTGAAAAGTTGCAATACCCCCCGAAAGGAACAATTTCACTTCAAAATGGCCAAAAGTTGTAATACCCCCCCCAAAGGAACAATTTCGCCTCAAAATGGCAAAAAATTGCAATACCCCCCAAAGGAACAATTTCGCTTCAAAATGCCTAAAAGTTGCAATACCCCCCCAAAGGTACAATTTCGCTTCAAAATGGCCAAAAGTTGCAATACCCCCCCAAAGGAACAATTTCGCCTCAAAATTTAAAAAAAATTGCAATACCCCCCGAAAGGAACAATTTCGCCTCAAAATGCCGAAAAGTTGCAATACCCCCAGAAAGGAACAATTTCGCTTCAAAATGGCCAAAAGATGCAATACCCCCCCAAAGGAACAATTTTGCCTCAAAATGGCAAAAAATTGCAATTCCCCCCAAAGGAACAATTTCACCTCAAAATGCTGAAAAGTTGCAATACCCCCCGAAAGGAACAATTTCACTTCAAAATAGCCAAAAGTTGTAATACCCCCCCCAAAGGAACAATTTCGCCTCAAAATGGCAAAAAATTGCAATACCCCCCAAAGGAACAATTTCGCTTCAAAATGCCTAAAAGTTGCAATACCCCCCCAAAGGTACAATTTCGCTTCAAAATGGCCAAAAGTTGCAATACCCCCCCAAAGGAACAATTTCGCCTCAAAATGGAAAAAAAATTGCAATACCCCCCGAAAGGAACAATTTCGCCTCAAAATGCCGAAAAGTTGCAATACCCCCAGAAAGGAACAATTTCGCTTCAAAATGGCCAAAAGATGCAATACCCCCCCAAAGGAACAATTTCGCCTCAAAATGGCAAAAAATTGCAATACCCCCCCAAAGGAACAATTTCGCTTCAAAATGGCCAAAAGTTGCAATACCCCCCCAAAGCAACAATTTCGCCTCAAAATGGCAAAAAATTGCAATACCCCCCCAAAGGAACAATTTCGCTTCAAAATGGCCAAAAGTTGCGATACCCCCCAAAGGAACAATTTCGCCTCAAAATGGCGAAAAATTGCAATACCCCCCCAAAGGAACAATTTCGCCTCAAAATGCTGAAAAGTTGCAATACCCCCCGAAAGGAACAATTTCGCTTCAAAATGGCCAAAAGTTGCAATACCCCCCCAAAGGAACAATTTCGCCTCAAAATGGCAAAAAATTGCAATACCCCCCAAAGGAACAATTTCGCTTCAAAATGCCGAAAAGTTGCAATACCCCCCAAAGGAACAATTTCGCCTCAAAATGGCCAAAAGTTGCAATACCCCCCAAAAGGAACAATTTCGCTTCAAAATGCCGAAAAGTTGCAATACCCCCCCAAAGGAACAATTTCGCCTCAAAATGGCCAAAAATTGTAATATCCCCCCTAAAGGAACAATTTCGCCTAAAAGTGGCAAAAAATTGCAATACCCCCCCAAAGGAACTTTTTCGCTTCAAAATGGCCAAAAGTTGCAATACCCCCCAAAGGAATAATTTCGCCTCAAAATGGCAAAAAAATTGCAATACCCCCCCAAAGGAACAATTTCGCCTCACAATGCTGAAAAGTTGCAATACACCCCCAAATCAACAATTTCGCCTCAAAATGGCAAAAAATTGCAATACCCCCCAAAGGAATAATTTCGCCTCAAAATGGCCAAAAATTGTAATACCCCCAAAGGAACAATTTCGCTTCAATATGGCCAAAAGTTGCAATACCCCCCCAAAGGACCAATTTCGCTTCAAAATGCCGAAAAGTTGCAATATCCCCCCAAAGGAACAATTTCGTCTCAAAATGGCAAAAAATTGCATTACCCCCCCAAAGGAACAATTTCTCCTCAAAATGGCCAAAAATTGTAATACCCCCCAAAGGAACAATTTCGCTTCAATATTGCCAAAAGTTGTATTACCCCACCAAAGGAACAATTTCGCCTCAAAATGGCAAAAAATTGCAATACCCCCCCAAAGGAACAATTTTGCTTCAAAATGGCCAAAAGTTGCAATACCCCCGCAAAGGAACATTTTCGCCTCAAAATGGCAAAAAATTGCAATACCCCCCCAAAGGAACAATTTCGCCTCAAAATGGCAAAAAATTGCAATTCCCCCCCAAAGGAACAATTTCGCCTCAAAATGCTGAAAAGTTGCAATACCCCCCGAAAGGAACAATTTCACTTCAAAATAGCCAAAAGTTGTAATACCCCCCCCAAAGGAACAATTTCGCCTCAAAATGGCAAAAAATTGCAATACCCCCCAAAGGAACAATTTCGCTTCAAAATGCCTAAAAGTTGCAATACCCCCCCAAAGGTACAATTTCGCTTTAAAATGGCCAAAAGTTGCAATACCCCCCCAAAGGAACAATTTCGCCTCAAAATGGAAAAAAAATTGCAATACCCCCCGAAAGGAACAATTTCGCCTCAAAATGCCGAAAAGTTGCAATACCCCCAGAAAGGAACAATTTCGCTTCAAAATGGCCAAAAGATGCAATACCCCCCCAAAGGAACAATTTCGCCTCAAAATGGCAAAAAATTGCAATACCCCCCCAAAGGAACAATTTCGCTTCAAAATGGCCAAAAGTTGCAATACCCCCCCAAAGCAACAATTTCGCCTCAAAATGGCAAAAAATTGCAATACCCCCCCAAAGGAACAATTTCGCTTCAAAATGGCCAAAAGTTGCTATACCCCCCAAAGGAACAATTTCGCCTCAAAATGGCGAAAAATTGCAATACCCCCCCAAAGGAACAATTTCGCCTCAAAATGCTGAAAAGTTGCAATACCCCCCGAAAGGAACAATTTCGCTTCAAAATGGCCAAAAGTTGCAATACCCCCCCAAAGGAACAATTTCGCCTCAAAATGGCAAAAAATTGCAATACCCCCCAAAGGAACAATTTCGCTTCAAAATGCCGAAAAGTTGCAATACCCCCCAAAGGAACAATTTCGCCTCAAAATGGCCAAAAGTTGCAATACCCCCCAAAAGGAACAATTTCGCTTCAAAATGCCGAAAAGTTGCAATACCCCCCCAAAGGAACAATTTCGCCTCAAAATGGCCAAAAATTGTAATATCCCCCCTAAAGGAACAATTTCGCCTAAAAGTGGCAAAAAATTGCAATACCCCCCCAAAGGAACTTTTTCGCTTCAAAATGGCCAAAAGTTGCAATACCCCCCAAAGGAATAATTTCGCCTCAAAATGGCAAAAAAATTGCAATACCCCCCCAAAGGAACAATTTCGCCTCAAAATGCTGAAAAGTTGCAATACACCCCCAAATCAACAATTTCGCCTCAAAATGGCAAAAAATTGCAATACCCCCCAAAGGAATAATTTCGCCTCAAAATGGCCAAAAATTGTAATACCCCCAAAGGAACAATTTCGCTTCAATATGGCCAAAAGTTGCAATACCCCCCCAAAGGACCAATTTCGCTTCAAAATGCCGAAAAGTTGCAATATCCCCCCAAAGGAACAATTTCGTCTCAAAATGGCAAAAAATTGCATTACCCCCCCAAAGGAACAATTTCTCCTCAAAATGGCCAAAAATTGTAATACCCCCCAAAGGAACAATTTCGCTTCAATATTGCCAAAAGTTGTATTACCCCACCAAAGGAACAATTTCGCCTCAAAATGGCAAAAAATTGCAATACCCCCCCAAAGGAACAATTTTGCTTCAAAATGGCCAAAAGTTGCAATACCCCCGCAAAGGAACATTTTCGCCTCAAAATGGCAAAAAATTGCAATACCCCCCCAAAGGAACAATTTCGCCTCAAAATGCTGAAAAGTTGCAATACCCCCCGAAAGGAACAAATTCGCTTCAAAATGGCCAAAAGTTGCAATACCCCCCCAAATGAACAATTTCGCCTCAAAATGGCAAAAAAATGCAATACCCCCCCAAAGGAACAATTTCGCCTCAAAATGGCCAAAAATTGTAATACCCCCCCAAAGGAACAATTTCGCTTCAATATGGCCAAAAGTTGCAATACCCCCCCAAAGGAACAATTTCGCCTCAAAATGGCAAAAAATTACAATACCCCCCCAAAGGAACAATTTCGCTTCAAAATGGCCAAAAGTTGCAATACCCCCCAAAGGAACAATTTCGCCTCAAAATGGCAAAAAATTGCAATACCCCCCAAAGGAACAATTTCGCCTCAAAATGATGAAAAGTTGCAATACCCCCCGAAAGGAACAATTTCGCTTCAAAATGGCAAAAAATTGCAATACCCCCCCAAAGGAACAATTTCGCTTCAAAATGCCGAAAAGTTGCAATACCCCCCCAAAGGTACAATTTCGCTTCAAAATGGCCAAAAGTTGCAATACCCCCCCAAAGGAACAATTTCACCTCAAAATAGAAAAAAAATTGCAATACCCCCCCAAAGGAACAATTTCGCTTCAAAATGGCCAAAAGTTGCAATACCCCCCCAAAAGAACAATTTCGCCTCAAAATGTCAAAAAATTGCAATACCCCCCGAAAGGAACAATTTCGCTTCAAAATGGCCAAAAGTTGCAATACCCCCCCAAAGGAACAATTTCGCCTCAAAATGCTGAAAAGTTGCAATACCCCCCGAAAGGAACAAATTCGCTTCAATATTGCCAAAAGTTGCATTACCCCACCAAAGGAACAATTTCGCCTCAAAATGGCAAAAAATTGCAATACCCCCCCAAAGGAAAAATTTCGCCTCAAAATGGCAAAAAAATGCAATACCCCCCCAAAGGAACAATTTCGCCTCAAAATGGCCAAAAATTGTAATACCCCCCAAAGGAACAATTTCGCTTCAATATGGCCAAAAGTTGCAATACCCCCCCAAAGGAACAATTTCGCCTCAAAATGGCAAAAAATTACAATACCCCCCCAAAGGAACAATTTCGCTTCAAAATGGCCAAAAGTTGCAATACCCCCCAAAGGAACAATTTCGCCTCAAAATGGCAAAAAATTGCAATACCCCCCAAAGGAACAATTTCGCCTCAAAATGATGAAAAGTTGCAATACCCCCCGAAAGGAACAATTTCGCTTCAAAATGGCCAAAAGTTGCAATACCCCCCAAAGGAACAATTTCGCCTCAAAATGGCAAAAAATTGCAATACCCCCCCAAAGGAACAATTTCGCTTCAAAATGCCGAAAAGTTGCAATACCCCCCCAAAGGTACAATTTCGCTTCAAAATGGCCAAAAGTTGCAATACCCCCCCAAAGGAACAATTTCACCTCAAAATAGAAAAAAAATTGCAATACCCCCCAAAGGAACAATTTCGCTTCAAAATGGCCAAAAGTTGCAATACCCCCCCAAAAGAACAATTTCGCCTCAAAATGTCAAAAAATTGCAATACCCCCCGAAAGGAACAATTTCGCTTCAAAATGGCCAAAAGTTGCAATACCCCCCCAAAGGAACAATTTCGCCTCAAAATGGCAAAAAATTGCAATACCCCCCCAAAGGACCAATTTCGCTTCAAAATGCCGAAAAGTTGCAATACCCCCCCAAAGGAACAATTTCGTCTCAAAATGGCAAAAAATTGCATTACCCCCCCAAAGGAACAATTTCTCCTCAAAATGGCCAAAAATTGTAATACCCCCCCAAAGGAACAATTTCGCTTCAATATTGCCAAAAGTTGCATTACCCCACCAAAGGAACAATTTCGCCTCAAAATGGCAAAAAATTGCAATACCCCCCCAAAGGAACAATTTCGCTTCAAAATGGCCAAAAGTTGCAATACCCCCCCAAAGGAACAATTTCGCTTCAAAATGGCCAAAAGTTGCAATACCCCCCCAAAGGAACAATTTCGCTTCAAAATGGCCAAAAGTTGCAATACCCCCCCAAAGCAACAATTTCGCCTCAAAATGGCAAAAAATTGCAATACCCCCCAAAGGAACAATTTCGCTTCAAAATGGCCAAAAGTTGCGATACCCCCCAAAAGGAACAATTTCGCCTCAAAATGGCGAAAAATTGCAATACCCCCCCAAAGGAACAATTTCGCCTCAAAATGCTGAAAAGTTGCAATACCCCCCGAAAGGAACAATTTCGCTTCAAAATGGCCAAAAGTTGCAATACCCCCCAAAAGGAACAATTTCGCTTCAAAATGCCGAAAAGTTGCAATACCCCCCCAAAGGAACAATTTCGCCTCAAAATGGCCAAAAATTGTAATATCCCCCCTAAAGGAACAATTTCGCCTAAAAGTGGCAAAAAATTGCAATACCCCCCCAAAGGAACTTTTTCGCTTCAAAATGGCCAAAAGTTGCAATACCCCCCAAAGGAATAATTTCGCCTCAAAATGGCAAAAAAATTGCAATACCCCCCCAAAGGAACAATTTCGCCTCACAATGCTGAAAAGTTGCAATACACCCCCAAATCAACAATTTCGCCTCAAAATGGCAAAAAATTGCAATACCCCCCAAAGGAATAATTTCGCCTCAAAATGGCCAAAAATTGTAATACCCCCAAAGGAACAATTTCGCTTCAATATGGCCAAAAGTTGCAATACCCCCCCAAAGGACCAATTTCGCTTCAAAATGCCGAAAAGTTGCAATATCCCCCCAAAGGAACAATTTCGTCTCAAAATGGCAAAAAATTGCATTACCCCCCCAAAGGAACAATTTCTCCTCAAAATGGCCAAAAATTGTAATACCCCCCAAAGGAACAATTTCGCTTCAATATTGCCAAAAGTTGTATTACCCCACCAAAGGAACAATTTCGCCTCAAAATGGCAAAAAATTGCAATACCCCCCCAAAGGAACAATTTTGCTTCAAAATGGCCAAAAGTTGCAATACCCCCGCAAAGGAACATTTTCGCCTCAAAATGGCAAAAAATTGCAATACCCCCCCAAAGGAACAATTTCGCCTCAAAATGGCAAAAAATTGCAATTCCCCCCCAAAGGAACAATTTCGCCTCAAAATGCTGAAAAGTTGCAATACCCCCCGAAAGGAACAATTTCACTTCAAAATAGCCAAAAGTTGTAATACCCCCCCCAAAGGAACAATTTCGCCTCAAAATGGCAAAAAATTGCAATACCCCCCAAAGGAACAATTTCGCTTCAAAATGCCTAAAAGTTGCAATACCCCCCCAAAGGTACAATTTCGCTTTAAAATGGCCAAAAGTTGCAATACCCCCCCAAAGGAACAATTTCGCCTCAAAATGGAAAAAAAATTGCAATACCCCCCGAAAGGAACAATTTCGCCTCAAAATGCCGAAAAGTTGCAATACCCCCAGAAAGGAACAATTTCGCTTCAAAATGGCCAAAAGATGCAATACCCCCCCAAAGGAACAATTTCGCCTCAAAATGGCAAAAAATTGCAATACCCCCCCAAAGGAACAATTTCGCTTCAAAATGGCCAAAAGTTGCAATACCCCCCCAAAGCAACAATTTCGCCTCAAAATGGCAAAAAATTGCAATACCCCCCCAAAGGAACAATTTCGCTTCAAAATGGCCAAAAGTTGCTATACCCCCCAAAGGAACAATTTCGCCTCAAAATGGCGAAAAATTGCAATACCCCCCCAAAGGAACAATTTCGCCTCAAAATGCTGAAAAGTTGCAATACCCCCCGAAAGGAACAATTTCGCTTCAAAATGGCCAAAAGTTGCAATACCCCCCCAAAGGAACAATTTCGCCTCAAAATGGCAAAAAATTGCAATACCCCCCAAAGGAACAATTTCGCTTCAAAATGCCGAAAAGTTGCAATACCCCCCAAAGGAACAATTTCGCCTCAAAATAGCCAAAAGTTGCAATACCCCCCAAAAGGAACAATTTCGCTTCAAAATGCCGAAAAGTTGCAATACCCCCCCAAAGGAACAATTTCGCCTCAAAATGGCCAAAAATTGTAATATCCCCCCTAAAGGAACAATTTCGCCTAAAAGTGGCAAAAAATTGCAATACCCCCCCAAAGGAACTTTTTCGCTTCAAAATGGCCAAAAGTTGCAATACCCCCCAAAGGAATAATTTCGCCTCAAAATGGCAAAAAAATTGCAATACCCCCCCAAAGGAACAATTTCGCCTCAAAATGCTGAAAAGTTGCAATACACCCCCAAATCAACAATTTCGCCTCAAAATGGCAAAAAATTGCAATACCCCCCAAAGGAATAATTTCGCCTCAAAATGGCCAAAAATTGTAATACCCCCAAAGGAACAATTTCGCTTCAATATGGCCAAAAGTTGCAATACCCCCCCAAAGGACCAATTTCGCTTCAAAATGCCGAAAAGTTGCAATATCCCCCCAAAGGAACAATTTCGTCTCAAAATGGCAAAAAATTGCATTACCCCCCCAAAGGAACAATTTCTCCTCAAAATGGCCAAAAATTGTAATACCCCCCAAAGGAACAATTTCGCTTCAATATTGCCAAAAGTTGTATTACCCCACCAAAGGAACAATTTCGCCTCAAAATGGCAAAAAATTGCAATACCCCCCCAAAGGAACAATTTTGCTTCAAAATGGCCAAAAGTTGCAATACCCCCGCAAAGGAACATTTTCGCCTCAAAATGGCAAAAAATTGCAATACCCCCCCAAAGGAACAATTTCGCCTCAAAATGCTGAAAAGTTGCAATACCCCCCGAAAGGAACAAATTCGCTTCAAAATGGCCAAAAGTTGCAATACCCCCCCAAATGAACAATTTCGCCTCAAAATGGCAAAAAAATGCAATACCCCCCCAAAGGAACAATTTCGCCTCAAAATGGCCAAAAATTGTAATACCCCCCCAAAGGAACAATTTCGCTTCAATATGGCCAAAAGTTGCAATACCCCCCCAAAGGAACAATTTCGCCTCAAAATGGCAAAAAATTACAATACCCCCCCAAAGGAACAATTTCGCTTCAAAATGGCCAAAAGTTGCAATACCCCCCAAAGGAACAATTTCGCCTCAAAATGGCAAAAAATTGCAATACCCCCCAAAGGAACAATTTCGCCTCAAAATGATGAAAAGTTGCAATACCCCCCGAAAGGAACAATTTCGCTTCAAAATGGCAAAAAATTGCAATACCCCCCCAAAGGAACAATTTCGCTTCAAAATGCCGAAAAGTTGCAATACCCCCCCAAAGGTACAATTTCGCTTCAAAATGGCCAAAAGTTGCAATACCCCCCCAAAGGAACAATTTCACCTCAAAATAGAAAAAAAATTGCAATACCCCCCCAAAGGAACAATTTCGCTTCAAAATGGCCAAAAGTTGCAATACCCCCCCAAAAGAACAATTTCGCCTCAAAATGTCAAAAAATTGCAATACCCCCCGAAAGGAACAATTTCGCTTCAAAATGGCCAAAAGTTGCAATACCCCCCCAAAGGAACAATTTCGCCTCAAAATGCTGAAAAGTTGCAATACCCCCCGAAAGGAACAAATTCGCTTCAATATTGCCAAAAGTTGCATTACCCCACCAAAGGAACAATTTCGCCTCAAAATGGCAAAAAATTGCAATACCCCCCCAAAGGAAAAATTTCGCCTCAAAATGGCAAAAAAATGCAATACCCCCCCAAAGGAACAATTTCGCCTCAAAATGGCCAAAAATTGTAATACCCCCCAAAGGAACAATTTCGCTTCAATATGGCCAAAAGTTGCAATACCCCCCCAAAGGAACAATTTCGCCTCAAAATGGCAAAAAATTACAATACCCCCCCAAAGGAACAATTTCGCTTCAAAATGGCCAAAAGTTGCAATACCCCCCAAAGGAACAATTTCGCCTCAAAATGGCAAAAAATTGCAATACCCCCCAAAGGAACAATTTCGCCTCAAAATGATGAAAAGTTGCAATACCCCCCGAAAGGAACAATTTCGCTTCAAAATGGCCAAAAGTTGCAATACCCCCCAAAGGAACAATTTCGCCTCAAAATGGCAAAAAATTGCAATACCCCCCCAAAGGAACAATTTCGCTTCAAAATGCCGAAAAGTTGCAATACCCCCCCAAAGGTACAATTTCGCTTCAAAATGGCCAAAAGTTGCAATACCCCCCCAAAGGAACAATTTCACCTCAAAATAGAAAAAAAATTGCAATACCCCCCAAAGGAACAATTTCGCTTCAAAATGGCCAAAAGTTGCAATACCCCCCCAAAAGAACAATTTCGCCTCAAAATGTCAAAAAATTGCAATACCCCCCGAAAGGAACAATTTCGCTTCAAAATGGCCAAAAGTTGCAATACCCCCCCAAAGGAACAATTTCGCCTCAAAATGGCAAAAAATTGCAATACCCCCCCAAAGGACCAATTTCGCTTCAAAATGCCGAAAAGTTGCAATACCCCCCCAAAGGAACAATTTCGTCTCAAAATGGCAAAAAATTGCATTACCCCCCCAAAGGAACAATTTCTCCTCAAAATGGCCAAAAATTGTAATACCCCCCCAAAGGAACAATTTCGCTTCAATATTGCCAAAAGTTGCATTACCCCACCAAAGGAACAATTTCGCCTCAAAATGGCAAAAAATTGCAATACCCCCCCAAAGGAACAATTTCGCTTCAAAATGGCCAAAAGTTGCAATACCCCCCCAAAGGAACAATTTCGCTTCAAAATGGCCAAAAGTTGCAATACCCCCCCAAAGGAACAATTTCGCTTCAAAATGGCCAAAAGTTGCAATACCCCCCCAAAGCAACAATTTCGCCTCAAAATGGCAAAAAATTGCAATACCCCCCAAAGGAACAATTTCGCTTCAAAATGGCCAAAAGTTGCGATACCCCCCAAAAGGAACAATTTCGCCTCAAAATGGCGAAAAATTGCAATACCCCCCCAAAGGAACAATTTCGCCTCAAAATGCTGAAAAGTTGCAATACCCCCCGAAAGGAACAATTTCGCTTCAAAATGGCCAAAAGTTGCAATACCCCCCCAAAGGAACAATTTCGCCTCAAAATGGCAAAAAATTGCAATACCCCCCCAAGGAACAATTTCGCTTCAAAATGCCGAAAAGTTGCAATACCCCCCCAAAGGAACAATTTCGCCTCAAAATGGCCAAAAGTTGCAATACCCCCCAAAAGGAACAATTTCGCTTCAAAATGCCGAAAAGTTGCAATACCCCCCCAAAGGAACAATTTCGCCTCAAAATGGCCAAAAGTTGCAATACCCCCCAAAAGGAACAATTTCGCCTCAAAATGGCCAAAAATTGTAATACCCCCCAAAGGAACAATTTCGCTTCAATATGGCCAAAAGTTGCAATACCCCCCCAAAGGAACAATTTCGCCTCAAAATGGCAAAAAATTACAATACCCCCCCAAAGGAACAATTTCGCTTCAAAATGGCCAAAAGTTGCAATACCCCGCAAAGGAACAATTTCGCCTCAAAATGGCAAAAAATTGCAATACCCCCCAAAGGAACAATTTCGCCTCAAAATGATGAAAAGTTGCAATACCCCCCGAAAGGAACAATTTCGCTTCAAAATGGCCAAAAGTTGCAATACCCCCCAAAGGAACAATTTCGCCTCAAAATGGCAAAAAATTGCAATACCCCCCCAAAGGAACAATTTCGCTTCAAAATGCCGAAAAGTTGCAATACCCCCCCAAAGGTACAATTTCGCTTCAAAATGGCCAAAAGTTGCAATACCCCCCCAAAGGAACAATTTCACCTCAAAATAGAAAAAAAATTGCAATACCCCCCCAAAGGAACAATTTCGCTTCAAAATGGCCAAAAGTTGCAATACCCCCCCAAAAGAACAATTTCGCCTCAAAATGTCAAAAAATTGCAATACCCCCCGAAAGGAACAATTTCGCTTCAAAATGGCCAAAAGTTGCAATACCCCCCCAAAGGAACAATTTCGCCTCAAAATGGCAAAAAATTGCAATACCCCCCCAAAGGACCAATTTCGCTTCAAAATGCCGAAAAATTGCAATACCCCCCCAAAGGAACAATTTCGTCTCAAAATGGCAAAAAATTGCATTACCCCCCCAAAGGAACAATTTCTCCTCAAAATGGCCAAAAATTGTAATACCCCCCCAAAGGAACAATTTCGCTTCAATATTGCCAAAAGTTGCATTACCCCACCAAAGGAACAATTTCGCCTCAAAATGGCAAAAAATTGCAATACCCCCCCAAAGGAACAATTTCGCTTCAAAATGGCCAAAAGTTGCAATACCCCCCCAAAGGAACAATTTCGCTTCAAAATGGCCAAAAGTTGCAATACCCCCCCAAAGGAACAATTTCGCTTCAAAATGGCCAAAAGTTGCAATACCCCCCCAAAGCAACAATTTCGCCTCAAAATGGCAAAAAATTGCAATACCCCCCAAAGGAACAATTTCGCTTCAAAATGGCCAAAAGTTGCGATACCCCCCAAAAGGAACAATTTCGCCTCAAAATGGCGAAAAATTGCAATACCCCCCCAAAGGAACAATTTCGCCTCAAAATGCTGAAAAGTTGCAATACCCCCCGAAAGGAACAATTTCGCTTCAAAATGGCCAAAAGTTGCAATACCCCCCCAAAGGAACAATTTCGCCTCAAAATGGCAAAAAATTGCAATACCCCCCCAAGGAACAATTTCGCTTCAAAATGCCGAAAAGTTGCAATACCCCCCCAAAGGAACAATTTCGCCTCAAAATGGCCAAAAGTTGCAATACCCCCCAAAAGGAACAATTTCGCTTCAAAATGCCGAAAAGTTGCAATACCCCCCCAAAGGAACAATTTCGCCTCAAAATGGCCAAAAGTTGCAATACCCCCCAAAAGGAACAATTTCTCCTCAAAATGGCCAAAAATTGTAATATCCCCCTAAAGGAACAATTTCGCCTAAAAATAACAAAAAATAGCAATACCCCCCCAAAGGAACAATTTCGCTTCAAAATGGCCAAAAGTTGCAATACCCCCCAAAGGAACAATTTCGCCTCAAAATGGCAAAAAATTGCAATACCCCCCCAAAGGAACAATTTCGCCTCAAAATGCTGAAAAGTTGCAATACACCCCCAAAGCAACAATTTCGCCTCAAAATGGCAAAAAATTGCAATACCCCCCAAAGGAATAATTTCGCCTCAAAATGGCCAAAAATTGTAATACCCCCCAAAGGAACAATTTCGCTTCAATATGGCCAAAAGTTGCAATACCCCCCCAAAGGAACAATTTCGCCTCAAAATGTCAAAAAATTGAATACCCCCCGAAAGGAACAATTTCGCCTCAAAATGGCAAAAAATTGCAATACCCCCCCAAAGGACCAATTTCGCTTCAAAATGCCGAAAAGTTGCAATACCCCCCCAAAGGAACAATTTCGTCTCAAAATGGCAAAAAATTGCATTACCCCCCGAAAGGAACAATTTCGCTTCAAAATGGCCAAAAGTTGCAATACCCCCCCAAAGGAACAATTTCGCCTCAAAATGGCAAAAAATTGTAATACCCCCCCAAAGGAACAATTTCGCCTCAAAATGCTGAAAAGTTGCAATACTCCCCGAAAGGAACAAATTCGCCTCAAAATGGCAAAAAATTACAATACCCCACCAAAGGAACAATTTCGCTTCAAAATGGCCAAAAGTTGCAATACCCCCCAAAGGAACAATTTCGCCTCAAAATGGCAAAAAATTGCAATACTCCCCAAAGGAACAATTTCGCCTCAAAATGGCAAAAAATTGCAATACCCCCCCCAAAGGAACAATTTCGTTTCAAAATGCCGAAAAGTTGCAATACCCCCCCAAAGGTACAATTTCGCTTCAAAATGGCCAAAAGTTGCAATACCCCCCAAAGGAACAATTTCGCTTCAAAATGGCCAAAAGTTGCAATACCCCCCAAAGGAACAATTTCGCCTCAAAATGGCAAAAAATTGCAATACCCCCCCAAAGGAACAATTTCGCCTCAAAATGCTGAAAAGTTGCAATACCCCCCGAAAGGAACAATTTCGCCTCAAAATGGCAAAAAATTGCAATACCCCCCCCAAAGGAACAATTTCGCTTCAAAATGCCGAAAAGTTGCAATACCCCCCGAAAGGAACAAATTCGCTTCAAAATGGCCAAAAGTTGCAATACCCCCCCAAAGGAACAATTTCGCCTCAAAATGGCCAAAAATTGTAATACCCCCCCAAAGGAACAATTTCGCTTCAATATGGCCAAAAGTTGCAATACCCCCCAAAGGAACAATTTCGCCTCAAAATGGCAAAAAATTGCAATACCCCCCAAAGGAACAATTTCGCCTCAAAATGATGAAAAGTTGAAATACCCCCCGAAAGGAACAATTTCGCTTCAAAATGGCCAAAAGTTGCAATACCCTCCCAAAGGAACAATTTCGCCTCAAAATGGCAAAAAATTGCAATACCCCCCAAAGGAACAATTTCGCTTCAAAATGCCGAAAAGTTGCAATACCCCCCCAAAGGTACAATTTCGCTTCAAAATGGCCAAAAGTTGCAATACCCCCCCAAAGGAACAATTTCACCTCAAAATAAAAAAAAAATTGCAATACCCCCCAAAGGAACAATTTCGCTTCAAAATGGCCAAAAGTTGCAAAACCCCCCCAAAGGAACAATTTCGCCTCAAAATGCCGAAAAGTTGCAATACCCCCCAAAAGGAACAATTTCGCTTCAAAATGGCCAAAAGATGCAATACCCCCCCAAAGCAACAATTTCGCCTCAAAATGGGAAAAAATTGCAATACCCCCAAAGGAACAATTTCGCCTCAAAATGATGAAAAGTTGCAATACCCCCCCGAAAGGAACAATTTCGCTTCAAAATGGCCAAAAGTTGCAATACCCCCCCAAAGGAACAATTTCGCCTCAAAATGGCAAAAAATTGCAATACCCCCCCAAAGGAACAATTTCGCTTCAAAATGCCGAAAAGTTGCAATATCCCCCCAAAGGTACAATTTCGCTTCAAAATGGCCAAAAGTTGCAATACCCCCCCAAAGGAACAATTTCACCTGAAAATGGAAAAAAAATTGCAATACCCCCCAAAGGAACAATTTCGCTTCAAAATGGCCAAAAGTTGCAATACCCCCGCAAAAGAAACAATTTCGCCTCAAAATGGCAAAAAATTGCAATACCCCCCCAAAGGAACAATTTCGCTTTAAAATGCCGAAAAGTTGCAATACCCCCCCAAAGGAACAATTTCGCCTCAAAATGGCCAAAAGTTGCAATACCCCCCAAAAGGAACAATTTCGCTTCAAAATGGCCAAAAGATGCAATACCCCCCCAAAGCAACAATTTCGCCTCAAAATGGCAAAAAATTGCAATACCCCCCAAAGGAACAATTTCTCCTCAAAATGGCCAAAAATTGTAATATCCCCCCTAAAGGAACAATTTCGCCTCAAAATGGCAAAAAATTGCAATACCCCCCCAAAGGAACAATTTTGCTTCAAAATGGCCAAAAGTTGCAATACCCCCCCAAAGGAACAATTTCGCCTCAAAATGGCAAAAAATTGCAATACCCCCCAAAGGAACAATTTCGCCTCAAAATGCTGAAAAGTTGCAATACCCCCCCAAAGCAACAATTTCGCCTCAAAATGGCAAAAAATTGCAATACCCCCCAAAGGAATAATTTCGCCTCAAAATGGCCAAAAACTGTAATACCCCCCAAAGGAACAATTTCGCTTCAATATGGCCAAAAGTTGCAATACCCCCCCAAAGGAACAATTTCACCTCAAAATGGAAAAAAAATTGCAATACCCCCCCAAAGGAACAATTTCGCTTCAAAATGGCCAAAAGTTGCAATACCCCCCAAAAGGAACAATTTCGCTTCAAAATGGCCAAAAGATGCAATACCCCTTCAAAGCAACAATTTCGCCTCAAAATGGCAAAAAATTGCAATACCCCCAAAGGAACAATTTCTCCTCAAAATGGCCAAAAATTGTAATATCCCCCCTAAAGGAACAATTTCGCCTCAAAATGGCAAAAAATTGCAATACCCCCGAAAAGGAACAATTTCGCTTCAAAATGGCCAAAAGTTGCAATACCCCCCCAAAAGGAACAATTTCGCCTCAAAATGGCAAAAAATTGCAATACCCCCCCAAAGGAACAATTTCGCCTCAAAATGGCCAAAAATTGTAATACCCCCCAAAGGAACAATTTCGCTTCAATATGGCCAAAAGTTGCAATACCCCCCAAAGGAACAATTTCGCCTCAAAATGTCAAAAAATTGCAATACCCCCCCAAAGGAACAATTTCACTTCAAAATGGCCAAAAGTTGCAATACCCCCCCAAAGGAACAATTTCACCTCAAAATGGCAAAAAATTGCAATACCCCCTCAAAGGAACAATTTCGCCTCAAAATGCTGAAAAGTTGCAATACCCCCCGAAAGGAACAATTTCGCTTCAAAATGGCCAAAAGTTTCAATACCCCCCCAAAGGACCAATTTCGCCTCAAAATGGCAAAAAATTGCAATACCCCCCCAAAGGACCAATTTCACTTCAAAATGCCTTAAAGTTGCAATACCCCCCCAAAGGTACAATTTCGCTTCAAAATGGCCAAAAGTTGCAATACCCCCCCCAAGGAACAATTTCACCTCAAAATGGAAAAAAAATTGCAATACCCCCCCAAAGGAACAATTTCGCTTCAAAATGGCCAAAAGTTGCAATACCCCACGAAAGGAACGATTTCGCCTCAAAATGGCAAAAAATTGCAATACCCCCCCAAAGGAACAATTTCGCTTCAAAATGGCTAAAAGTTGCAATACCCCCCCAAAGGAACAATTTCGCCTCAAAATGGCAAAAAAATGCAATACCCCCCCAAAAGGAACAATTTCGCCTCAAAATGGCCAAAAATTGTAATACCCCCCAAAGGAACAATTTCGCTTCAATGTGGCCAAAAGTTGCAATACCCCCCCAAAGGAATAATTTCGCCTCAAAATGGCAAAAAATTACAATACCCCCCAAAGGAACAATTTCGCTTCAAAATGGCCAAAAGTTGCAATACCCCCCCAAAGGAACAATTTCGCCTCAAAATGGTAAAAAATTGCAATACCCCCCAAAGGAACAATTTCGCCTCAAAATGATGAAAAGTTGCAATACCCCCCAAAAGGAACAATTTCGCTTCAAAATGCCGAAAAGTTGCAATACCCCCCAAAAGGTACAATTTCGCTTCAAAATGGCCAAAAGTTGCAATACCCCCCCAAAGGAACAATTTCACCTCAAAATGGAAAAAAAATTGCAATACCCCCCCAAAGGAACAATTTCGCTTCAAAATGGCCAAAAGTTGCAAAACCCCCCCAAAGGAACAATTTCACCTCAAAATAGCAAAAAATTGCAATACCCCCCAAAGGAACAATTTCGCTTCAAAATGCCGAAAAGTTGCAATACCCCCCAAAAGGAACAATTTCGCTTCAAAATGGCCAAAAGATGCAATACCCCCCAAAGCAACAATTTCGCCTCAAAATGGCAAAAAATTGCAATACCCCCAATGAACAATTTCTCCTCAAAATGGCCAAAAATTGTAATACCCCCCCAAAGGAACAATTTCACTTCAATATGGCCAAAAGTTGCAATACCCCCCCCCAAAGGAACAATTTCGCCTCAAAATGGCAAAAAATTGCAATACTCCCACAAAGGAACAATTTCGCTTCAAAATGCTGAAAAGTTGCAATACCCACCGAAAGGAACAATTTCGCTTCAAAATGGCAAAAAATTGCAATACCCCCCCAAAGGAACAATTTCGTATCAAAATGGCCAAAAGTTGCAATACCCCGCCAAAGGAACAATATCGCCTCAAAATGGCAAAAAATTGCAATACCCCCAAAGGAACATTTTCGCCTCAAAATGCTGAAAAGTTGCAATACCCCCCGAATGGAACAATTTCGCTTCAAAATGGCCAAAGGTTGCAATACCCCCCCAAAGGAACAATTTCGCCTCAAAATGGCAAAAAAATGCAATACCCCCCCAAAAGGAACAATTTCGCCTCAAAATGGCCAAAAATTGTAATACCCCCCAAAGGAACAATTTCGCTTCAATGTGGCCAAAAGTTGCAATACCCCCCCAAAGGAATAATTTCGCCTCAAAATGGCAAAAAATTACAATACCCCCCAAAGGAACAATTTCGCTTCAAAATGGCCAAAAGTTGCAATACCCCCCCAAAGGAACAATTTCGCCTCAAAATGGTAAAAAATTGCAATACCCCCCAAAGGAACAATTTCGCCTCAAAATGATGAAAAGTTGCAATACCCCCCAAAAGGAACAATTTCGCTTCAAAATGCCGAAAAGTTGCAATACCCCCCAAAAGGTACAATTTCGCTTCAAAATGGCCAAAAGTTGCAATACCCCCCCAAAGGAACAATTTCACCTCAAAATGGAAAAAAAATTGCAATACCCCCCCAAAGGAACAATTTCGCTTCAAAATGGCCAAAAGTTGCAAAACCCCCCCAAAGGAACAATTTCACCTCAAAATAGCAAAAAATTGCAATACCCCCCAAAGGAACAATTTCGCTTCAAAATGCCGAAAAGTTGCAATACCCCCCAAAAGGAACAATTTCGCTTCAAAATGGCCAAAAGATGCAATACCCCCCAAAGCAACAATTTCGCCTCAAAATGGCAAAAAATTGCAATACCCCCAATGAACAATTTCTCCTCAAAATGGCCAAAAATTGTAATACCCCCCCAAAGGAACAATTTCACTTCAATATGGCCAAAAGTTGCAATACCCCCCCCCAAAGGAACAATTTCGCCTCAAAATGGCAAAAAATTGCAATACTCCCACAAAGGAACAATTTCGCTTCAAAATGCTGAAAAGTTGCAATACCCACCGAAAGGAACAATTTCGCTTCAAAATGGCAAAAAATTGCAATACCCCCCCAAAGGAACAATTTCGTATCAAAATGGCCAAAAGTTGCAATACCCCGCCAAAGGAACAATATCGCCTCAAAATGGCAAAAAATTGCAATACCCCCAAAGGAACATTTTCGCCTCAAAATGCTGAAAAGTTGCAATACCCCCCGAATGGAACAATTTCGCTTCAAAATGGCCAAAGGTTGCAATACCCCCCCAAAGGAACAATTTCGCCTCAAAATGCCGAAAAGTTGCAATACCCCCCAAAGGAACAATTTCGCTTCAAAATGGCCAAAAGTTGCAATACCCCCCCAAAGGAACAATTTCGCCTCAAAATGAAAAAAAATTGCAATACCCCCCCAAAAGAACAATTTCGCCTCAAAATGCCGAAAAGTTGCAATACCACCCGAAAAAAACAATTTCGCTTCAAAATGGCCAAAAATTGCAATACCCCCCCAAAGGAACAATTTCGCTTCAAAATGCCGAAAAGTTGCAATACCCCCCCCAAAGGTACAATTTCGCTTCAAAATGGCCAAAAGTTGCAATACCCCCCCAAAGGAACGATTTCGCCTCAAAATGGAAAAAAAGTTGCAATACCCCCCCCAAAGGAACAATTTCGCCTCAAAATGCCAAAAAATTGCAATACCCCCCGAAAGGAACAATTTCGCTTCAAAATGGCCAAAAGATGCAATACGCCCCCAAAGCAACAATTTCGCCTCAAAATGAAAAAAAAATTGCAATACCACCCAAAGGAACAATTTCGCTTCAAAATGCCGAAAAGTTGCAATACCCCCCCAAAGGTACAATTTCGCTTCAAAATGGCCAAAAGTTGCAATACCCCCCGAAAGGAACAATTTCGCTTCAAAATGGCCAAAAGATGCAATACGCCCCCAAAGCAACAATTTCGCCTCAAAATGAAAAAAAAATTGCAATACCACCCAAAGGAACAATTTCGCTTCAAAATGCCGAAAAGTTGCAATACCCCCCCAAAGGAACAATTTCGTTTCAAATCGGCCGAAAGTTGTAATACCCCCCCAAAGGAACAATTTCGCCTCAAAATGGCAAAAAATTGCAATACCCCCCAAAAAAAACAATTTCGCCTCAAAATGCTGAAAAGTTGCAATACCCCCCCAAAGGTACAATTTCGCTTCAAAATGGCCAAAAGTTGCAATGCCCCCCCAAAGGAACAATTTCACCTCAAAATGGAAAAAAAATTGCAATACCCCCCCAAAGGAACAATTTCGCTTCAAAATGGCCAAAAGTTGCAATACCCCCCCAAAGGAACAATTTCGCCTCAAAATGGAAAAAAAGTTGCAATACCCCCCCCCAAATGAACAATTTCGCCTCAAAATGCCGAAAAATTGCAATACCCCCCGAATTAACAATTTCGCTTCAAAATGGCCAAAAGATGCAATACCCCCCAAAGCAACAATTTTGCCTCAAAATGAAAAAAAAATTGCAATACCCCCCAAAGGAACAATTTCGCTTCAAAATGCCGAAAAGTTGCAATACCCCTCCAAAGGTACAATTTCGCTTCAAAATGGCCAAAAGTTGCAATACCCCCCAAAGGAACAATTTCGTTTCAAAATGGCCAAAAGTTGCAATACCCCCCCAAAGGAACAATTTCGCCTCAAAATGGCAAAAAATTGGAATACCCCCCCCAAAAGAACAATTTCACCTCAAAATGCCGAAAAGTTGCAATACCCCCCGAAAGGAACAATTTCGCTTCAAAATGGCCAAAAGATGCAATACCCCCCAAAGCAACAATTTCGCCTCAAAATGCCGAAAAGTTGCAATAGCCACCAAAGGAACAATTTCGCTTCAAAATGGCCAAAAGTTGCAATACCCCCCAAAAGGAACAATTTTGCTTCAAAATGGCCAAAAGATGCAATACCCCCCCAAAGGAACAATTTCACTTCAATATGGCCAAAAGTTGCAATACCCCCCCAAAGGAACAATATCGCTAAAAAATGGCCAAAAATTGCAATACCCCCCCAAAGGAACAATTTCGCTTCAAAATTCCGAAAAGTTGCAATACCCCCCAAAGGTACAATTTCGCTTCAAAATGGCCAAAAGTTGCAATACCCCCCCAAAGGAACAATTTCGCCTCAAAATGGAAAAAAAGTTGCAATACCCCCCCAAAGGAACAATTTCACCTCAAAATGCCGAAAAGTTGCAATACCCCCCGAAAGGAACAATTTCGCTTCAATATGGCCAAAAGTTGCAATACCCCCCCAAAGGAACAATTTGGCCTCAAAATGCCGAAAAGTTGCAATACCCCCCAAAGGAACAATTTCGCCTCAAAATGCCGAAAAGTTGCAATAGCCCCCAAAGGAACAATTTCGCTTCAAAATGGCCAAAAGTTGCAATACCCCCCCAAAGGAACAATTTCGCCTCAAAATGCCGAAAGTTGCAATACTCCCCGAAAGGAACAATTTCGCTTCAAAATGGCCAAAAGTTGCATAACCCCCCAAAGGAACAATTTCGCCTCAAAATGGCAAAAAATTGCAATACCCCCCCAAAGGAACAATTTCGCCTCAAAATGCCGAAAAGTTGCAATACCCCCCCAAAGGAACAATTTCGCTTCAAAATGGCCAAAAGTTGCAATACGCCCCCAAAGGAACAATTTCGCCTCAAAATGCCGAAAAGTTGCAATACCCCCCCGAAAGGAACAATTTCGCTTCAAAATGGCCAAAAAATGCAATACCCCCCCAAAGCAACAATTTCGCCTCAAAATGAAAAAAAAATTGCAATACCCCCCCAAAGGATCAATTTCACTTCAAAATGCCGAAAAGTTGCAATACCCCCCAAAAGGTACAATTTCGCTTCAAAATGGCCAAAATTTGCAATACCACCCCAAAGGAACAATTTCGCCTCAAAATAGAAAAAAAAGTTGTAATACCCCCCAAAGGAACAATTTCGCCTCAAAATGCCGAAAAGTTGCAATACCCTCCGAAAGGAACAATTTCGCTTCAAAATGGCCAAAAGTTGCAATACACCCCCAGAGGAACAATTTCGCCTCAAAATGGCAAAAAATTGCAATACCCCCCAAAGGAACAATTTCGCCTCAAAATGCTGAAAAGTTGCAATACCCCCCCAAAGCAACAATTTCGCCTCAAAATGGCAAAAAATTGCAATACCCCCCAAAGGAATAATTTCGCCTCAAAATGGCCAAAAATTGTAATACCCCCCAAAGGAATAATTTCGCTTCAATATGGCCAAAAGTTGCAATACCCCCCCCCCAAAGGAACAATTTCACCTCAAAATGGAAAAAAAATTGCAATACCCCCCCAAAGGAACAATTTCGCTTCAAAATGGCCAAAAGTTGCAATACCCCCCAAAAGGAACAATTTCGCTTCAAAATGGCCAAAAGATGCAATACCCCTTCAAAGCAACAATTTCGCCTCAAAATGGCAAAAAATTGCAATACCCCCCAAAGGAACAATTTCTCCTCAAAATGGCAAAAAATTGCAATACCCCCGAAAAGGAACAATTTCGCTTCAAAATGGCCAAAAGTTGCAATACCCCCCCAAAAGGAACAATTTCGCCTCAAAATGGCAAAAAATTGCAATACCCCCCCAAAGGAACAATTTCGCCTCAAAATGGCCAAAAATTGTAATAGCCCCCAAAGGAACAATTTCGCTTCAATATGGCCAAAAGTTGCAATACCCCCCAAAGGAACAATTTCGCCTCAAAATGTCAAAAAATTGCAATACCCCCCGAAAGGAACAATTTCGCTTCAAAATGGCCAAAAGTTTCAATACCCCCCCCAAAGGACCAATTTCGCCTCAAAATGGCAAAAAATTGCAATACCCCCCCAAAGGACCAATTTCACTTCAAAATGCTGAAAAGTTGCAATACCCCCCCAAAGGTACAATTTCGCTTCAAAATGGCCAAAAGTTTCAATACCCCCCCCAAAGGACCAATTTCGCCTCAAAATGGCAAAAAATTGCAATACCCCCCCAAAGGACCAATTTCACTTCAAAATGCCTTAAAGTTGCAATACCCCCCCAAAGGTACAATTTCGCTTCAAAATGGCCAAAAGTTGCAATACCCCCCCAAGGAACAATTTCACCTCAAAATGGAAAAAAAATTGCAATACCCCCCCAAAGGAACAATTTCGCTTCAAAATGGTCAAAAGTTGCAATACCCCACGAAAGGAACGATTTCGCCTCAAAATGGCAAAAAATTGCAATACCCCCCCAAAGGAACAATTTCGCTTCAAAATGCCGAAAAGTTGCAATACCCCCCGAAAGGAACAATTTCGCTTCAAAATGGCTAAAAGTTGCAATACCCCCCCAAAGGAACAATTTCGCCTCAAAATGGCAAAAAAATGCAATACCCCCCCCAAAGGAACAATTTCGCCTCAAAATGGCCAAAAATTGTAATACCCCCCAAAGGAAAAATTTCGCCTCAAAATGCTGAAAAGTTGCAATACCCCACGAAAGGAACAATTTCGCCTCAAAATGGCAAAAAATTGCAATACCCCCCAAAGGAACAATTTCGCTTCAAAATGGCCAAAAGTTGCAATACCCCCCCAAAGGAACAATATCGCCTCAAAATGGCAAAAAATTGCAATACCCCCAAAGGAACAATTTCGCCTCAAAATGCTGAAAAGTTGCAATACCCCCCGAAAGGAACAATTTCGCTTCAAAATGGCCAAAGGTTGCAATACCCCCCCAAAGGAACAATTTCGCCTCAAAATGCCGAAAAGTTGCAATACCCCCCAAAGGAACAATTTCGCTTCAAAATGGCCAAAAGTTGCAATACCCCCCCAAAGGAACAATTTCGCCTCAAAATGAAAAAAAATTGCAATACCCCCCCAAAGGAACAATTTCGCCTCAAAATGCCGAAAAGTTGCAATACCCCCGAAAGGAACAATTTCGCTTCAAAATGCCGAAAAGTTGCAATACCCCCCCCAAAGGTACAATTTCGCTTCAAAATGGCCAAAAGTTGCAATACCCCCCCAAAGGAACGATTTTGCCTCAAAATGGAAAAAAAGTTGCAATACCCCCCCAAAGGAACAATTTCGCCTCAAAATGCCAAAAAATTGCAATACCCCCCGAAAGGAACAATTTCGCTTCAAAATGGCCAAAAGATGCAATACGCCCCCAAAGCAACAATTTCGCCTCAAAATGAAAAAAATTTTGCAATACCACCCAAAGGAACAATTTCGCTTCAAAATGCCGAAAAGTTGCAATACCCCCCCAAAGGTACAATTTCGCTTCAAAATGGCCAAAAGTTGCAATACCCCCCCAAAGGAACAATTTCGCCTAAAAATAGAAAAAAAAGTTGCAATACCCCCCCAAAGGAACAAATTCATCTCAAAATGCCGAAAAGTTGCAATACCCCCCAAAAGGAACAATTTCGCTTCAAAATGGCCAAAAGATGCAATACCCCCCAAAGGAACAATTTCACTTCAATATGGCCAAAAGTTGCAATACCCCCCAAAGGAACAATTTCGCCTCAAAATGGCAAAAAATTGCAATACTCCCCCAAAGGAACAATTTCGCTTCAAAATGGCCAAAAGTTGTAATACCCCCCCAAAGGAACAATATCGCTTCAAAATGGCCAAAAATTGCAATACCCCCCCAAAGGAACAATTTCGCTTCAAAATTCCGAAAAGTTGCAATATCCCCCAAAGGTACAATTTCGCTTCAAAATGGCCAAAAGTTGCAATACCCCCCCAAGGAACAATTTCGCCTTAAAATGCCGAAAGGTTGCAATACCCCCCGAAAGGAACAATTTCGCTTCAAAATGGCCAAAAGTTGCAATACCCCCCAAAGGAACAATTTCGCCTCAAAATGGAAAAAAAGTTGCAATACCCCCCCAGAGGAACAATTTCGCCTCAAAATGCCGAAAAATTGCAATACCCCCGAATTAACAATTTCGCTTCAAAATGGCCAAAAGATGCAATACCCCCCAAAGCAACAATTTTGCCTCAAAATGAAAAAAAAATTGCAATACCCCCCAAAGGAACAATTTCGCTTCAAAATGCCGAAAAGTTGCAATACCCCTTCAAAGGTACAATTTCGCTTCAAAATGGCCAAAAGTTGCAATACCCCCCAAAGGAACAATTTCGTTTCAAAATGGCCAAAAGTTGCAATACCCCCCCAAAGGAACAATTTCGCCTCAAAATGGCAAAAAATTGGAATACCCCCCAAAAGAACAATTTCACCTCAAAATGCCGAAAAGTTGCAATACCCCCCGAAAGGAACAATTTCGCTTCAAAATGGCCAAAAGATGCAATACCCCCCAAAGCAACAATTTCGCCTCAAAATGCCGAAAAGTTGCAATAGCCACCAAAGGAACAATTTCGCTTCAAAATGGCCAAAAGTTGCAATACCCCCCAAAAGGAACAATTTTGCTTCAAAATGGCCAAAAGATGCAATACCCCCCCAAAGGAACAATTTCACTTCAATATGGCCAAAAGTTGCAATACCCCCCCAAAGGAACAATATCGCTTCAAAATGGCCAAAAATTGCAATACCCCCCCAAAGGAACAATTTCGCTTCAAAATTCCGAAAAGTTGCAATACCCCCCAAAGGTACAATTTCGCTTCAAAATGGCCAAAAGTTGCAATACCCCCCCAAAGGAACAATTTCGCCTCAAAATGGAAAAAAAGTTGCAATACCCCCCCAAAGGAACAATTTCACCTCAAAATGCCGAAAAGTTGCAATACCCCCCGAAAGGAACAATTTCGCTTCAAAATGGCCAAAAGTTGCAATACCCCCCCAAAGGAACAATTTCGCTTCAATATGGCCAAAAGTTGCAATACCCCCCCAAAGGAACAATTTGGCCTCAAAATGCCAAAAAGTTGCAATACCCCCCAAAGGAACAATTTCGCCTCAAAATGCCGAAAAGTTGCAATAGCCCCCAAAGGAACAATTTCGCTTCAAAATGGCCAAAAGTTGCAATACCCCCCCAAAGGAACAATTTCGCCTCAAAATGCCGAAAAGTTGCAATACTCCCCGAAAGGAACAATTTCGCTTCAAAATGGCCAAAAGTTGCAATACCCCCCAAAGGAACAATTTCGCCTCAAAATGGCAAAAAATTGCAATACCCCCCAAAGGAACAATTTCGCCTCAAAATGCCGAAAAGTTGCAATACCCCCCCAAAGGAACAATTTCGCTTCAAAATGGCCAAAAGTTGCAATACGCCCCCAAAGGAACAATTTCGCCTCAAAATGCCGAAAAGTTGCAATACCCCCCCGAAAGGAACAATTTCGCTTCAAAATGGCCAAAAAATGCAATACCCCCCCAAAGCAACAATTTCGCCTCAAAATGAAAAAAAAATTGCAATACCCCCCCAAAGGATCAATTTCGCTTCAAGATGCCGAAAAGTTGCAATACCCCCCAAAAGGTACAATTTCGCTTCAAAATGGCCAAAAGTTGCAAAACCCCCCCAAAGGAACAATTTCGCCTCAAAATAGAAAAAAAAGTTGCAATACCCCCCAAAGGAACAATTTCGCCTCAAAATGCCGAAAAGTTGCAATACCCCCCCAAAGGAACAATTTCGCCTCAAAATGGCAAAAAATTGCAATACTCCCCCAAAGGAACAATTTCACCTCAAAATGACGAAAAGTTGCAATACCCCCCGAAAGGAACAATTTCGCTTCAAAATGGCCAAAAGATGCAATACCCCCCCAAAGCAACAATTTCGCCTCAAAATGGAAAAAATTGCAATACCCCCCCAAAGGAACAATTTCTCCTCAAAATGGCCAAAAATTGTAATACCCCCCCAAAGGAACAATTTCTCCTCAAAATGCTGAAAAGTTGCAATACCCCCCGAAAGGAACAATTTCGCTTCAAAATGGCCAAAAGTTGCAATACCCCCCCCAAAGGAACAATTTCATCTCAAAATGGAAAAAAAATTGCAATACCCCCCCAAAAGAACAAATTCGCTTCAAAATGGCCAAAAGTTGCAATACCCCCCCAAAGGAACAATTTCGCCTCAAAATGGCAAAAAATTGCAATACCCCCCCAAAGGAACAATTTCGCTTCAAAATGCCGAAAAGTTGCAATACCCCCCCAAAGGAACAATTTCGCCTCAAAATGGCCAAAAGTTGCAATACCCCCCAAAAGGAACAATTTCGCTTCAAAATGGCCAAAAGATGCAATACCCCCCCAAAGCAACAATTTCACCTCAAAATGGCAAAAAATTGCAATACCCCCCAAAGGAACAATTTCTCCTCAAAATGGCCAAAAATTGTAATATCCCCCCTAAAGGAACAATTTCGCCTCAAAATGGCAAAAAATTGCAATACCCCCCCAAAGGAACAATTTCGCTTCAAAATGGCCAAAAGTTGCAATACCCCCCCAAAGGAACAATTTCGCCTCAAAATGCTGAAAAGTTGCAATACCCCCCCAAAGCAACAATTTCGCCTCAAATTGTCAAAAAATTGCAATACCCCCCCAAAGGAATAATTTCCCCTCAAAATGGCCAAAAATTGTAATATCCCCCAAAGGAACAATTTCGCTTCAATATGGCCAAAAGTTGCAATACCCCCCCAAAGGAACAATTTCGCCTCAAAATGTCAAAAAATTGCAATACCCCCCCAAAGGAACAATTTCACTTCAAAATATCCAAAAGTTGCAATACCCCCCCAAAGGAACAATTTCACCTCAAAATGGAAAAAAAATTGCAATACCCCCCCAAAGGAACAATTTCGCTTCAAAATGGCCGAAAGTTGCAATACCCCCCAAAGGAACAATTTCGCCTCAAAATGGCAAAAAATTGCAATACTCCCCCAAAGGAACAATTTCGCTTCAAAATGGCCAAAAGTTGTAATACCCCCCCAAAGGAACAATATCGCTTCAAAATGGCCAAAAATTGCAATACCCCCCCAAAGGAACAATTTCGCTTCAAAATTCCGAAAAGTTGCAATATCCCCCAAAGGTACAATTTCGCTTCAAAATGGCCAAAAGTTGCAATACCCCCCCAAGGAACAATTTCGCCTTAAAATGCCGAAAGGTTGCAATACCCCCCGAAAGGAACAATTTCGCTTCAAAATGGCCAAAAGTTGCAATACCCCCCAAAGGAACAATTTCGCCTCAAAATGGAAAAAAAGTTGCAATACCCCCCCAAAGGAACAATTTCGCCTCAAAATGCCGAAAAATTGCAATACCCCCGAATTAACAATTTCGCTTCAAAATGGCCAAAAGATGCAATACCCCCCAAAGCAACAATTTTGCCTCAAAATGAAAAAAAAATTGCAATACCCCCCAAAGGAACAATTTCGCTTCAAAATGCCGAAAAGTTGCAATACCCCTTCAAAGGTACAATTTCGCTTCAAAATGGCCAAAAGTTGCAATACCCCCCAAAGGAACAATTTCGTTTCAAAATGGCCAAAAGTTGCAATACCCCCCCAAAGGAACAATTTCGCCTCAAAATGGCAAAAAATTGGAATACCCCCCAAAAGAACAATTTCACCTCAAAATGCCGAAAAGTTGCAATACCCCCCGAAAGGAACAATTTCGCTTCAAAATGGCCAAAAGATGCAATACCCCCCAAAGCAACAATTTCGCCTCAAAATGCCGAAAAGTTGCAATAGCCACCAAAGGAACAATTTCGCTTCAAAATGGCCAAAAGTTGCAATACCCCCCAAAAGGAACAATTTTGCTTCAAAATGGCCAAAAGATGCAATACCCCCCCAAAGGAACAATTTCACTTCAATATGGCCAAAAGTTGCAATACCCCCCCAAAGGAACAATATCGCTTCAAAATGGCCAAAAATTGCAATACCCCCCCAAAGGAACAATTTCGCTTCAAAATTCCGAAAAGTTGCAATACCCCCCAAAGGTACAATTTCGCTTCAAAATGGCCAAAAGTTGCAATACCCCCCCAAAGGAACAATTTCGCCTCAAAATGGAAAAAAAGTTGCAATACCCCCCCAAAGGAACAATTTCACCTCAAAATGCCGAAAAGTTGCAATACCCCCCGAAAGGAACAATTTCGCTTCAAAATGGCCAAAAGTTGCAATACCCCCCCAAAGGAACAATTTCGCTTCAATATGGCCAAAAGTTGCAATACCCCCCCAAAGGAACAATTTGGCCTCAAAATGCCAAAAAGTTGCAATACCCCCAAAGGAACAATTTCGCCTCAAAATGCCGAAAAGTTGCAATAGCCCCCAAAGGAACAATTTCGCTTCAAAATGGCCAAAAGTTGCAATACCCCCCCAAAGGAACAATTTCGCCTCAAAATGCCGAAAAGTTGCAATACTCCCCGAAAGGAACAATTTCGCTTCAAAATGGCCAAAAGTTGCAATACCCCCCAAAGGAACAATTTCGCCTCAAAATGGCAAAAAATTGCAATACCCCCCAAAGGAACAATTTCGCCTCAAAATGCCGAAAAGTTGCAATACCCCCCCAAAGGAACAATTTCGCTTCAAAATGGCCAAAAGTTGCAATACGCCCCCAAAGGAACAATTTCGCCTCAAAATGCCGAAAAGTTGCAATACCCCCCCGAAAGGAACAATTTCGCTTCAAAATGGCCAAAAAATGCAATACCCCCCCAAAGCAACAATTTCGCCTCAAAATGAAAAAAAAATTGCAATACCCCCCAAAGGATCAATTTCGCTTCAAGATGCCGAAAAGTTGCAATACCCCCCAAAAGGTACAATTTCGCTTCAAAATGGCCAAAAGTTGCAAAACCCCCCCAAAGGAACAATTTCGCCTCAAAATAGAAAAAAAAGTTGCAATACCCCCCAAAGGAACAATTTCGCCTCAAAATGCCGAAAAGTTGCAATACCCCCCCAAAGGAACAATTTCGCCTCAAAATGGCAAAAAATTGCAATACTCCCCCAAAGGAACAATTTCACCTCAAAATGACGAAAAGTTGCAATACCCCCCGAAAGGAACAATTTCGCTTCAAAATGGCCAAAAGATGCAATACCCCCCCAAAGCAACAATTTCGCCTCAAAATGGAAAAAATTGCAATACCCCCCCAAAGGAACAATTTCTCCTCAAAATGGCCAAAAATTGTAATACCCCCCCAAAGGAACAATTTCGCCTCAAAATGCTGAAAAGTTGCAATACCCCCCGAAAGGAACAATTTCGCTTCAAAATGGCCAAAAGTTGCAATACCCCCCCCAAAGGAACAATTTCATCTCAAAATGGAAAAAAAATTGCAATACCCCCCCAAAAGAACAAATTCGCTTCAAAATGGCCAAAAGTTGCAATACCCCCCCAAAGGAACAATTTCGCCTCAAAATGGCAAAAAATTGCAATACCCCCCCAAAGGAACAATTTCGCTTCAAAATGCCGAAAAGTTGCAATACCCCCCCAAAGGAACAATTTCGCCTCAAAATGGCCAAAAGTTGCAATACCCCCCAAAAGGAACAATTTCGCTTCAAAATGGCCAAAAGATGCAATACCCCCCCAAAGCAACAATTTCACCTCAAAATGGCAAAAAATTGCAATACTCCCCAAAGGAACAATTTCTCCTCAAAATGGCCAAAAATTGTAATATCCCCCCTAAAGGAACAATTTCGCCTCAAAATGGCAAAAAATTGCAATACCCCCCCAAAGGAACAATTTCGCTTCAAAATGGCCAAAAGTTGCAATACCCCCCCAAAGGAACAATTTCGCCTCAAAATGCTGAAAAGTTGCAATACCCCCCCAAAGCAACAATTTCGCCTCAAATTGTCAAAAAATTGCAATACCCCCCCAAAGGAATAATTTCCCCTCAAAATGGCCAAAAATTGTAATATCCCCCAAAGGAACAATTTCGCTTCAATATGGCCAAAAGTTGCAATACCCCCCCAAAGGAACAATTTCGCCTCAAAATGTCAAAAAATTGCAATACCCCCCCAAAGGAACAATTTCACTTCAAAATATCCAAAAGTTGCAATACCCCCCCAAAGGAACAATTTCACCTCAAAATGGAAAAAAAATTGCAATACCCCCCCAAAGGAACAATTTCGCTTCAAAATGGCCGAAAGTTGCAATACCCCCCAAAGGAACAATTTCGCCTCAAAATGGCAAAAAATTGCAATACCCCCCTAAAGGAACAATTTCGCTTCAAAATGCCGAAAAGTTGCAATACCCCCCCAAAGGAACAATTTCGCCTGAAAATGGCCAAAAGTTGCAATACCCCCCAAAAGGAACAATTTCGCTTCAAAATGGCCAAAAGATGCAATACCCCCCCCAAGCAACAATTTCGCCTCAAAATGGCAAAAAATTGCAATACCCCCCAAAGGAACAATTTCTCCTCAAAATGGCCAAAAATTGTAATATCCCCCCCTAAAGGTACAATTTCGCCTCAAAATGGCAAAAAATTGCAATACCCCCCCAAAGCAACAATTTCGCCTCAAAATGGCAAAAAATTGCAATACCCCCCCAAAGGAATAACTTCGCCTCAAAATGGCCAAAAATTGTAATACCCCCCAAAGGAACAATTTCACTTCAATATGGCCAGAAGTTGCAATACCCCCCCAAAGGAACAATTTCGCCTCAAAATGGCGAAAAATTGCAATACTCCCCCAAAGGAACAATTTCGCTTCAAAATGGCCAAAAGTTGCAATACCCCCCCAAAGGAACAATATCGCTTCAAAATGGCCAAAAATTGCAATACCCCCCCAAAGGAACAATTTCGCTTCAAAATTCCGAAAAGTTGCAATACCCCCCAAAGGTACAATTTCGCTTCAAAATGGCCAAAAGTTGCAATACCCCCCCAAAGGAACAATTTCGCCTCAAAATGGCAAAAAATTGCAATACCCCCCCAAAGGAACAATTTCGCCTCAAAATGCCGAAAAGTTGCAATACCCCCCCAAAGGAACAATTTCGCTTCAAAATGGCCAAAAGTTGCAATACGCCCCCAAAGTAACAATTTCGCCTCAAAACGCCGAAAAGTTGCAATACCCCCCCAAAAGGAACAATTTCGCTTCAAAATGGCCAAAAAATGCAATACCCCCCCAAAGCAACAATTTCGCCTCAAAATGAAAAAAAAATTGCAATACCCCCCCAAAGGATCAATTTCGCTTCAAAATGCCGAAAAGTTGCAATACCCCCCAAAAGGTACAATTTCGCTTCAAAATGGCCAAAAGTTGCAATACCCCCCCAAAGGAACAATTTCGCCTCAAAATAGAAAAAAAAGTTGCAATACTCCCCCAAAGGAACAATTTCGCCTCAAAATGGCCAAAAGTTGCATTACCCCCAAAAGGAACAATTTCGCTTCAAAATGGCCAAAAGATGCAATACCCCCCCAAGCAACAATTTCGCCTCAAAATGGCAAAAAATTGCAATACCCCCCCCAAAGGAACAATTTCGCCTCAAAATGCCGAAAAGTTGCAATACCCCCCGAAAGGAACAATTTCGCTTCAAAATGGCCAAAAGTTGCAATACCCCCCCAAAGGAACAATTTCGCTTCAATATGGCCAAAAGTTGCATTACCCCACCAAAGGAACAATTTCGCCTCAAAATGGCAAAAAATTGCAATACCCCCCAAAGGAACAATTTCGCTTCAAAATGGCCAAAAGTTGCAATACCCCCCCAAAGGAACAATTTCGCCTCAAAATGGCAAAAAAATGCAATACCCCCCCAAAGGAACAATTTCGCTTCAAAATGCCGAAAAGTTGCAATACCCCCCGAAAGGAACAATTTCGCTTCAAAATGGCCAAAAATTGCAATACCCCCCCAAAGGAACAATTTCGCCTCAAAATGGCAAAAAAAATGCAATACCCCCCAAAGGAACAATTTCGCCTCAAAATGGCCAAAAATTGTAATACCCCCCAAAGGAACAATTTCGCTTCAATGTGGCCAAAAGTTGCAATACCCCCCCAAAGGAACAATTTCGCCTCAAAATGGCAAAAAATTACAATACCCCCCCAAAGGAACAATTTCGCTTCAAAATGGCCAAAAGTTGCAATACCCCCCCAAAGGAACAATTTCGCTTCAATATGGCCAAAAGTTGCATTACCCCACCAAAGGAACAATTTCGCCTCAAAATGGCAAAAAATTGCAATACCCCCCAAAGGAACAATTTCGCTTCAAAATGCTGAAAAGTTGCAATACCCCACGAAAGGAACAATTTCGCCTCAAAATGGCAAAAAATTGCAATACCCCCCCAAAGGAACAATTTCGCTTCAAAATGCCGAAAAGTTGCAATACCCCCCGAAAGGAACAATTTCGCTTCAAAATGGCCAAAAATTGCAATACCCCCCCAAAGGAACAATTTCGCCTCAAAATGGCAAAAAAAATGCAATACCCCCCAAAGGAACAATTTCGCCTCAAAATGGCCAAAAATTGTAATACCCCCCAAAGGAACAATTTCGCTTCAATGCGGCCAAAAGTTGCAATACCCCCCCAAAGGAACAATTTCGCCTCAAAATGGCAAAAAATTACAATACCCCCCCAAAGGAACAATTTCGCTTCAAAATGGCAAAAATTTGCAATACCCCCCAAAGGAACAATTTCGCCTCAAAATGATGAAAAGTTGCAATACCCCCCGAAAGGAACAATTTCGCTTCAAAATGGCCAAAAGTTGCAATACCCCCCCAAAGGAACAATTTCGCTTCAAAATGCCGAAAAGTTGCAATACCCCACCAAAGGAACAATTTCGCTTCAAAATGCTGAAAAGTTGCAATACCCCCCGAAAGGAACAATTTCGCTTCAAAATGGCAAAAAGTTGCAATACCCCCCCAAAGGAACAATTTCGCCTCAAAATGGCAAAAAATTGCAATACCCCCCCAAAGGAACAATTTCGCTTCAAAATGCCGAAAAGTTGCAATACCCCCCCAAAGGAACAATTTCGCCTCAAAATGGCCAAAAGTTGCAATACCCCCCCAAAGGAACAATTTCGCCTCAAAATGGCAAAAAAATGCAATACCCCCCCAAAGGAACAATTTCGCTTCAAAATGCCGAAAAGTTGCAATACCCCCCGAAAGGAACAATTTCGCTTCAAAATGGCCAAAAATTGCAATACCCCCCCAAAGGAACAATTTCGCCTCAAAATGGCAAAAAAAATGCAATACCCCCCAAAGGAACAATTTCGCCTCAAAATGGCCAAAAATTGTAATACCCCCCAAAGGAACAATTTCGCTTCAATGTGGCCAAAAGTTGCAATACCCCCCCAAAGGAACAATTTCGCCTCAAAATGGCAAAAAATTACAATACCCCCCCAAAGGAACAATTTCGCTTCAAAATGGCCAAAAGTTGCAATACCCCCCCAAAGGAACAATTTCGCTTCAATATGGCCAAAAGTTGCATTACCCCACCAAAGGAACAATTTCGCCTCAAAATGGCAAAAAATTGCAATACCCCCCAAAGGAACAATTTCGCTTCAAAATGCTGAAAAGTTGCAATACCCCACGAAAGGAACAATTTCGCCTCAAAATGGCAAAAAATTGCAATACCCCCCCAAAGGAACAATTTCGCTTCAAAATGCCGAAAAGTTGCAATACCCCCCGAAAGGAACAATTTCGCTTCAAAATGGCCAAAAATTGCAATACCCCCCCAAAGGAACAATTTCGCCTCAAAATGGCAAAAAAAATGCAATACCCCCCAAAGGAACAATTTCGCCTCAAAATGGCCAAAAATTGTAATACCCCCCAAAGGAACAATTTCGCTTCAATGCGGCCAAAAGTTGCAATACCCCCCCAAAGGAACAATTTCGCCTCAAAATGGCAAAAAATTACAATACCCCCCCAAAGGAACAATTTCGCTTCAAAATGGCAAAAATTTGCAATACCCCCCAAAGGAACAATTTCGCCTCAAAATGATGAAAAGTTGCAATACCCCCCGAAAGGAACAATTTCGCTTCAAAATGGCCAAAAGTTGCAATACCCCCCCAAAGGAACAATTTCGCTTCAAAATGCCGAAAAGTTGCAATACCCCACCAAAGGAACAATTTCGCTTCAAAATGCTGAAAAGTTGCAATACCCCCCGAAAGGAACAATTTCGCTTCAAAATGGCAAAAAGTTGCAATACCCCCCCAAAGGAACAATTTCGCCTCAAAATGGCAAAAAATTGCAATACCCCCCCAAAGGAACAATTTCGCTTCAAAATGCCGAAAAGTTGCAATACCCCCCCAAAGGAACAATTTCGCCTCAAAATGGCCAAAAGTTGCAATACCCCCCAAAAGGAACAATTTCGCTTCAAAATGGCCAAAAGATGCAATACCCCCCCAAAGCAACAATTTCGCCTCAAAATGGCAAAAAATTGCAATACCCCCCAAAGGAACAATTTCTCCTCAAAATGGCCAAAAATTGTAATATCCCCCCTAAAGGAACAATTTCGCCTCAAAAATGGCAAAAAATTGCAATACCCACCCAAAGCAACAATTTCGCCTCAAAATGGCAAAAAATTGCAATACCCCCCCAAAGGAACAATTTCGCCTCAAAATGGCCAAAAATTGTAATACCCCCCAAAGGAACAATTTCGCTTCAATATGGCCAAAAGTTGCAATACACCCCCAAAGGAACAATTTCGCCTCAAAATGTCAAAAAATTGCAATACCCCCCCAAAGGAACAATTTCACTTCAAAATGGCCAAAAGTTGCAATACCCCCCCAAGGAACAATTTCGCCTCAAAATGGCAAAAAATTGCAATACCCCCCAAAGGAACAATTTCGCCTCAAAATGCTGAAAAGTTGCAATACCCCCCGAAAGGAACAATTTCGCTTCAAAATGGCCAAAAGTTGCAAAACTCCCCCAAAGGAACAATTTCGCCTCAAAATGGCAAAAAATTGCAATACCCCCCCAAAGGACCAATTTCGCTTCAAAATGGCCAAAAGTTGCAATACCCCCCCAAAGGAACAATTTCACCTCAAAATAGCAAAAAATTGCAATACCCCCCCAAAGGAACAATTTCGCTTTAAAATGCCGAAAAGTTGCAATACCCCCCCAAAGGAACAATTTCGCCTCAAAATGGCCAAAAGTTGCATTACCCCCAAAAGGAACAATTTCGCTTCAAAATGGCCAAAAGATGCAATACCCCCCCAAGCAACAATTTCGCCTCAAAATGGCAAAAAATTGCAATACCCCCCCAAAGGAACAATTTCGCCTCAAAATGCCGAAAGGTTGCAATACCCCCCGAAAGGAACAATTTCGCTTCAAAATGGCCAAAAGTTGCAATACCCCCCCAAAGGAACAATTTCGCTTCAATATGGCCAAAAGTTGCATTACCCCACCAAAGGAACAATTTCGCCTCAAAATGGCAAAAAATTGCAATACCCCCCAAAGGAACAATTTCGCTTCAAAATGGCCAAAAGTTGCAATACCCCCCCAAAGGAACAATTTCGCCTCAAAATGGCAAAAAATTGCAATACCCCCCCAAAGGAACAATTTCGCTTCAAAATGCCGAAAAGTTGCAATACCCCCCGAAAGGAACAATTTCGCTTCAAAATGGCCAAAAATTGCAATACCCCCCCAAAGGAACAATTTCGCCTCAAAATGGCAAAAAAAATGCAATACCCCCCAAAGGAACAATTTCGCCTCAAAATGGCCAAAAATTGTAATACCCCCCAAAGGAACAATTTCGCTTCAATGTGGCCAAAAGTTGCAATACCCCCCCAAAGGAACAATTTCGCCTCAAAATGGCAAAAAATTACAATACCCCCCCAAAGGAACAATTTCGCTTCAAAATGGCCAAAAGTTGCAATACCCCCCCAAAGGAACAATTTCGCTTCAAAATGCTGAAAAGTTGCAATACCCCACGAAAGGAACAATTTCGCCTCAAAATGGCAAAAAATTGCAATACCCCCCCAAAGGAACAATTTCGCTTCAAAATGCCGAAAAGTTGCAATACCCCCCGAAAGGAACAATTTCGCTTCAAAATGGCCAAAAATTGCAATACCCCCCCAAAGGAACAATTTCGCCTCAAAATGGCAAAAAAAATGCAATACCCCCCAAAGGAACAATTTCGCCTCAAAATGGCCAAAAATTGTAATACCCCCAAAGGAACAATTTCGCTTCAATGTGGCCAAAAGTTGCAATACCCCCCCAAAGGAACAATTTCGCCTCAAAATGGCAAAAAATTACAATACCCCCCCAAAGGAACAATTTCGCTTCAAAATGGCAAAAATTTGCAATACCCCCCAAAGGAACAATTTCGCCTCAAAATGATGAAAAGTTGCAATACCCCCCGAAAGGAACAATTTCGCTTCAAAATGGCCAAAAGTTGCAATACCCCCCCAAAGGAACAATTTCGCTTCAAAATGCCGAAAAGTTGCAATACCCCACCAAAGGAACAATTTCGCTTCAAAATGGCCAAAAGTTGCAAAACCCCCCCAAAGGAACAATTTTGCCTCAAAATGGCAAAAAATTGCAATACCCCCCCCAAAGGACCAATTTCGCTTCAAAATGGCCAAAAGTTGCAATACCCCCCCAAAGGAACAATTTAACCTCAAAATGGAAAAAAAATTGCAATACCCCCCCAAAGGATTAATTTCGCTTCAAAATGGCCAAAAGTTGCAATACCCCCCCAAAGGAACAATTTCGCCTCAAAATAGCAAAAAATTGCAATACCCCCCCAAAGGAACAATTTCGCTTTAAAATGCCGAAAAGTTGCAATACCCCCCAAAGGAACAATTTCGCCTCAAAATGGCCAAAAGTTGCATTACCCCCAAAAGGAACAATTTCGCTTCAAAATGGCCAAAAGATGCAATACCCCCCCAAGCAATAATTTCGCCTCAAAATGGCAAAAAATTGCAATACCCACCCAAAGGAACAATTTCGCCTCAAAATGCCGAAAAGTTGCATTACCCCACCAAAGGAACAATTTCGCCTCAAAATGGCAAAAAATTGCAATACCCCCCAAAGGAACAATTTCGCTTCAAAATGGCCAAAAGTTGCAATACCCCCCCAAAGGAACAATTTCGCCTCAAAATGGCAAAAAATTGCAATACCCCCCAAAGGAACAATTTCGCCTCAAAATGCTGAAAAGTTGCAATACCCCACGAAAGGAACAATTTCGCCTCAAAATGGCAAAAAATTGCAATACCCCCCCAAAGGAACAATTTCGCTTCAAAATGCCGAAGTTGCAATACCCCCCGAAAGGAACAATTTCGCTTCAAAATGGCCAAAAATTGCAATACCCCCCAAAGGAACAATTTCGCCTCAAAATGGCAAAAAAATGCAATACCCCTCAAAGGAACAATTTCGCCTCAAAATGGCCAAAAATTGTAATACCCCCCAAAGGAACAATTTCGCTTCAATGTGGCCAAAAGTTGCAATACCCCCCCAAAGGAACAATTTCGCCTCAAAATGGCAAAAAATTACAATACCCCCCCAAAGGAACAATTTCGCTTCAAAATGGCAAAAATTTGCAATACCCCCCAAAGGAACAATTTCGCTTCAAAATGATGAAAAGTTGCAATACCCCCCGAAAGGAACAATTTCGCTTCAAAATGGCCAAAAGTTGCAATACCCCCCCAAAGGAACAATTTCGCTTCAAAATGCCGAAAAGTTGCAATACCCCACCAAAGGAACAATTTCGCTTCAAAATGGCCAAAAGTTGCAAAACCCCCACAAAGGAACAATTTCGCCTCAAAATAGCAAAAAATTGCAATACTCCCCCAAAGGAACAATTTCTCCTCAAAATGGCCAAAAATTGTAATACCCCCCCAAAGGAAAAATTTCACTTCAATATGGCCAAAAGTTGCAATACCCCCCCAAAGGAACAATTTCGCCTCAAAATGGCAAAAAATTGCAATACTCCCCCAAAGGAACAATTTCGCCTCAAAATGCTGAAAAGTTGCAATACCCCCCGAAAGCAACAATTTCGCCTCAAAATGGCAAAAAATTGCAATACCCCCCAAAGGAACAATTTCTCCTCAAAATGGCCAAAAATTGTAATATCCCCCCTAAAGGAACAATTTCGCCTCAAAATGGCAAAAAATTGCAATACCCCCCCAAAGGAACAATTTCGCTTCAAAATGGCCAAAAGTTGCAATACCCCTCCAAAGGAACAATTTCGCCTCAAAATGCTGAAAAGTTGCAATACCCCCCCAAAGCAACAATTTCGCCTCAAATTGTCAAAAAATTGCAATACCCCCCCAAAGGAATAATTTCCCCTCAAAATGGCCAAAAATTGTAATACCCCCCAAAGGAACAATTTCGCTTCAATATGGCCAAAAGTTGCAATACCCCCCCAAAGGAACAATTTCGCCTCAAAATGTCAAACAATTGCAATACCCCCCCAAAGGAACAATTTCACTTCAAAATGGCCAAAAGTTGCATTACCCCCAAAAGGAACAATTTCGCTTCAAAATGGCCAAAAGATGCAATACCCCCCCAAGCAATAATTTCGCCTCAAAATGGCAAAAAATTGCAATACCCCCCCAAAGGAACAATTTCGCCTCAAAATGCCGAAAAGTTGCATTACCCCACCAAAGGAACAATTTCGCCTCAAAATGGCAAAAAATTGCAATACCCCCCAAAGGAACAATTTCGCTTCAAAATGGCCAAAAGTTGCAATACCCCCCCAAAGGAACAATTTCGCCTCAAAATGGCAAAAAATTGCAATACCCCCCAAAGGAACAATTTCGCCTCAAAATGCTGAAAAGTTGCAATACCCCACGAAAGGAACAATTTCGCCTCAAAATGGCAAAAAATTGCAATACCCCCCCAAAGGAACAATTTCGCTTCAAAATGCCGAAGTTGCAATACCCCCCGAAAGGAACAATTTCGCTTCAAAATGGCCAAAAATTGCAATACCCCCCAAAGGAACAATTTCGCCTCAAAATGGCAAAAAAATGCAATACCCCTCAAAGGAACAATTTCGCCTCAAAATGGCCAAAAATTGTAATACCCCCCAAAGGAACAATTTCGCTTCAATGTGGCCAAAAGTTGCAATACCCCCCCAAAGGAACAATTTCGCCTCAAAATGGCAAAAAATTACAATACCCCCCCAAAGGAACAATTTCGCTTCAAAATGGCAAAAATTTGCAATACCCCCCAAAGGAACAATTTCGCTTCAAAATGATGAAAAGTTGCAATACCCCCCGAAAGGAACAATTTCGCTTCAAAATGGCCAAAAGTTGCAATACCCCCCCAAAGGAACAATTTCGCTTCAAAATGCCGAAAAGTTGCAATACCCCACCAAAGGAACAATTTCGCTTCAAAATGGCCAAAAGTTGCAAAACCCCCACAAAGGAACAATTTCGCCTCAAAATAGCAAAAAATTGCAATACTCCCCCAAAGGAACAATTTCTCCTCAAAATGGCCAAAAATTGTAATACCCCCCCAAAGGAAAAATTTCACTTCAATATGGCCAAAAGTTGCAATACCCCCCCAAAGGAACAATTTCGCCTCAAAATGGCAAAAAATTGCAATACTCCCCCAAAGGAACAATTTCGCCTCAAAATGCTGAAAAGTTGCAATACCCCCCGAAAGCAACAATTTCGCCTCAAAATGGCAAAAAATTGCAATACCCCCCAAAGGAACAATTTCTCCTCAAAATGGCCAAAAATTGTAATATCCCCCCTAAAGGAACAATTTCGCCTCAAAATGGCAAAAAATTGCAATACCCCCCCAAAGGAACAATTTCGCTTCAAAATGGCCAAAAGTTGCAATACCCCTCCAAAGGAACAATTTCGCCTCAAAATGCTGAAAAGTTGCAATACCCCCCCAAAGCAACAATTTCGCCTCAAATTGTCAAAAAATTGCAATACCCCCCCAAAGGAATAATTTCCCCTCAAAATGGCCAAAAATTGTAATACCCCCCAAAGGAACAATTTCGCTTCAATATGGCCAAAAGTTGCAATACCCCCCCAAAGGAACAATTTCGCCTCAAAATGTCAAACAATTGCAATACCCCCCCAAAGGAACAATTTCACTTCAAAATGGCCAAAAGTTGCAATACCCCCCCAAAGGAACAATTTCACCTCAAAATGGAAAAAAAATTGCAATACCCCCCCAAAGGAACAATTTCGCTTCAAAATGGCCAAAAGTTGCAATACCCCCCCAAAGGAACAATTTCGCCTCAAAATGGCAAAAAATTGCAATACCCCCCCAAAGGAACAATTTCGCTTCAAAATGCCGAAAAGTTGCAATACCCCCCCAAAGGAACAATTTCGCCTCAAAATGGCCAAAAGTTGCAATACCCCCCCAAAGCAACAATTTCGCCTCAAAATGGCAAAAAATTGCAATACCCCCCAAAGGAACAATTTCTCCTCAAAATGGCCAAAAATTGTAATATCCCCCCTAAAGGAACAATTTCGCCTCAAAATGGCAAAAAATTGCAATACCCCCCCAAAGCAACAATTTCGCCTCAAAATGGCAAAAAATTGCAATACCCCCCCAAAGGAATAATTTCGCCTCAAAATGGCCAAAAATTGTAATACCCCCCAAAGGAACAATTTCGCTTCAATATGGCCAAAAGTTGCAATACACCCCCAAAGGAACAATTTCGCCTCAAAATGTAAAAAAATTGCAATACTCCCCCAAAGGAACAATTTCACTTCAAAATGGCCAAAAGTTGCAATACCCCCCCAAAGGAACAATTTCGCCTCAAAATGGCAAAAAATTGCAATACCCCCCCAAAGGAACAATTTCGCCTCAAAATGGCAAAAAATTGCAATACCCCCCCAAAGGACCAATTTCGCTTCAAAATGGCCAAAAGTTGCAATACCCCCCCAAAGGAACAATTTAACCTCAAAATGGAAAAAAAATTGCAATACCCCCCCAAAGGATTAATTTCGCTTCAAAATGGCCAAAAGTTGCAATACCCCCCCAAAGGAACAATTTCGCCTCAAAATAGCAAAAAATTGCAATACCCCCCCCCAAAGGAACAATTTCGCTTTAAAATGCCGAAAAGTTGCAATACCCCCCCAAAGGAACAATTTAGCCTCAAAATGGCCAAAAGTTGCATTACCCCCAAAAGGAACAATTTCGCTTCAAAATGGCCAAAAGATGCAATACCCCCCCAAGCAACAATTTCGCCTCAAAATGGCAAAAAATTGCAATACCCCCCCAAAGGAACAATTTCGCCTCAAAATGCCGAAAAGTTGCAATACCCCCCGAAAGGAACAATTTCGCTTCAAAATGGCCAAAAGTTGCAATACCCCACCAAAGGAACAATTTCGCCTCAAAATGGCAAAAAATTGCAATACCCCCCAAAGGAACAATTTCGCTTCAAAATGGCCAAAAGTTGCAATACCCCCCCAAAGGAACAATTTCGCCTCAAAATGGCAAAAAATTGCAATACCCCCCAAAGGAACAATTTCGCCTCAAAATGCTGAAAAGTTGCAATACCCCACGAAAGGAACAATTTCGCCTCAAAATGGCAAAAAATTGCAATACCCCCCCAAAGAAACAATTTCGCTTCAAAATGCCGAAAAGTTGCAATACCCCCCGAAAGGAACAATTTCGCTTCAAAATGGCCAAAAATTGCAATACCCCCCCAAAGGAACAATTTCGCCTCAAAATGGCAAAAAAATGCAATACCCCCCAAAGGAACAATTTCGCCTCAAAATGGCCAAAAATTGTAATACCCCCCAAAGGAACAATTTCGCTTCAATGTGGCCAAAAGTTGCAATACCCCCCCAAAGGAACAATTTCGCCTCAAAATGGCAAAAAATTACAATACCCCCCCAAAGGAACAATTTCGCTTCAAAATGGCAAAAATTTGCAATACCCCCCAAAGGAACAATTTCGCCTCAAAATGATGAAAAGTTTCAATACCCCCCGAAAGGAACAATTTCGCTTCAAAATGGCCAAAAGTTGCAATACCCCCCCAAAGGAACAATTTCGCCTCAAAATGGCAAAAAAATGCAATACCCCCCCAAAGGAACAATTTCGCTTCAAAATGCCGAAAAGTTGCAATACCCCCCGAAAGGAACAATTTCGCTTCAAAATGGCCAAAAATTGCAATACCCCCCCAAAGGAACAATTTCGCCTCAAAATGGCAAAAAAAATGCAATACCCCCCAAAGGAACAATTTCGCCTCAAAATGGCCAAAAATTGTAATACCCCCCAAAGGAACAATTTCGCTTCAATGTGGCCAAAAGTTGCAATACCCCCCCAAAGGAACAATTTCGCCTCAAAATGGCAAAAAATTACAATACCCCCCCAAAGGAACAATTTCGCTTCAAAATGGCCAAAAGTTGCAATACCCCCCCAAAGGAACAATTTCGCTTCAATATGGCCAAAAGTTGCATTACCCCACCAAAGGAACAATTTCGCCTCAAAATGGCAAAAAATTGCAATACCCCCCAAAGGAACAATTTCGCTTCAAAATGCTGAAAAGTTGCAATACCCCACGAAAGGAACAATTTCGCCTCAAAATGGCAAAAAATTGCAATACCCCCCCAAAGGAACAATTTCGCTTCAAAATGCCGAAAAGTTGCAATACCCCCCGAAAGGAACAATTTCGCTTCAAAATGGCCAAAAATTGCAATACCCCCCCAAAGGAACAATTTCGCCTCAAAATGGCAAAAAAAATGCAATACCCCCCAAAGGAACAATTTCGCCTCAAAATGGCCAAAAATTGTAATACCCCCCAAAGGAACAATTTCGCTTCAATGCGGCCAAAAGTTGCAATACCCCCCCAAAGGAACAATTTCGCCTCAAAATGGCAAAAAATTACAATACCCCCCCAAAGGAACAATTTCGCTTCAAAATGGCAAAAATTTGCAATACCCCCCAAAGGAACAATTTCGCCTCAAAATGATGAAAAGTTGCAATACCCCCCGAAAGGAACAATTTCGCTTCAAAATGGCCAAAAGTTGCAATACCCCCCCAAAGGAACAATTTCGCTTCAAAATGCCGAAAAGTTGCAATACCCCACCAAAGGAACAATTTTGCTTCAAAATGCTGAAAAGTTGCAATACCCCCCGAAAGGAACAATTTCGCTTCAAAATGGCAAAAAGTTGCAATACCCCCCCAAAGGAACAATTTCGCCTCAAAATGGCAAAAAATTGCAATACCCCCCCAAAGGAACAATTTCGCCTCAAAATGGCCAAAAGTTGCAATACCCCCCAAAAGGAACAATTTCGCTTCAAAATGGCCAAAAGATGCAATACCCCCCCAAAGCAACAATTTCGCCTCAAAATGGCAAAAAATTGCAATACCCCCCAAAGGAACAATTTCTCCTCAAAATGGCCAAAAATTGTAATATCCCCCCTAAAGGAACAATTTCGCCTCAAAAATGGCAAAAAATTGCAATACCCACCCAAAGCAACAATTTCGCCTCAAAATGGCAAAAAATTGCAATACCCCCCCAAAGGAACAATTTCGCCTCAAAATGGCCAAAAATTGTAATACCCCCCAAAGGAACAATTTCGCTTCAATATGGCCAAAAGTTGCAATACACCCCCAAAGGAACAATTTCGCCTCAAAATGTCAAAAAATTGCAATACCCCCCCAAAGGAACAATTTCACTTCAAAATGGCCAAAAGTTGCAATACCCCCCCAAGGAACAATTTCGCCTCAAAATGGCAAAAAATTGCAATACCCCCCAAAGGAACAATTTCGCCTCAAAATGCTGAAAAGTTGCAATACCCCCCGAAAGGAACAATTTCGCTTCAAAATGGCCAAAAGTTGCAAAACTCCCCCAAAGGAACAATTTCGCCTCAAAATGGCAAAAAATTGCAATACCCCCCCAAAGGACCAATTTCGCTTCAAAATGGCCAAAAGTTGCAATACCCCCCCAAAGGAACAATTTCACCTCAAAATAGCAAAAAATTGCAATACCCCCCAAAGGAACAATTTCGCTTTAAAATGCCGAAAAGTTGCAATACCCCCCCAAAGGAACAATTTCGCCTCAAAATGGCCAAAAGTTGCATTACCCCCAAAAGGAACAATTTCGCTTCAAAATGGCCAAAAGATGCAATACCCCCCCAAGCAACAATTTCGCCTCAAAATGGCAAAAAATTGCAATACCCCCCCAAAGGAACAATTTCGCCTCAAAATGCCGAAAAGTTGCAATACCCCCCGAAAGGAACAATTTCGCTTCAAAATGGCCAAAAGTTGCAATACCCCCCCAAAGGAACAATTTCGCTTCAATATGGCCAAAAGTTGCATTACCCCACCAAAGGAACAATTTCGCCTCAAAATGGCAAAAAATTGCAATACCCCCCAAAGGAACAATTTCGCTTCAAAATGGCCAAAAGTTGCAATACCCCCCCAAAGGAACAATTTCGCCTCAAAATGGCAAAAAATTGCAATACCCCCCCAAAGGAACAATTTCGCTTCAAAATGCCGAAAAGTTGCAATACCCCCCGAAAGGAACAATTTCGCTTCAAAATGGCCAAAAATTGCAATACCCCCCCAAAGGAACAATTTCGCCTCAAAATGGCAAAAAAAATGCAATACCCCCCAAAGGAACAATTTCGCCTCAAAATGGCCAAAAATTGTAATACCCCCAAAGGAACAATTTCGCTTCAATGTGGCCAAAAGTTGCAATACCCCCCCAAAGGAACAATTTCGCCTCAAAATGGCAAAAAATTACAATACCCCCCCAAAGGAACAATTTCGCTTCAAAATGGCCAAAAGTTGCAATACCCCCCCAAAGGAACAATTTCGCTTCAAAATGCTGAAAAGTTGCAATACCCCACGAACGGAACAATTTCGCCTCAAAATGGCAAAAAATTGCAATACCCCCCCAAAGGAACAATTTCGCTTCAAAATGCCGAAAAGTTGCAATACCCCCCGAAAGGAACAATTTCGCTTCAAAATGGCCAAAAATTGCAATACCCCCCCAAAGGAACAATTTCGCCTCAAAATGGCAAAAAAAATGCAATACCCCCCAAAGGAACAATTTCGCCTCAAAATGGCCAAAAATTGTAATACCCCCAAAGGAACAATTTCGCTTCAATGTGGCCAAAAGTTGCAATACCCCCCCAAAGGAACAATTTCGCCTCAAAATGGCAAAAAATTACAATACCCCCCAAAAGGAACAATTTCGCTTCAAAATGGCAAAAATTTGCAATACCCCCCAAAGGAACAATTTCGCCTCAAAATGATGAAAAGTTGCAATACCCCCCGAAAGGAACAATTTCGCTTCAAAATGGCCAAAAGTTGCAATACCCCCCCAAAGGAACAATTTCGCTTCAAAATGCCGAAAAGTTGCAATACCCCACCAAAGGAACAATTTCGCTTCAAAATGGCCAAAAGTTGCAAAACCCCCCCAAAGGAACAATTTTGCCTCAAAATGGCAAAAAATTGCAATACCCCCCCCAAAGGACCAATTTCGCTTCAAAATGGCCAAAAGTTGCAATACCCCCCCAAAGGAACAATTTAACCTCAAAATGGAAAAAAAATTGCAATACCCCCCCAAAGGATTAATTTCGCTTCAAAATGGCCAAAAGTTGCAATACCCCCCCAAAGGAACAATTTCGCCTCAAAATAGCAAAAAATTGCAATACCCCCCCAAAGGAACAATTTCGCTTTAAAATGCCGAAAAGTTGCAATACCCCCCAAAGGAACAATTTCGCCTCAAAATGGCCAAAAGTTGCATTACCCCCAAAAGGAACAATTTCGCTTCAAAATGGCCAAAAGATGCAATACCCCCCCAAGCAATAATTTCGCCTCAAAATGGCAAAAAATTGCAATACCCCCCCAAAGGAACAATTTCGCCTCAAAATGCCGAAAAGTTGCATTACCCCACCAAAGGAACAATTTCGCCTCAAAATGGCAAAAAATTGCAATACCCCCCAAAGGAACAATTTCGCTTCAAAATGGCCAAAAGTTGCAATACCCCCCCAAAGGAACAATTTCGCCTCAAAATGGCAAAAAATTGCAATACCCCCCAAAGGAACAATTTCGCCTCAAAATGCTGAAAAGTTGCAATACCCCACGAAAGGAACAATTTCGCCTCAAAATGGCAAAAAATTGCAATACCCCCCCAAAGGAACAATTTCGCTTCAAAATGCCGAAGTTGCAATACCCCCCGAAAGGAACAATTTCGCTTCAAAATGGCCAAAAATTGCAATACCCCCCAAAGGAACAATTTCGCCTCAAAATGGCAAAAAAATGCAATACCCCTCAAAGGAACAATTTCGCCTCAAAATGGCCAAAAATTGTAATACCCCCCAAAGGAACAATTTCGCTTCAATGTGGCCAAAAGTTGCAATACCCCCCCAAAGGAACAATTTCGCCTCAAAATGGCAAAAAATTACAATACCCCCCCAAAGGAACAATTTCGCTTCAAAATGGCAAAAATTTGCAATACCCCCCAAAGGAACAATTTCGCTTCAAAATGATGAAAAGTTGCAATACCCCCCGAAAGGAACAATTTCGCTTCAAAATGGCCAAAAGTTGCAATACCCCCCCAAAGGAACAATTTCGCTTCAAAATGCCGAAAAGTTGCAATACCCCACCAAAGGAACAATTTCGCTTCAAAATGGCCAAAAGTTGCAAAACCCCCACAAAGGAACAATTTCGCCTCAAAATAGCAAAAAATTGCAATACTCCCCCAAAGGAACAATTTCTCCTCAAAATGGCCAAAAATTGTAATACCCCCCCAAAGGAAAAATTTCACTTCAATATGGCCAAAAGTTGCAATACCCCCCCAAAGGAACAATTTCGCCTCAAAATGGCAAAAAATTGCAATACTCCCCCAAAGGAACAATTTCGCCTCAAAATGCTGAAAAGTTGCAATACCCCCCGAAAGCAACAATTTCTCCTCAAAATGGCCAAAAATTGTAATATCCCCCCTAAAGGAACAATTTCGCCTCAAAATGGCAAAAAATTGCAATACCCCCCCAAAGGAACAATTTCGCTTCAAAATGGCCAAAAGTTGCAATACCCCTCCAAAGGAACAATTTCGCCTCAAAATGCTGAAAAGTTGCAATACCCCCCCAAAGCAACAATTTCGCCTCAAATTGTCAAAAAATTGCAATACCCCCCCAAAGGAATAATTTCCCCTCAAAATGGCCAAAAATTGTAATACCCCCCAAAGGAACAATTTCGCTTCAATATGGCCAAAAGTTGCAATACCCCCCCAAAGGAACAATTTCGCCTCAAAATGTCAAACAATTGCAATACCCCCCCAAAGGAACAATTTCACTTCAAAATGGCCAAAAGTTGCAATACCCCCCCAAAGGAACAATTTCACCTCAAAATGGAAAAAAAATTGCAATACCCCCCCAAAGGAACAATTTCGCTTCAAAATGGCCAAAAGTTGCAATACCCCCCCAAAGGAACAATTTCGCCTCAAAATGGCAAAAAATTGCAATACCCCCCCAAAGGAACAATTTCGCTTCAAAATGCCGAAAAGTTGCAATACCCCCCCAAAGGAACAATTTCGCCTCAAAATGGCCAAAAGTTGCAATACCCCCCCAAAGCAACAATTTCGCCTCAAAATGGCAAAAAATTGCAATACCCCCCAAAGGAACAATTTCTCCTCAAAATGGCCAAAAATTGTAATATCCCCCCTAAAGGAACAATTTCGCCTCAAAATGGCAAAAAATTGCAATACCCCCCCAAAGCAACAATTTCGCCTCAAAATGGCAAAAAATTGCAATACCCCCCCAAAGGAATAATTTCGCCTCAAAATGGCCAAAAATTGTAATACCCCCCAAAGGAACAATTTCGCTTCAATATGGCCAAAAGTTGCAATACACCCCCAAAGGATCAATTTCGCCTCAAAATGTAAAAAAATTGCAATACTCCCCCAAAGGAACAATTTCACTTCAAAATGGCCAAAAGTTGCAATACCCCCCCAAAGGAACAATTTCGCCTCAAAATGGCAAAAAATTGCAATACCCCCCCAAAGGAACAATTTCGCCTCAAAATGGCAAAAAATTGCAATACCCCCCCAAAGGACCAATTTCGCTTCAAAATGGCCAAAAGTTGCAATACCCCCCCAAAGGAACAATTTAACCTCAAAATGGAAAAAAAATTGCAATACCCCCCCAAAGGATTAATTTCGCTTCAAAATGGCCAAAAGTTGCAATACCCCCCCAAAGGAACAATTTCGCCTCAAAATAGCAAAAAATTGCAATACCCCCCCCAAAGGAACAATTTCGCTTTAAAATGCCGAAAAGTTGCAATACCCCCCCAAAGGAACAATTTAGCCTCAAAATGGCCAAAAGTTGCATTACCCCCAAAAGGAACAATTTCGCTTCAAAATGGCCAAAAGATGCAATACCCCCCCAAGCAACAATTTCGCCTCAAAATGGCAAAAAATTGCAATACCCCCCCAAAGGAACAATTTCGCCTCAAAATGCCGAAAAGTTGCAATACCCCCCGAAAGGAACAATTTCGCTTCAAAATGGCCAAAAGTTGCAATACCCCACCAAAGGAACAATTTCGCCTCAAAATGGCAAAAAATTGCAATACCCCCCAAAGGAACAATTTCGCTTCAAAATGGCCAAAAGTTGCAATACCCCCCCAAAGGAACAATTTCGCCTCAAAATGGCAAAAAATTGCAATACCCCCCAAAGGAACAATTTCGCCTCAAAATGCTGAAAAGTTGCAATACCCCACGAAAGGAACAATTTCGCCTCAAAATGGCAAAAAATTGCAATACCCCCCCAAAGAAACAATTTCGCTTCAAAATGCCGAAAAGTTGCAATACCCCCCGAAAGGAACAATTTCGCTTCAAAATGGCCAAAAATTGCAATACCCCCCCAAAGGAACAATTTCGCCTCAAAATGGCAAAAAAATGCAATACCCCCCAAAGGAACAATTTCGCCTCAAAATGGCCAAAAATTGTAATACCCCCCAAAGGAACAATTTCGCTTCAATGTGGCCAAAAGTTGCAATACCCCCCCAAAGGAAAAATTTCGCCTCAAAATGGCAAAAAATTACAATACCCCCCCAAAGGAACAATTTCGCTTCAAAATGGCAAAAATTTGCAATACCCCCCAAAGGAACAATTTCGCCTCAAAATGATGAAAAGTTTCAATACCCCCCGAAAGGAACAATTTCGCTTCAAAATGGCCAAAAGTTGCAATACCCCCCCAAAGGAACAATTTCGCCTCAAAATAGCAAAAAATTGCAATACTCCCCCAAAGGAACAATTTCTCCTCAAAATGGCCAAAAATTGTAATACCCCCCCCAAAGGAAAAATTTCACTTCAATATGGCCAAAAGTTGCAATACCCCCCCAAAGGAACAATTTCGCCTCAAAATGGCAAAAAATTGCAATACTCCCCCAAAGGAACAATTTCGCCTCAAAATGCTGAAAAGTTGCAATACCCCCCGAAAGGAACAATTTCGCTTCAAAATGGCCAAAAGTTGCAATACTCCCCCAAAGGAACATTTTCGCTTCAAAATGGCCAAAAGTTGCAATACCCCCCCAAAGGAAGAATATCGCCTCAAAAAGGCAAAAAATTGCAATACCCCCCAAAGGAACAATTTCGCCTCAAAATGCTGAAAAGTTGCAATACCCCCCGAAAGGAACAATTTCGTTTCAAAATGGCCAAAAGTTGCAATACCCCCCCAAAGGAACAATTTCGCCTCAAAATGAAAAAAAATTGCAATACCCCCCCAAAGGAATAATTTCGCCTCAAAATGCCGAAAAGTTGCAATACCCCCCGAAAGGAACAATTTCGCTTCAAAATGGCCAAAAATTGCAATACCCCCCCAAAGCAACAATTTCGCCTCAAAATGAAAAAAAAATTGCAATACCCCCCAAAGGAACAATTTCGCTTCAAAATGCCCAAAAGTTGCAATACCCCCCAAAGGAACAATTTCGCTTCAAAATGGCAAAAAATTGCAATACCCCCCCAAAGGAACAATTTCGTTTCGAAATGGCCAAAAGTTGCAATACCACCCTAAAGAAACAATTTCGCCTCAAAATGGCAAAAAATTGCAATACCCCCCAAAAAAAACAATTTCGCCTCAAAATGCTGAAAAGTTGCAATACCCCCCGAAAGGAACAATTTCGCTTCAAAATGGCCAAAAGTTGCAATACTCCCCCAAAGGAACAATTTCGCTTCAAAATGGCCAAAAGTTGCAATACCCCCCCAAAGGTACAATTTCGCTTCAAAATGGCCAAAAGTTGCAATACCCCCCCAAAGGAACAATTTCGCTTCAAAATGGCCAAAAGTTGCAATACCCCCCAAAAGGAACAATTTCGCCTCAAAATAGCAAAAAATTGCAATACCCCCCAAAGGAACAATTTCGCTTCAAAATGCCGAAAAGTTGCAATACCCCCCAAAAGGAACAATTTCGCTTCAAAATGGCCAAAAGATGCAATACCCCCCCAAAGGAACAATTTCACTTCAATATGGCCAAAAGTTGCAATACCCCCCAAAGGAACAATTTCGCCTCAAAATGCTGAAAAGTTGCAATACCCCCCGAAAGGAACAATTTCGCTTCAAAATGGCCAAAAGTTGCAATACCCCCCCAAAGGAACAATTTCGCCTCAAAATGAAAAAAAATTGCAATACCCCCCCAAAGGAACAATTTCGCCTCAAAATGCCGAAAAGTTGCAATACCCCCCGAAAGGAACAATTTCGCTTCAAAATGGCCAAAAATTGCAATACCCCCCAAAGCAACAATTTCGCCTCAAAATGAAAAAAAAATTGCAATACCCCCCAAAGGAACAATTTCTCTTCAAAATGCCGAAAAGTTGCAATACCCCCCCAAAGGTACAATTTCGCTTCAAAATGGCCAAAAGTTGCAATACCCCCCGAAAGGAACAATTTCGCTTCAAAATGGCAGAAAATTGCAATACCCCCCCAAAGGAACAATTTCGTTTCAAAATGGCCAAAAGTTGCAATACCCCCCCAAAGGAACAATTTCGCCTCAAAATGGCAAAAAATTGCAATACCCCCCCAAAAAAACAATTTCGCCTCAAAATGCTGAAAAGTTGCAATACCCCCCGAAAGGAACAATTTCGCTTCAAAATGGCCAAAAGTTGCAATACCCCCCCAAAGGAACAATTTCGCCTCAAAAAGGCAAAAAATTGAAAATACCCCCCCAAAGGAACAATTTCGCTTCAAAATGCCGGAAAGTTGCAATACCCCCCCAAAGGTACAATTTCGCTTCAAAATGGCCAAAAGTTGCAATACCCCCCCAAAGGAACAATTTCGCTTCAAAATGGCCAAAAGTTGCAATACCCCCCCAAAGGAACAATTTCGCCTCAAAATAGCAAAAAATTGCAATACCCCCCAAAGGAACAATTTCGCTTCAAAATGCCGAAAAGTTGCAATACCCCCCAAAAGGAACAATTTCGCTTCAAAATGGCCAAAAGATGCAATACCCCCCCAAAGGAACAATTTCACTTCAATATGGCCAAAAGTTGCAATACCCCCCCCAAAGGAACAATTTCGCCTCAAAATGGCAAAAAATTGCAATACTCCCCCAAAGGAACAATTTCGCTTCAAAATGGCCAAAAGTTGCAATACCCCCCCAAAGGAACAATATCGCTTCAAAATGGCCAAAATTTGCAATACCCCCTCAAAGGAACAATTTCGCTTCAAAATTCCGAAAAGTTGCAATACCCCCCAAAGGTACAATTTCGCTTCAAAATGGCCAAAAGTTGCAATACCCCCCAAAGGAACAATTTCACCTCAAAATGCCGAAAAGTTGCAATACCCCCCGAAAGGAACAATTTCGCTTCAAAATGGCCAAAAGTTGCAATACCCCCCCAAAGGAACAATTTCGCCTCAAAATGGCAAAAAATTGCAATACCCTTCAAAGGAACAATTTCACCTCAAAATGCCGAAAAGTTGCAATACCCCCCGAAAGGAACAATTTCGCTTCAAAATGGCCAAAAGATGCAATACCCCCCAAAGCAACAATTTCGCCTCAAAATGGCAAAAAATTGCAATACCCCCCCAAAGGAACAATTTCGCTTCAATATGGCCAAAAGTTGCAATACCCCCCCAAAGGAACAATATCGCTTCAAAATGGCCAAAAGTTGCAATACCCCCCCAAAGGAACAATATCGCTTCAAAATGGCCAAAATTTGCAATACCCCCTCAAAGGAACAATTTCGCTTCAAAATTCCGAAAAGTTGCAATACCCCCCAAAGGTACAATTTCGCTTCAAAATGGCCAAAAGTTGCAATACCCCCAAAGGAACAATTTCACCTCAAAATGCCGAAAAGTTGCAATACCCCCCGAAAGGAACAATTTCGCTTCAAAATGGCCAAAAGTTGCAATACCCCCCCAAAGGAACAATTTCGCCTCAAAATGGCAAAAAATTGCAATACCCCCCAAAGGAACAATTTCACCTCAAAATGCCGAAAAGTTGCAATACCCCCCGAAAGGAACAATTTCGCTTCAAAATGGCCAAAAGATGCAATACCCCCCAAAGCAACAATTTCGCCTCAAAATGGCAAAAAATTGCAATACCCCCCCAAAGGAACAATTTCGCTTCAATATGGCCAAAAGTTGCAATACCCCCCCAAAGGAACAATTTCGCCTCAAAATGGCAAAAAATTGCAATACCCCCCCAAAGGAACAATTTCGCCTCAAAATGCCGAAAAGTTGCAATACCCCCCAAAGGAACAATTTCGCCTCAAAATGCCGAAAAGTTGCAATAGCCCCCAAAGGAACAATTTCGCTTCAAAATGGCCAAAAGTTGCAATACCCCCCCAAAGGAACAATTTCGCCTCAAAATGCCGAAAAGTTGCAATACCCCCCAAAAGGAACAATTTCGCTTCAAAATGGCCAAAAGTTGCGATACCCCCCAAAGGAACAATTTCGGCTCAAAATGGCAAAAAATTGCAATACCCCCCCAAAGGAACAATTTCGCCTCAAAATGCCAAAAAGTTGCAATACCCCCCCAAAGGAACAATTTCGCTTCAAAATGGCCAAAAGTTGCAATACGCCCCCAAAGGAACAATTTCGCCTCAAAATGCCGAAAAGTTGCAATACCCCCCGAAAGGAACAATTTCGCTTCAAAATGGCCAAAAGATGCAATACCCCCCCAAAGCAACAATTTCGCCTCAAAATGAAAAAAAATTGCAATACCCCCCCAAAGGATCAATTTCGCTTCAAAATGCCAAAAAGTTGCAATACCCCCCAAAGGTACAATTTCGCTTCAAAATGGCCAAAAATTGCAATACCCCCCCAAAGGAACAATTTCGCCTCAAAATGCCGAAAAGTTGCAATACCCTCCGAAAGGAACAATTTCGCTTCAAAAAGGCCAAAAGTTGCAATACCCCCCCAAAGGAACAATTTCGCCTCAAAATGGCAAAAAATTGCAATACCCCCCCAAAGGAACAATTTCACCTCAAAATGCTGAAAAGTTGCAATACCCCCCGAAAGGAACAATTTCGTTTCAAAATGGCCAAAAGTTGCAATACCCCCCAAAGGAACAATTTCGCCTCAAAATGAAAAAAAATTGCAATACCCCCCCAAAGGAATAATTTCGACTCAAAATGCCGAAAAGTTGCAATACCCCCCGAAAGGAACAATTTCGCTTCAAAATGGCCAAAAATTGTAATACCCCCCCAAAGCAACAATTTCGCCTCAAAATGAAAAAAAAATTGCAATACCCCCCAAAGGAACAATTTCGCTTCAAAATGCCCAAAAGTTGCAATACCCCCCAAAGGAACAATTTCGCTTCAAAATGGCAAAAAATTGCAATACCCCCCCAAAGGAACAATTTCGTTTCGAAATGGCCAAAAGTTGCAATACCCCCCCAAAGAAACAATTTCGCCTCAAAATGGCAAAAAATTGCAATACCCCCCAAAAAAAACAATTTCGCCTCAAAATGCTGAAAAGTTGCAATACCCCCCGAAAGGAACAATTTCGCTTCAAAATGGCCAAAAGTTGCAATACTCCCCCAAAGGAACAATTTCGCTTCAAAATGGCCAAAAGTTGCAATACCCCCCCAAAGGAACAATTTCGCTTCAAAATGGCCAAAAGTTGCAATACCCCCCAAAAGGAACAATTTCGCCTCAAAATAGCAAAAAATTGCAATACCCCCCAAAGGAACAATTTCGCTTCAAAATGCCGAAAAGTTGCAATACCCCCCAAAAGGAACAATTTCGCTTCAAAATAGCCAAAAGATGCAATACCCCCCCAAAGGAACAATTTCACTTCAATATGGCCAAAAGTTGCAATACCCCCCAAAGGAACAATTTCGCCTCAAAATGCTGAAAAGTTGCAATACCCCCCGAAAGGAACAATTTCGCTTCAAAATGGCCAAAAGTTGCAATACCCCCCCAAAGGAACAATTTCGCCTCAAAATGAAAAAAAATTGCAATACCCCCCCAAAGGAACAATTTCGCCTCAAAATGCCGAAAAGTTGCAATACCCCCCGAAAGGAACAATTTCGCTTCAAAATGGCCAAAAATTGCAATACCCCCCAAAGCAACAATTTCGCCTCAAAATGAAAAAAAAATTGCAATACCCCCCAAAGGAACAATTTCTCTTCAAAATGCCGAAAAGTTGCAATACCCCCCCAAAGGTACAATTTCGCTTCAAAATGGCCAAAAGTTGCAATACCCCCCGAAAGGAACAATTTCGCTTCAAAATGGCAGAAAATTGCAATACCCCCCCAAAGGAACAATTTCGTTTCAAAATGGCCAAAAGTTGCAATACCCCCCCAAAGGAACAATTTCGCCTCAAAATGGCAAAAAATTGCAATACCCCCCCAAAAAAACAATTTCGCCTCAAAATGCTGAAAAGTTGCAATACCCCCCGAAAGGAACAATTTCGCTTCAAAATGGCCAAAAGTTGCAATACCCCCCCAAAGGTACAATTTCGCTTCAAAATGGCCAAAAGTTGCAATACCCCCCAAAGGAACAATTTCACCTCAAAATAGCAAAAAATTGCAATACCCCCCAAAGGAACAATTTCGCTTCAAAATGCCGAAAAGTTGCAATACCCCCCAAAAGGAACAATTTCGCTTCAAAATGGCCAAAAGATGCAATACCCCCCCCAAAGGAACAATTTCACTTCAATATGGCCAAAAGTTGCAATACCCCCCCAAAGGAACAATTTCGCCTCAAAATGGCAAAAAATTGCAATACTCCCCCAAAGGAACAATTTCGCTTCAAAATGGCCAAAAGTTGCAATACCCCCCCAAAGGAACAATATCGCTTCAAAATGGCCAAAATTTGCAATACCCCCTCAAAGGAACAATTTCGCTTCAAAATTCCGAAAAGTTGCAATACCCCCCAAAGGTACAATTTCGCTTCAAAATGGCCAAAAGTTGCAATACCCCCCCAAAGGAACAATTTCACCTCAAAATGCCGAAAAGTTGCAATACCCCCCGAAAGGAACAATTTCGCTTCAAAATGGCCAAAAGTTGCAATACCCCCCCAAAGGAACAATTTCGCCTCAAAATGGCAAAAAATTGCAATACCCCCCAAAGGAACAATTTCACCTCAAAATGCCGAAAAGTTGCAATACCCCCCGAAAGGAACAATTTCGCTTCAAAATGGCCAAAAGATGCAATACCCCCCAAAGCAACAATTTCGCCTCAAAATGGCAAAAAATTGCAATACCCCCCAAAGGAACAATTTCGCTTCAATATGGCCAAAAGTTGCAATACCCCCCCAAAGGAACAATTTCGCCTCAAAATGGCAAAAAACTTGCAATACCCCCCCAAAGGAACAATTTCGCCTCAAAATGCCGAAAAGTTGCAATACCCCCCAAAGGAACAATTTCGCCTCAAAATGCCGAAAAGTTGCAATAGCCCCCAAAGGAACAATTTCGCTTCAAAATGGCCAAAAGTTGCAATACCCCCCAAAGGAACAATTTCGCCTCAAAATGCCGAAAAGTTGCAATACCCCCCAAAAGGAACAATTTCGCTTCAAAATGGCCAAAAGTTGCGATACCCCCCAAAGGAACAATTTCGGCTCAAAATGGCAAAAAATTGCAATACCCCCCCAAAGGAACAATTTCGCCTCAAAATGCCAAAAAGTTGCAATACCCCCCCAAAGGAACAATTTCGATTCAAAATGGCCAAAAGTTGCAATACGCCCCCAAAGGAACAATTTCGCCTCAAAATGCCGAAAAGTTGCAATACCCCCCGAAAGGAACAATTTCGCTTCAAAATGGCCAAAAGATGCAATACCCCCCCAAAGCAACAATTTCGCCTCAAAATGAAAAAAAATTGCAATACCCCCCAAAGGATCAATTTCGCTTCAAAATGCCAAAAAGTTGCAATACCCCCCCAAAGGTACAATTTCGCTTCAAAATGGCCAAAAGTTGCAATACCCCCCCAAAGGAACAATTTCACCTCAAAATGCCGAAAAGTTGCAATACCCTCCGAAAGGAACAATTTCGCTTCAAAAAGGCCAAAAATTGCAATACCCCCCCAAAGGAACAATTTCGCCTCAAAATGGCAAAAAATTGCAATACCCCCCCAAACGAACAATTTCACCTCAAAATGCTGAAAAGTTGCAATACCCCCCGAAAGGAACAATTTCGCTTCAAAATGGCCAAAAGTTGCAATACCCCCCAAAGGAACAATTTCGCCTCAAAATGAAAAAAATTGCAATACCCCCCGAAAGGAACAATTTCGCTTCAAAATGGCCAAAAATTGCAATACCCCCCCAAAGCAACAATTTCGCCTCAAAATGAAAAAAAAATTGCAATACCCCCCAAAGGAACAATTTCGCTTCAAAATGCCGAAAAGTTGCAATACCCCCCGAAAGGAACAATTTCGCTTCAAAATGGCCAAAAATTGCAATACCCCCCCAAAGCAACAATTTCACCTCAAAATGAAAAAAAAATTGCAATACCCCCCAAAGGAACAATTTCGCTTCAAAATGCCGAAAAGTTGCAATACCCCCCCAAAGGTACAATTTCGCTTCAAAATGGCCAAAAGTTGCAATACCCCCCAAAGGAACAATTTCGCCTCAAAATAGAAAAAAAAGTTGCAATACCCCCCCAAAGGAACAAATTCACCTCAAAATGCCGAAAAGTTGCAATACCCCCCGAAAGGAACAATTTCGCTTCAAAATGGCAGAAAATTGCAATACCCCCCGAAAGGAACAATTTCGTTTCAAAATGGCCAAAAGTTGCAATACCCCCCCAAAGGAACAATTTCGCCTCAAAATGCTGAGAAGTTGCAATACCCCCCGAAAGGAACAATTTCGCTTCAAAATGGCCAAAAGTTGCAATACCCCCCCAAAGGAACAATTTCACCTCAAAATGGAAAAAAACATTGCAATACCCCCCCAAAGGAACAATTTCGCTTCAAAATGGCAAAAAATTGCAATACCCCCCCCAAAGGAACAATTTCGTTTTGAAATGGCCAAAAGTTGCAATACCCCCCCAAAGGAACAATTTTGCCTCAAAATGGCAAAAAATTGCAATACCACCCCAAAAAAACAATTTCGCCTCAAAATGCTGAAAAGTTGCAATACCCCCCGAAAGGAACAATTTCGCTTCAAAATGGCCAAAAGTTGCAATACTCCCCCAAAGGAACAATTTCGCTTCAAAATGGCCAAAAGTTGCAATACCCCCCAAAGGAAGAATATCGCCTCAAAAAGGCAAAAAATTGCAATACCCCCCAAAGGAACAATTTCGCCTCAAAATGCTGAAAAGTTGCAATACCCCCCGAAAGGAACAATTTCGCTTCAAAATAGCCAAAAGTTGCAATACCCCCCCAAAGGAACAATTTCGCCTCAAAATGAAAAAAAATTGCAATACCCCCCAAAGGAACAATTTCGCTTCAAAATGCCGAAAAGTTGCAATACCCCCCCAAAGGTACAATTTCGCTTCAAAATGGCCAAAAGTTGCAATACCCCCCAAAGGAACAATTTCGCCTCAAAATAGAAAAAAAAGTTGCAATACCCCCCAAAGGAACAAATTCACCTCAAAATGCCGAAAAGTTGCAATACCCCCCGAAAGGAACAATTTCGCTTCAAAATGGCAGAAAATTGCAATACCCCCCCAAAGGAACAATTTCGTTTCAAAATGGCCAAAAGTTGCAATACCCCCCCAAAGGAACAATTTCGCCTCAAAATGGCAAAAAATTGCAATACCCCCCAAAAAAACAATTTCGCCTCAAAATGCTGAAAAGTTGCAATACCCCCCGAAAGGAACAATTTCGCTTCAAAATGGCCAAAAGTTGCAATACCCCCCCAAAGGAACAATTTCGCCTCAAAATGGTAAAAAATTGAAAATACCCCCCCAAAGGAACAATTTCGCTTCAAAATGCCGGAAAGTTGCAATACCCCCCCAAAGGTACAATTTCGCTTCAAAATGGCCAAAAGTTGCAATACCCCCCCAAAGGAACAATTTCACCTCAAAATGGAAAAAAAATTGCAATACCCCCCCAAAGGAACAATTTCACTTCAAAATGGCCAAAAGTTGCAATACCCCCCCAAAGGAACAATTTCGCCTCAAAATAGCAAAAAATTGCAATACCCCCCAAAGGAACAATTTCGCTTCAAAATGCCGAAAAGTTGCAATACCCCCCAAAAGGAACAATTTCGCTTCAAAATGGCAAAAAATTGCAATACCCCCCCAAAGGAACAATTTCACTTCAATATGGCCAAAAGTTGCAATACCCCCCAAAAGGAACAATTTCGCCTCAAAATGGCAAAAAATTGCAATACTCCCCCAAAGGAACAATTTCGCTTCAAAATGGCCAAAAGTTGCAATACCCCCCCAAAGGAACAATATCGATTCAAAATGGCCAAAAGTTGCAATACGCCCCCAAAGGAACAATTTCGCCTCAAAATGCCGAAAAGTTGCAATACCCCCCGAAAGGAACAATTTCGCTTCAAAATGGCCAAAAGATGCAATACCCCCCCAAAGCAACAATTTCGCCTCAAAATGAAAAAAAATTGCAATACCCCCCAAAGGATCAATTTCGCTTCAAAATGCCAAAAAGTTGCAATACCCCCCCAAAGGTACAATTTCGCTTCAAAATGGCCAAAAGTTGCAATACCCCCCCAAAGGAACAATTTCACCTCAAAATGCCGAAAAGTTGCAATACCCTCCGAAAGGAACAATTTCGCTTCAAAAAGGCCAAAAATTGCAATACCCCCCCAAAGGAACAATTTCGCCTCAAAATGGCAAAAAATTGCAATACCCGCCCAAACGAACAATTTCACCTCAAAATGCTGAAAAGTTGCAATACCCCCCGAAAGGAACAATTTCGCTTCAAAATGGCCAAAAGTTGCAATACCCCCCAAAGGAACAATTTCGCCTCAAAATGAAAAAAATTGCAATACCCCCCGAAAGGAACAATTTCGCTTCAAAATGGCCAAAAATTGCAATACCCCCCCAAAGCAACAATTTCGCCTCAAAATGAAAAAAAAATTGCAATACCCCCCAAAGGAACAATTTCGCTTCAAAATGCCGAAAAGTTGCAATACCCCCCGAAAGGAACAATTTCGCTTCAAAATGGCCAAAAATTGCAATACCCCCCCAAAGCAACAATTTCACCTCAAAATGAAAAAAAAATTGCAATACCCCCCAAAGGAACAATTTCGCTTCAAAATGCCGAAAAGTTGCAATACCCCCCCAAAGGTACAATTTCGCTTCAAAATGGCCAAAAGTTGCAATACCCCCCAAAGGAACAATTTCGCCTCAAAATAGAAAAAAAAGTTGCAATACCCCCCCAAAGGAACAAATTCACCTCAAAATGCCGAAAAGTTGCAATACCCCCCGAAAGGAACAATTTCGCTTCAAAATGGCAGAAAATTGCAATACCCCCCGAAAGGAACAATTTCGTTTCAAAATGGCCAAAAGTTGCAATACCCCCCCAAAGGAACAATTTCGCCTCAAAATGCTGAGAAGTTGCAATACCCCCCGAAAGGAACAATTTCGCTTCAAAATGGCCAAAAGTTGCAATACCCCCCCAAAGGAACAATTTCACCTCAAAATGGAAAAAAACATTGCAATACCCCCCCAAAGGAACAATTTCGCTTCAAAATGGCAAAAAATTGCAATACCCCCCCCAAAGGAACAATTTCGTTTTGAAATGGCCAAAAGTTGCAATACCCCCCCAAAGGAACAATTTTGCCTCAAAATGGCAAAAAATTGCAATACCACCCCAAAAAAACAATTTCGCCTCAAAATGCTGAAAAGTTGCAATACCCCCCGAAAGGAACAATTTCGCTTCAAAATGGCCAAAAGTTGCAATACTCCCCCAAAGGAACAATTTCGCTTCAAAATGGCCAAAAGTTGCAATACCCCCCCAAAGGAAGAATATCGCCTCAAAAAGGCAAAAAATTGCAATACCCCCCAAAGGAACAATTTCGCCTCAAAATGCTGAAAAGTTGCAATACCCCCCGAAAGGAACAATTTCGCTTCAAAATAGCCAAAAGTTGCAATACCCCCCCAAAGGAACAATTTCGCCTCAAAATGAAAAAAAATTGCAATACCCCCCCAAAGGAACAATTTCGCCTCAAAATGCCGAAAAGTTGCAATACCCCCCGAAAGGAACAATTTCGCTTCAAAATGGCCAAAAATTGCAATACCCCCCCAAAGCAACAATTTCGCCTCAAAATGAAAAAAAAATTGCAATACCCCCCAAAGGAACAATTTCGCTTCAAAATGCCGAAAAGTTGCAATACCCCCCCAAAGGTACAATTTCGCTTCAAAATGGCCAAAAGTTGCAATACCCCCCAAAGGAACAATTTCGCCTCAAAATAGAAAAAAAAGTTGCAATACCCCCCAAAGGAACAAATTCACCTCAAAATGCCGAAAAGTTGCAATACCCCCCGAAAGGAACAATTTCGCTTCAAAATGGCAGAAAATTGCAATACCCCCCCAAAGGAACAATTTCGTTTCAAAATGGCCAAAAGTTGCAATACCCCCCCAAAGGAACAATTTCGCCTCAAAATGGCAAAAAATTGCAATACCCCCCAAAAAAACAATTTCGCCTCAAAATGCTGAAAAGTTGCAATACCCCCCGAAAGGAACAATTTCGCTTCAAAATGGCCAAAAGTTGCAATACCCCCCCAAAGGAACAATTTCGCCTCAAAATGGCAAAAAATTGAAAATACCCCCCCAAAGGAACAATTTCGCTTCAAAATGCCGGAAAGTTGCAATACCCCCCCAAAGGTACAATTTCGCTTCAAAATGGCCAAAAGTTGCAATACCCCCCCAAAGGAACAATTTCACCTCAAAATGGAAAAAAAATTGCAATACCCCCCCAAAGGAACAATTTCACTTCAAAATGGCCAAAAGTTGCAATACCCCCCCAAAGGAACAATTTCGCCTCAAAATAGCAAAAAATTGCAATACCCCCCAAAGGAACAATTTCGCTTCAAAATGCCGAAAAGTTGCAATACCCCCCAAAAGGAACAATTTCGCTTCAAAATGGCAAAAAATTGCAATACCCCCCCAAAGGAACAATTTCACTTCAATATGGCCAAAAGTTGCAATACCCCCCAAAAGGAACAATTTCGCCTCAAAATGGCAAAAAATTGCAATACTCCCCCAAAGGAACAATTTCGCTTCAAAATGGCCAAAAGTTGCAATACCCCCCCAAAGGAACAATATCGCTTCAAAATGGCCAAAATTTGCAATACCCCCTCAAAGGAACAATTTCGCTTCAAAATTCCAAAAAGTTGCAATACCCCCCAAAGGTACAATTTCGCTTCAAAATGGCCAAAAGTTGCAATACCCCCCCAAAGGAACAATTTCGCCACAAAATGGAAAAAAAGTTGCAATACCCCCCCAGAGGAACAATTTCACCTCAAAATGCCGAAAAGTTGCAATACCCCCCGAAAGGAACAATTTCGCTTCAAAATGGCCAAAAGTTGCAATACCCCCCCCAAAGGAACAATTTCGCCTCAAAATGGCAAAAAATTGCAATACCCCCCCAAAGGAACAATTTCACCTCAAAATGCCGAAAAGTTGCAATACCCCCCGAAAGGAACAATTTCGCTTCAAAATGGCCAAAAGATGCAATACCCCCCAAAGCAACAATTTCGCCTCAAAATGGCAAAAAATTGCAATACCCCCCAAAGGAACAATTTCGCCTCAAAATGGCCAAAAATTGTAATACCCCCCCAAAGGAACAATTTCGCTTCAATATGGCCAAAAGTTGCAATACCCCCCCAAAGGAACAATTTCGCCTCAAAATGGCAAAAAATTGCAAGACCCCCCCAAAGCAACAATTTCGCCTCAAAATGAAAAAAAAATTGCAATACCCCCCCAAAGGATCAATTTCGCTTCAAAATGCCGAAAAGTTGCAATACCCCCCCAAAGGTACAATTTCGCTTCAAAATGGCCAAAAGTTGCAATACCCCCCCAAAGGAACAATTTCGCCTCAAAATAGAAAAAAAAATTGCAATACCCCCCCAAAGGAACAATTTCGCCTCAAAATGCCGAAAAGTTGCAATACCCTCCGAAAGGAACAATTTCGCTTCAAAATGGCCAAAAGTTGCAATACCCCCCCAAAGGAACAATTTCGCCTCAAAATGGCAAAAAATTGCAATACCCCCCCAAAGGAACAATTTCACCTCAAAATGCTGAAAAGTTGCAATACCCCCCGAAAGGAACAATTTCGCTTCAAAATGGCCAAAAGTTGCAATACCCCCCCAAAGGAACAATTTCGCCTCAAGATGAAAAAAAATTGCAATACCCCCCCAAAGGAACAATTTCGCCTCAAAATGCCGAAAAGTTGCAATACCCCCCGAAAGGAACAATTTCGCTTCAAAATGGCCAAAAGTTGCAATACCCCCCAAAGGAACAATTTCGCCTCAAAATAGAAAAAAAGTTGCAATACCCCCCAAAGGAACAAATTCACCTCAAAATGCCGAAAAGTTGCAATACCCCCCCAAAGGAACAATTTCGTTTCAAAATGGCCAAAAGTTGCAATACCCCCCCCCAAGGAACAATTTCGCCTCAAAATGGCAAAAAATTGCAATACCCCCCAAAAAAACAATTTCGCCTCAAAATGCTGAAAAGTTGCAATACCCCCCGAAAGGAACAATTTCGCTTCAAAATGGCAAAAAATTGAAAATACCCCCCCAAAGGAACAATTTCGCTTCAAAATGCCGGAAAGTTGCAATACCCCCCAAAGGTACAATTTCGCTTCAAAATGGCCAAAAGTTGCAATACCCCCCCAAAGGAACAATTTCACCTCAAAATGGAAAAAAAATTGCAATACCCCCCCAAAGGAACAATTTCGCTTCAAAATGGCCAAAAGTTGCAATACCCCCCAAAGGAACAATTTCGCCTCAAAATAGCAAAAAATTGCAATACCCCCCAAAGGAACAATTTCGCTTCAAAATGCCGAAAAGTTGCAATACCCCCCAAAAGGAACAATTTCGCTTCAAAATGGCCAAAAGATGCAATACCCCCCCAAAGGAACAATTTCGCTTCAAAATGGCAAAAAATTGCAATACTCCCCCAAAGGAACAATTTCGCTTCAAAATGGCCAAAAGTTGCAATACCCCCCCAAAGGAACAATATCGCTTCAAAATGGCCAAAATTTGCAATACCCCCTCAAAGGAACAATTTCGCTTCAAAATTCCGAAAAGTTGCAATACCCCCCAAAGGTACAATTTCGCTTCAAAATGGCAAAAAGTTGCAATACCCCCCCAAAGGAACAATTTCGCCTCAAAATGGAAAAAAAGTTGCAATACCCCCCCAAAGGAACAATTTCACCTCAAAATGCCGAAAAGTTGCAATACCCCCCGAAAGGAACAATTTCGCTTCAAAATGGCCAAAAGTTGCAATACCCCCCCAAAGGAACAATTTCGCCTCAAAATGGCAAAAAATTGCAATACCCCCCCAAAGGAAAAATTTCACCTCAAAATGCCGAAAAGTGTCAATACCCCCCGAAAGGAACAATTTCGCTTCAAAATGGCCAAAAGATGCAATACCCCCCAAAGCAACAATTTCGCCTCAAAATGGCAAAAAATTGCAATACCCCCCAAAGGAACAATTTCGCCTCAAAATGGCCAAAAATTGTAATACCCCCCCAAAGGAACAATTTCGCTTCAAAATGGCCAAAAGTTGCAATACCCCCCCAAAGGAACAATTTCGGCTCAAAATGGCAAAAAATTGCAATACCCCCCCAAAGGAACAATTTCGCCTCAAAATGCCAAAAAGTTGCAATACCCCCAAAGGAACAATTTCGCTTCAAAATGGCCAAAAGTTGCAATACGCCCCCAAAGGAACAATTTCGCCTCAAAATGCCGAAAAGTTGCAATACCCCCCGAAAGGAACAATTTCGCTTCAAAATGGCCAAAAGATGCAATACCCCCCCAAAGCAACAATTTCGCCTCAAAATGAAAAAAAATTGCAATACCCCCCCAAAGGTACAATTTCGCTTCAAAATGGCCAAAAGTTGCAATACCCCCCCAAAGGAACAATTTCGCCTCAAAATGCCGAAAAGTTGCAATACCCTCCGAAAGGAACAATTTCGCTTCAAAATGGCCAAAAGTTGCAATACCCCCCCAAAGGAACAATTTCGCCTCAAAATGGCAAAAAATTGCAATACCCCCCCAAAGGAACAATTTCACCTCAAAATGCTGAAAAGTTGCAATACCCCCCGAAAGGAACAATTTCGCTTCAAAATGGCCAAAAATTGCAATACCCCCCCAAAGCAACAATTTCGCCTCAAAATAAAAAAAAAAAAATGCAATACCCCCCAAAGGAACAATTTCGCTTCAAAATGCCGAAAAGTTGCAATACCCCCCCAAAGGTACAATTTCGCTTCAAAATAGCCAAAAGTTGCAATACCCCCCCAAAGGAACAATTTCGCCTCAAAATAGAAAAAAAAGTTGCAATACCCCCCCAAAGGAACAAATTCACCTCAAAATGCAGAAAAGTTGCAATACCCCCCCAAAGGAACAATTTCGTTTCAAAATGGCCAAAAGTTGCAATACCCCCCCAAAGGAACAATTTCGCCTCAAAATGGCAAAAAATTGCAATACCCCCCCAAAAAAACTATTTCGCCTCAAAATGCTGAAAAGTTGCAATACCCCCTGAAAGGAACAATTTCGCTTTAAAATGGCCAAAAGTTGCAATACCCCCCCAAAGGAACAATTTCACCTCAAAATGGCAAAAAATTGAAAATACCCCCCCAAAGGAACAATTTCGCTTTAAAATGCCGGAAAGTTGCAATACCCCCCCAAAGGTACAATTTCGCTTCAAAATGGCCAAAAGTTGCAATACCCCCCAAAGGAACAATTTCACCTCAAAATGGAAAAAAAATTGCAATACCCCCCCAAAGGAACAATTTCGCTTCAAAATGGCCAAAAGTTGCAATACCCCCCAAAGGAACAATTTCGCCTCAAAATAGCAAAAAATTGCAATACCCCCCAAAGGAACAATTTCGCTTCAAAATGCCGAAAAGTTGCAATACCCCCCAAAAGGAACAATTTCGCTTCAAAATGGCCAAAAGATGCAATACCCCCCCAAAGGAACAATTTCACTTCAATATGGCCAAAAGTTGCAATACCCCCCCAAAGGAACAATTTCGCCTCAAAATGGCAAAAAATTGCAATACTCCCCCAAAGGAACAATTTCGCTTCAAAATGGCCAAAAGTTGCAATACCCCCCCAAAGGAACAATATCGCTTCAAAATGACCAAAATTTGCAATACCCCCTCAAAGGAACAATTTCGCTTCAAAATTCAGAAAAGTTGCAATACCCCCCAAAGGTACAATTTCGCTTCAAAATGGCCAAAAGTTGCAATACCCCCCCAAAGGAACAATTTCGCCTCAAAATGGAAAAAAAGTTGCAATACCCCCCCAAAGGAACAATTTCACCTCAAAATGCCGAAAAGTTGCAATACCCCCCGAAAGAAACAATTTCGCTTCAAAATGGCCAAAAGTTGCAATACCCCCCCAAAGGAACAATTTCGCCTCAAAATGGAAAAAAAGTTGCAATACCCCCCCAAATGAACAATTTCACCTCAAAATGCCGAAAAGTTGCAATACCCCCCGAAAGAAACAATTTCGCTTCAAAATGGCCAAAAGTTGCAATACCCCCCCAAAGGAACAATTTCGCCTCAAAATAGCAAAAAATTGCAATACCCCCCCAAAGGAACAATTTCGCCTCAAAATGGCCAAAAATTGTAATACCCCCCCAAAGGAACAATTTCGCTTCAATATGGCCAAAAGTTGCAATACCCCCCCAAAGGAACAATTTCACCTCAAAATGGCAAAAAATTGCAATACCCCCCCAAAGGAACAATTTCGCCTCAAAATGCCGAAAAGTTGCAATACCCCCCAAAGGAACAATTTCGCCTCAAAATGCCGAAAAGTTGCAATAGCCCCCAAAGGAACAATTTTGCTTCAAAATGGCCAAAAGTTGCAATACCCCCCCAAAGGAACAATTTCGCCTCAAAATGCCGAAAAGTTGCAATACCCCCCGAAAGGAACAATTTCGCTTCAAAATGGCCAAAAGTTGCAATACCCCCCCAAAGGAACAATTTCGCCTCAAAATGCCAAAAAGTTGCAATACCCCCCCAAAGGAACAATTTCGCTTCAAAATGGCCAAAAGTTGCAATACGCCCCCAAAGGAACAATTTCGCCTCAAAATGCCGAAAAGTTGCAATACCCCCCGAAAGGAACAATTTCGCTTCAAAATGGCCAAAAGATGCAATACCCCCCCCAAAGCAACAATTTCGCCTCAAAATGAAAAAAAAATTGCAATACCCCCCCAAGGATCAATTTCGCTTCAAAATGCCGAAAAGTTGCAATACCCCCCCAAAGGTACAATTTCGCTTCAAAATGGCCAAAAGTTGCAATACCCCCCCAAAGGAACAATTTCGCCTCAAAATGCCGAAAAGTTGCAATACCCTCCGAAAGGAACAATTTCGCTTCAAAATGGCCAAAAGTTGCAATACCCCCCCAAAGGAACAATTTCGCCTCAAAATGGCAAAAAATTGCAATACCCCCCCAAAGGAACAATTTCGTCTCAAAATGGGCAAAAATTGTAATACCCCCCCAAAGGAACAATTTCGCTTCAATATGGCCAAAAGTTGCAATACCCCCCCAAAGGAACAATTTTGCCTCAAAATGGCAAAAAATTGCAATACCCCCCCAAAGGAACAATTTCGCCTCAAAATGCCGAAAAGTTGCAATACCCCCCGAAAGGAACAATTTCGCCTCAAAATGGAAAAAAAGTTGCAATACCCCCCCAAAGGAACAATTTTGCTTCAAAATGCCGAAAAGTTGCAATACCCCCCCAAAGGTACAATTTCGCTTCAAAATGGCCAAAAGTTGCAATACCCCCCGAAAGGAACAATTTCGCTTCAAAATGGCCAAAAGTTGCAATACCCCCCCAAAGGAACAATTTTGCCTCAAAATGGCAAAAAATTGCAATACCCCCCCAAAGGAACAATTTCGCCTCAAAATGCCGAAAAGTTGCAATACCCCCCCAAAGGAACAATTTCGCCTCAGAATGCCGAAAAGTTGCAATACCCCCCGAAAGGAACAATTTCGCTTCAAAATGGCCAAAAGTTGCAATACCCCCCCCAAAGGAACAATTTCGCCTCAAAATGCCGAAAAGTTGCAATACCCCCCAAAGGAACAATTTCGCTTCAAAATGGCCAAAAATTGCAATACCCCCCCAAAGGAACAATTTCGCCTCAAAATGAAAAAAAAATTGCAATACCCCCCCAAAGGAACAATTTCGCCTCAAAATGCCGAAAAGTTGCAATACCCCCCGAAAGGAACAATTTCGCTTCAAAATGGCCAAAAGTTGCAATACCCCCCCAAAGGAACAATTTCGCCTCAAAATGGCAAAAAATTGCAATACCCCCCAAAGGAACAATTTCACCTCAAAATGCCGAAAAGTTGCAATACCCCCCGAAAGGAACAATTTCGCTTCAAAATGGCCAAAAGATGCAATACCCCCAAAGCAACAATTTCGCCTCAAAATGGCAAAAAATTGCAATACCCCCCAAAGGAACAATTTCGCTTCAAAATGGCCAAAAGTTGCAATACCCCCCCAAAGCAACAATTTCGCCTCAAAATGGCAAAAAATTGCAATACCCCCCCAAAGGAACAATTTCGCCTTAAAATGGCCAAACATTGTGATACCCCCCAAAGGAACAATTTTGCTTTAATATGGCCAAAAGTTGCAATACCCCCCCAAAGGAACAATTTCGCCTCAAAATGCCGAAAAGTTGCTATACCCCCCGAAAGGAACAATTTCGCTTCAAAATGGCCAAAAGTTGCAATACCCCCCAAAGGAACAATTTCGCTTCAAAATGGCCAAAAGTTGCAATACCCCCCCAAAGGAACAATTTCGCCTCAAAATAAAAAAAAAATTGCAATACCCCCCCAAAGGAACAATTTTGCCTCAAAATGCCGAAAAGTTGCAATACCCCCCGAAAGGAACAATTTCGCTTCAAAATGGCCAAAAGTTGCAATACCCCCCCAAAGGAACAATTTCGCCTCAAAATGGTAAAAAATTGCAACACCCCCCAAAAGAACAATTTCGCCTCAAAATGCCGAAAAGTTGCAAAACCCCCCGAAAGGAACAATTTCGCATCAAAATGGCCAAAAGTTACAATACCCCCCCCAAAGGAACAATTTCGCCTCAAAATGGCAAAAAATTGCAACACCCCCCCAAAGAAACAATTTCGCCTCAAAATGGCCAATAGATGCAATACCCCCCCAAAGCAACAATTTCGCCTCAAAATGAAAAAAAAATTGCAATACCCCCCCAAAGGAACAATTTTGCTTCAAAATGCCGAAAAGTTGCAATACCCCCCCAAAGGTACATATTCGCTTCAAAATGGCCAAAAGTTGCAATACCCCCCAAAAAAACAATTTCGCCTCAAAATGGAAAAAAAGTTGCAATACCCCCCCAAAGGAACAATTTCGCCTCAAAATGCCGAAAAGTTGCAATACCCCCCCCAAAGGAACAATTTCGCTTCAAAATGGCCAAAAGTTGCAATACCCCCCCAAAGGAACAATTTCGCCTCAAAATGGCAAAAAATTGCAATACCCCCCAAAGGAACAATTTCACCTCAAAATGCCGAAAAGTTGCAATACCCCCCGAAAGGAACAATTTCGCTTCAAAATGGCCAAAAGTTGCAATACCCCCCAAAGGAACAATTTCGCTTCAAAATGGCCAAAAGTTGCAATACCCCCCCAAAGGAACAATTTCGCCTCAAAATGAAAAAAAAATTGCAATACCCCCCCAAAGGAACAATTTTGCCTCAAAATGCCGAAAAGTTGCAATACCCCCCGAAAGGAACAATTTCGCTTCAAAATGGCCAAAAGTTGCAATACCCCCCCAAAGGAACAATTTCGCCTCAAAATGGTAAAAAATTGCAACACCCCCCAAAAGAACAATTTCGCCTCAAAATGCCGAAAAGTTGCAAAACCCCCCGAAAGGAACAATTTCGCATCAAAATGGCCAAAAGTTACAATACCCCCCCCAAAGGAACAATTTCGCCTCAAAATGGCAAAAAATTGCAACACCCCCCCAAAGAAACAATTTCGCCTCAAAATGCCGAAAAGTTGCAATACCCCCCGAAAGGAACAATTTCGCTTCAAAATGGCCAATAGATGCAATACCCCCCCAAAGCAACAATTTCGCCTCAAAATGAAAAAAAAATTGCAATACCCCCCCAAAGGAACAATTTTGCTTCAAAATGCCGAAAAGTTGCAATACCCCCCCAAAGGTACATATTCGCTTCAAAATGGCCAAAAGTTGCAATACCCCCCAAAAAAACAATTTCGCCTCAAAATGGCAAAAAATTGCAATACCCCCCCAAAGGAACAATTTCGCCTCAAAATGCCGAAAAGTTGCAATACCCCCCAAAAGGAACAATTTTGCCTCAAAATGCCGAAAAGTTGCAATACCCCCCGAAAGGAACAATTTCGCTTCAAAATGGCCAAAAGTTGCAATACCCCCCCAAAGGAACAATTTCGCCTCAAAATGGCAAAAAATTGCAATACCCCCCAAAGGAACAATTTCACCTCAAAATGCCGAAAAGTTGCAATACCCCCCGAAAGGAACAATTTCGCTTCAAAATGGCCAAAAGATGCAATACCCCCCCAAAGCAAAAATTTCGCCTCAAAATGGCAAAAAATTGCAAAACCCCCCAAAGGAACAATTTCGCCTCAAAATGGCCAAAAATTGTGATACCCCGCCAAAGGAACAATTTTGCTTCAATATGGCCAAAAGTTGCAATACCCCCCCAAAGGAACAATTTCGCCTCAAAATGGCAAAAAATTGCAATACCCCCCCAAAGGAACAATTTCGCCTCAAAATGCCGAAAAGTTGCAATACCCCCCAAAGGAACAATTTCACTTCAAAATGGCCAAAAGTTGCAATACCCCCCCCAGGAACAATTTCGCCTCAAAATGCCGAAAAGTTGCAATACCCCCCCCAAAGGAACAATTTCGCTTCAAAATGGCCAAAAGTTGCAATACCCCTCCCAAAGGAACAATTTCGCCTCAGAATGCCGAAAAGTTGCAATACCCCCCGAAAGGAACAATTTCGCTTCAAAATGGCCAAAAGTTGCAATACCCCCCAAAGGAACAATTTCGCCTCAAAATGCCGAAAAGTTGCAATACCCCCCAAAGGAACAATTTCGCTTCAAAATGGCCAAAAGTTGCAATACCCCCCCAAAGGCACAATTTCGCCTCAAAATGGCAAAAAATTGCAATACCCCCCAAAGGAACAATTTCACCTCAAAATGCCAAAAAGTTGCAATACCCCCCGAAAGGAACAATTTCGCTTCAAAATGGCCAAAAGATGCAATACCCCCCCAAAGCAACAATTTTGCCTCAAAATGGCAAAAAATTGCAATACCCCCCCAAAGGAACAATTTCGCTTCAAAATGGCCAAAAGTTGCAATACCCCCCCAAAGCAACAATTTCGCCTCAAAATGGCAAAAAATTGCAATACCCCCCAAAGGAACAATTTCACCTCAAAATGCCGAAAAGTTGCAATACCCCCCGAAAGGAACAATTTCGCTTCAAAATGGCCAAAAGATGCAATACCCCCCCAAAGCAACAATTTTGCCTCAAAATGGCAAAAAATTGCAATACCCCCCCAAAGGAACAATTTCGCTTCAAAATGGCCAAAAGTTGCAATACCCCCCCAAAGCAACAATTTCGCCTCAAAATGGCAAAAAATTGCAATACCCCCCAAAGGAACAATTTCACCTCAAAATGCCGAAAAGTTGCAATACCCCCCGAAAGCAACAATTTCGCCTCAAAATGGCAAAAAATTGCAATACCCCCCAAAGGAACAATTTCGCTTCAAAATGGCCAAAAGTTGCAATACCCCCCCAAAGCAACAATTTCGCCTCAAAATGGCAAAAAATTGCAATACCCCCCCAAAGGAACAATTTCGCCTCCAAATGGCCAAACATTGTGATACCCCCCAAAGGAACAATTTTGCTTTAATATGGCCAAAAGTTGCAATACCCCCCCAAAGGAACAATTTCGCCTCAAAATGGCAAAAAATTGCAATACCCCCCCAAAGGAACAATTTCGCCTCAAAATGCCGAAAAGTTGCTATACCCCCCGAAAGGAACAATTTCGCTTCAAAATGGCCAAAAGTTGCAATACCCCCCAAAGGAACAATTTCGCTTCAAAATGGCCAAAAGTTGCAATACCCCCCCAAAGGAACAATTTCGCCTCAAAATGAAAAAAAAATTGCAATACCCCCCTAAAGGAACAATTTTGCCTCAAAATGCCGAAAAGTTGCAATACCCCCCGAAAGGAACAATTTCGCTTCAAAATGGCCAAAAGTTGCAATACCCCCCCAAAGGAACAATTTCGCCTCAAAATGGCAAAAAATTGCAACACCCCCCAAAGGAACAATTTCGCCTCAAAATGCCGAAAAGTTGCAATACCCCCCGAAAGGAACAATTTCGCTTCAAAATGGCCAAAAGTTACAATACCCCCCCCAAAGGAACAATTTCGCCTCAAAATGGCAAAAAATTGCAACACCCCCCCAAAGAAACAATTTCGCCTCAAAATGCCGAAAAGTTGCAATACCCTCGAAAGGAACAATTTCGCTTCAAAATGGCCAATAGATGCAATACCCCCCCAAAGCAACAATTTCGCCTCAAAATGGCAAAAAATTGCAATACCCCCCCAAAGGAACAATTTCGCCTCAAAATGCCGAAAAGTTGCAATACCCCATCAAAGGAACAATTTCGCCTTAAAATGCCGAAAAGTTGCAATACCCCCCAAAGGAACAATTTCGCATCAAAATGCCGAAAAGTTGCAATAGCCCCCAAAGGAACAATTTTGCTTCAAAATGGCCAAAAGTTGCAATACCCCCCCAAAGGAACAATTTCGCCTCAAAATGCCGAAAAGTTGCAATAGCCCCCAAAGGAACAATTTCGCTTCAAAATGGCCAAAAGTTGCAATACCCCCCCAAAGGAACAATTTCGCCTCAAAATGGCAAAAAATTGCAATACCCCCCCAAAGGAACAATTTCGCCTCAAAATGCCAAAAAGTTGCAATACCCCCCCAAAGGAACAATTTCGCTTCAAAATGGCCAAAAGTTGCAATACGCCCCCAAAGGAACAATTTCGCCTCAAAATGCCGAAAAGTTGCAATACCCCCCGAAAGGAACAATTTCGCTTCAAAATGGCCAAAAGATGCAATACCCCCCCCAAAGCAACAATTTCGCCTCAAAATGAAAAAAAAATTGCAATACCCCCCCAAAGAAACAATTTCGCCTCAAAATGCCGAAAAGTTGCAATACCCCCCGAAAGGAACAATTTCGCTTCAAAATTGCCAATAGATGCAATACCCCCCCAAAGCAACAATTTCGCTTCAATATGGCCAAAAGTTGCAATACCCCCCCAAAGGAACAATTTCGCCTCAAAATGGCAAAAAATTGCAATACCCCCCAAAGGAACAATTTCGCCTCAAAATGCCGAAAAGTTGCAATACCCCCCAAAGGAACAATTTCGCCTCAAAATGCCGAAAAGTTGCAATACCCCCCGAAAGGAACAATTTCGCTTCAAAATGGCCAAAAGTTGCAATACCCCCCCAAAGGAACAATTTCGCCTCAAAATGGCAAAAAATTGCAATACCCCCCCAAAGGAACAATTTCGCCTCAAAATGCCAAAAAGTTGCAATACCCCCCCAAAGGAACAATTTCGCTTCAAAATGGCCAAAAGTTGCAATACGCCCCCAAAGGAACAATTTCGCCTCAAAATGCCGAAAAGTTGCAATACCCCCCGAAAGGAACAATTTCGCTTCAAAATGGCCAAAAGATGCAATACCCCCCCAAAGCAACAATTTCGCCTCAAAATGAAAAAAAAATTGCAATACCCCCCCAAAGGATCAATTTCGCTTCAAAATGCCGAAAAGTTGCAATACCCCCCCAAAGGTACAATTTCGCTTCAAAATGGCCAAAAGTTGCAATACCCCCCAAAGGAACAATTTCGCCTCAAAATGCCTGATAAGTTGCAATACCCTCCGAAAGGAACAATTTCGCTTCAAAATGGCCAAAAGTTGCAATACCCCCCCAAAGGAACAATTTTGCCTCAAAATGGCAAAAAATTGCAATACCCCCCCCAAAGGAACAATTTCACCTCAAAATGCCGAAAAGTTGCAATAACCCCCGAAAGGAACAATTTCGCTTCAAAATGGCCAAAAGATGCAATACCCCCCCAAAGCAACAATTTCGCCTCAAAATGGCAAAAAATTGCAATATCCCCCGAAAGGAACAATTTCGCCTCAAAATGGAAAAAAAGTTGCAATACCCCCCCAAAGGAACAATTTTGCTTCAAAATGCCGAAAAGTTGCAATACCCCCCCAAAGGTACAATTTCGCTTCAAAATGGCCAAAAGTTGCAATATCCCCCGAAAGGAACAATTTCGCTTCAAAATGGCCAAAAGTTGCAATACCCCCCCAAAGGAACAATTTTGCCTCAAAATGGCAAAAAATTGCAATACCCCCCCAAAGGAACAATTTCGCCTCAAAATGCCGAAAAGTTGCAATACCCCCCCAAAGGAACAATTTCGCCTCAGAATGCCGAAAAATTGCAATACCCCCCGAAAGGAACAATTTCGCTTCAAAATGGCCAAAAGTTGCAATACCCCCCAAAGGAACAATTTCGCCTCAAAATGCCGAAAAGTTGCAATACCCCCCAAAGGAACAATTTCGCTTCAAAATGGCCAAAAGTTGCAATACCCCCCCAAAGGAACAATTTCGCCTCAAAATGAAAAAAAAATTGCAATACCCCCCCAAAGGAATAATTTCGCCTCAAAATGCCGAAAAGTTGCAATACCCCCCGAAAGGAACAATTTCGCTTCAAAATGGCCAAAAGTTGCAATACCCCCCCAAAGGAACAATTTCGCCTCAAAATGGCAAAAAATTGCAATACCCCCAAAGGAACAATTTCACCTCAAAATGCCGAAAAGTTGCAATACCCCCCGAAAGGAACAATTTCGCTTCAAAATGGCCAAAAGATGCAATACCCCCAAAGCAACAATTTCGCCTCAAAATGGCAAAAAATTGCAATACCCCCCCAAAGGAACAATTTCGCTTCAAAATGGCCAAAAGTTGCAATACCCCCTTAAAGCAACAATTTCGCCTCAAAATGGCAAAAAATTGCAATACCCCCCAAAGGAACAATTTCACCTTAAAATGCCGAAAAGTTGCAATACCCCCCGAAAGGAACAATTTCGCTTCAAAATGGCCAAAAGATGCAATACCCCCCCAAAGCAACAATTTCGCCTCAAAATGGCAAAAAATTGCAATACCCCCCAAAGGAACAATTTCGCTTCAAAATGGCCAAAAGTTGCAATACCCCCCCAAAGCAACAATTTCGCCTCAAAATGGCAAAAAATTGCAATACCCCCCCAAAGGAACAATTTCGCCTTAAAATGGCCAAACATTGTGATACCCCCAAAGGAACAATTTTGCTTTAATATGGCCAAAAGTTGCAATATTCCCCCAAAGGAACAATTTCGCCTCAAAATGGCAAAAAATTGCAATACCCCCCCAAAGGAACAATTTCGCCTCAAAATGCCGAAAAGTTGCAATACCCCCCGAAAGGAACAATTTCGCTTCAAAATGGCCACAAGTTGCAATACCCCCCCAAAGGAACAATTTTGCCTCAAAATGCCGAAAAGTTGCAATACCCCCCGAAAGGAACAATTTCGCTTCAAAATGGCAAAAAGTTGCAATACCCCCCCAAAGGAACAATTTCGCCTCAAAATGGCAAAAAATTGCAATACCCCCAAAGGAACAATTTCACCTCAAAATGCCGAAAAGTTGCAATACCCCCCGAAAGGAACAATTTCGCTTCAAAATGGCCAAAAGATGCAATACCCCCAAAGCAACAATTTCGCCTCAAAATGGCAAAAAATTGCAATACCCCCCCAAAGGAACAATTTCGCTTCAAAATGGCCAAAAGTTGCAATACCCCCCCAAAGCAACAATTTAGCCTCAAAATGGCAAAAAATTGCAAAACCCCCCAAAGGAACAATTTCGCCTCAAAATGGCCAAAAATTGTGATACCCCGCCAAAGGAACAATTTTGCTTCAATATGGCCAAAAGTTGCAATACCCCCCCAAAGGAACAATTTCGCCTCAAAATGCCGAAAAGTTGCAATACCCCCCCAAAGGAACAATTTCACTTCAAAATGGCCAAAAGTTGCAATACCCCCCCCAAGGAACAATTTCGCCTCAAAATGCCGAAAAGTTGCAATACCCCCCGAAAGGAACAATTTCGCTTCAAAATGGCCAAAAGTTGCAATGCCCCCCCAAAGGAACAATTTCGCCTCAGAATGCCGAAAAGTTGCAATACCCCCCGAAAGGAACAATTTTGCTTCAAAATGGCCAAAAGTTGCAATACCCCCCCAAAGCAACAATTTCGCCTCAAAATGGCAAAAAATTGCAATACCCCCCAAAGGAACAATTTCACCTCAAAATGCCGAAAAGTTGCAATACCCCCCGAAAGGAACAATTTCGCTTCAAAATGGCCAAAAGATGCAATACCCCCCCAAAGCAACAATTTCGCCTCAAAATGGCAAAAAATTGCAATACCCCCCAAAGGACCAATTTCGCTTCAAAATGGCCAAAAGTTGCAATACCCCCCCAAAGCAACAATTTCGCCTCAAAATGGCAAAAAATTGCAATACCCCCCCAAAGGAACAATTTCGCCTCAAAATGGCCAAACATTGTGATACCCCCCAAAGGAACAATTTTGCTTTAATATGGCCAAAAGTTGCAATACCCCCCCAAAGGAACAATTTCGCCTCAAAATGGCAAAAAATTGCAATACCCCCCCAAAGGAACAATTTCGCCTCAAAATGCCGAAAAGTTGCTATACCCCCCGAAAGGAACAATTTCGCTTCAAAATGGCCAAAAGTTGCAATACCCCCCAAAGGAACAATTTCGCTTCAAAATGGCCAAAAGTTGCAATACCCCCCCAAAGGAACAATTTCGCCTCAAAATGAAAAAAAAATTGCAATACCCCCCCAAAGGAACAATTTTGCCTCAAAATGCCGAAAAGTTGCAATACCCCCCGAAAGGAACAATTTCGCTTCAAAATGGCCAAAAGTTGCAATACCCCCCCAAAGGAACAATTTCGCCTCAAAATGGCAAAAAATTGCAACACCCCCCAAAGGAACAATTTCGCCTCAAAATGCCGAAAAGTTGCAATACCCCCCGAAAGGAACAATTTCGCTTCAAAATGGCCAAAAGTTACAATATCCCCCCAAAGGAACAATTTCGCCTCAAAATGGCAAAAAATTGCAACACCCCCCCAAAGAAACAATTTCGCCTCAAAATGCCGAAAAGTTGCAATACCCCCCGAAAGGAACAATTTCGCTTCAAAATGGCCAATAGATGCAATACCCCCCCAAAGCAACAATTTCGCCTCAAAATGAAAAAAAAATTGCAATACCCCCCCAAAGGAACAATTTTGCTTCAAAATGCCGAAAAGTTGCAATACCCCCCCAAAGGTACAATTTCGCTTCAAAATGGCCAAAAGTTGCAATACCCCCCCAAAAAAACAATTTCGCCTCAAAATGGAAAAAAAGTTGCAATACCCCCCCAAAGGAACAATTTCGCCTCAAAATGCCGAAAAGTTGCAATACCCCCCGAAAGGAACAATTTCCCTTCAAAATGGCCAAAAGTTGCAATACCCCCCAAAACAACAATTTCGCCTCAAAATGGCAAAAACTTGCAATACCCCCCCAAAGGAACAATTTCACCTCAAAATGCCGAAAAGTTGCAATAACCCCCGAAAGGAACAATTTCGCTTCAAAATGGCCAAAAGATGCAATACCCCCCCAAAGCAACAATTTCGCCTCAAAATGGCAAAAACTTGCAATACCCCCCCAAAGGAACAATTTCGTCTCAAAATGGGCAAAAATTGTAATACCCCCCCAAAGGAACAATTTCGCTTCAATATGGCCAAAAGTTGCAATACCCCCCCAAAGGAACAATTTTGCCTCAAAATGGCAAAAAATTGCAATACCCCCCCAAAGGAACAATTTCGCCTCAAAATGCCGAAAAGTTGCAATACCCCCCGAAAGGAACAATTTCGCCTCAAAATGGAAAAAAAGTTGCAATACCCCCCCAAAGGAACAATTTTGCTTCAAAATGCCGAAAAGTTGCAATACCCCCCCAAAGGTACAATTTCGCTTCAAAATGGCCAAAAGTTGCAATACCCCCCGAAAGGAACAATTTCGCTTCAAAATGGCCAAAAGTTGCAATACCCCCCCAAAGGAACAATTTTGCCTCAAAATGGCAAAAAATTGCAATACCCCCCCAAAGGAACAATTTCGCCTCAAAATGCCGAAAAGTTGCAATACCCCCCCAAAGGAACAATTTCGCCTCAGAATGCCGAAAAATTGCAATACCCCCCGAAAGGAACAATTTCGCTTCAAAATGGCCAAAAGTTGCAATACCCCCCCAAAGGAACAATTTCGCCTCAAAATGCCGAAAAGTTGCAATACCCCCCCAAAGGAACAATTTCGCCTCAGAATGCCGAAAAGTTGCAATACCCCCCGAAAGGAACAATTTCGCTTCAAAATGGCCAAAAGTTGCAATACCCCCCCAAAGGAACAATTTCGCCTCAAAATGGCAAAAAATTGCAATACCCTCCCTCAAAGGAACAATTTCACCTCAAAATGCCGAAAAGTTGCAATACCCCCCGAAAGGAACAATTTCGCTTCAAAATGGCCCAAAGATGCAATACCCCCAAAGCAACAATTTCGCCTCAAAATGGCAAAAAATTGCAATACCCCCCCAAAGGAACAATTTCGCTTCAAAATGGCCAAAAGTTGCAATACCCCCCCAAAGCAACAATTTCGCCTCAAAATGGCAAAAAATTGCAATACCCCCCAAAGGAACAATTTCACCTTAAAATGCCGAAAAGTTGCAATACCCCCCGAAAGGAACAATTTCGCTTCAAAATGGCCAAAAGATGCAATACCCCCCCAAAGCAACAATTTCGCCTCAAAATGGCAAAAAATTGCAATACCCCCCAAAGGAACAATTTCGCTTCAAAATGGCCAAAAGTTGCAATACCCCCCCAAAGCAACAATTTCGCCTCAAAATGGCAAAAAATTGCAATACCCCCCCAAAGGAACAATTTCGCCTTAAAATGGCCAAACATTGTGATACCCCCCAAAGGAACAATTTTGCTTTAATATGGCCAAAAGTTGCAATACCCCCCCAAAGGAACAATTTCGCCTCAAAATGGCAAAAAATTGCAATACCCCCCCAAAGGAACAATTTCGCCTCAAAATGCCGAAAAGTTGCTATACCCCCCGAAAGGAACAATTTCGCTTCAAAATGGCCAAAAGTTGCAATACCCCCCAAAGGAACAATTTCGCTTCAAAATGGCCAAAAGTTGCAATACCCCCCCAAAGGAACAATTTCGCCTCAAAATGAAAAAAAAATTGCAATACCCCCCCAAAGGAACAATTTTGCCTCAAAATGCCAAAAAGTTGCAATACCCCCCGAAAGGAACAATTTCGCTTCAAAATGGCCAAAAGTTGCAATACCCCCCCAAAGGAACAATTTCGCCTCAAAATGGCAAAAAATTGCAACACCCCCCAAAAGAACAATTTCGCCTCAAAATGCCGAAAAGTTGCAAAACCCCCCGAAAGGAACAATTTCGCATCAAAATGGCCAAAAGTTACAATACCCCCCCAAAGGAACAATTTCGCCTCAAAATGGCAAAAAATTGCAACACCCCCCCAAAGAAACAATTTCGCCTCAAAATGCCGAAAAGTTGCAATACCCCCCGAAAGGAACAATTTCGCTTCAAAATGGCCAATAGATGCAATACCCCCCCAAAAGCAACAATTTCGCCTCAAAAAGAAAAAAAAAATTGCAATACCCCCCCAAAGGAACAATTTTGCTTCAAAATGCCGAAAAGTTGCAATACCCCCCCAAAGGTACATATTCGCTTCAAAATGGCCAAAAGTTGCAATACCCCCCAAAAAAACAATTTCGCCTCAAAATGGAAAAAAAGTTGCAATACCCCCCCAAAGGAACAATTTCGCCTCAAAATGCCGAAAAGTTGCAATACCCCCCCAAAGGAACAAATTCGCTTCAATATGGCCAAAAGTTGCAATATTCCCCCAAAGGAACAATTTCGCCTCAAAATGGCAAAAAATTGCAATACCCCCCCAAAGGAACAATTTCGCCTCAAAATGCCGAAAAGTTGCAATACCCCCCGAAAGGAACAATTTCGCTTCAAAATGGCCACAAGTTGCAATACCCCCCCAAAGGAACAATTTTGCCTCAAAATGCCGAAAAGTTGCAATACCCCCCGAAAAGAACAATTTCGCTTCAAAATGGCCAAAAGTTGCAATACCCCCCCAAAGGAACAATTTCGCCTCAAAATGGCAAAAAATTGCAATACCCCCAAAGGAACAATTTCACCTCAAAATGCCGAAAAGTTGCAATACCCCCCGAAAGGAACAATTTCGCTTCAAAATGGCCAAAAGATGCAATACCCCCAAAGCAACAATTTCGCCTCAAAATGGCAAAAAATTGCAATACCCCCCCAAAGGAACAATTTCGCTTCAAAATGGCCAAAAGTTGCAATACCCCCCCAAAGCAACAATTTCGCCTCAAAATGGCAAAAAATTGCAAAACCCCCCAAAGGAACAATTTCGCCTCAAAATGGCCAAAAATTGTGATACCCCGCCAAAGGAAAAATTTTGCTTCAATATGGCCAAAAGTTGCAATACCCCCCCAAAGGAACAATTTCGCCTCAAAATGCCGAAAAGTTGCAATACCCCCCGAAAGGAACAATTTCGCTTCAAAATGGCCAAAAGTTGCAATACCCCCCCAAAGGAACAATTTCGCCTCAGAATGCCGAAAAGTTGCAATACCCCCCGAAAGGAACAATTTCGCTTCAAAATGGCCAAAAGTTGCAATACCCCCCAAAGGAACAATTTCGCCTCAAAATGCCGAAAAGTTGCAATACCCCCCAAAGGAACAATTTCGCTTCAAAATGGCCAAAAGTTGCAATACCCTCCCAAAGGCACAATTTCGCCTCAAAATGGCAAAAAATTGCTATACCCCCCAAAGGAACAATTTCACCTCAAAATGCCGAAAAGTTGCAATACCCCCCGAAAGGAACAATTTCGCTTCAAAATGGCCAAAAGATGCAATACCCCCCCAAACCAACAATTTTGCCTCAAAATGGCAAAAAATTGCAATACCCCCCCAAAGGAACAATTTCGCTTCAAAATGGCCAAAAGTTGCAATACCCCCCCAAAGCAACAATTTCGCCTCAAAATGGCAAAAAATTGCAATACCCCCCAAAGGAACAATTTCACCTCAAAATGCCGAAAAGTTGCAATACCCCCCGAAAGGAACAATTTCGCTTCAAAATGGCCAAAAGTTGCAATACCCCCCCAAAGGAACAATTTCGCCTCAAAATGAAAAAAAAATTGCAATACCCCCCCAAAGGAACAATTTCGCCTCAAAATGCCGAAAAGTTGCAATACCCCCCGAAAGGAACGATTTCGCTTCAGAATGGCCAAAAGTTGCAATACCCCCCCAAAGGAACAATTTCGCCTCAAAATGGCAAAAAATTGCAATACCCTCAAAGGAACAATTTCACCTCAAAATGCCGAAAAGTTGCAATACCCGCCGAAAGGAACAATTTCGCTTCAAAATGGCCCAAAGATGCAATACCCCCAAAGCAACAATTTCGCCTCAAAATGGCAAAAAATTGCAATACCCCCCCAAAGGAACAATTTCGCTTCAAAATGGCCAAAAGTTGCAATACCCCCCCAAAGCAACAATTTCGCCTCAAAATGGCAAAAAATTGCAATACCCCCCAAAGGAACAATTTCACCTTAAAATGCCGAAAAGTTGCAATACCCCCCGAAAGGAACAATTTCGCTTCAAAATGGCCAAAAGATGCAATACCCCCCCAAAGCAACAATTTCGCCTCAAAATGGCAAAAAATTGCAATACCCCCCAAAGGAACAATTTCGCTTCAAAATGGCCAAAAGTTGCAATACCCCCCCAAAGCAACAATTTCGCCTCAAAATGGCAAAAAATTGCAATACCCCCCCAAAGGAACAATTTCGCCTTAAAATGGCCAAACATTGTGATACCCCCCAAAGGAACAATTTTGCTTTAATATGGCCAAAAGTTGCAATACCCCCCCAAAGGAACAATTTCGCCTCAAAATGGCAAAAAATTGCAATACCCCCCAAAGGAACAATTTCGCCTCAAAATGCCGAAAAGTTGCTATACCCCCCGAAAGGAACAATTTCGCTTCAAAATGGCCAAAAGTTGCAATACCCCCCAAAGGAACAATTTCGCTTCAAAATGGCCAAAAGTTGCAATACCCCCCCAAAGGAACAATTTCGCCTCAAAATGAAAAAAAAATTGCAATACCCCCCCAAAGGAACAATTTCGCCTCAAAATGGCCAAAAATTGTGATACCCCCAAAGGAACAATTTTGCTTTAATATGGCCAAAAGTTGCAATACCCCCCCAAAGGAACAGATTCGCCTCAAAATGGCAAAAAATTGCAATACCCCCCCAAAGGAACAATTTCGCCTCAAAATGCCGAAAAGTTGCAATACCCCCCCAAAGGAACAATTTCGCTTCAAAATGGCCAAAAGTTGCAATACCCCCCCAAAGGAACAATTTCGCCTCAGAATGCCGAAAAGTTGCAATACCCCCCAAAGGAACAATTTCGCTTCAAAATGGCCAAAAGTTGCAATACCCCCCAAAGGAACAATTTCGCTTCAAAATGGCCAAAAGTTGCAATACCCCCCCAAAGGAACAATTTCGCCTCAAAATGAAAAAAAAATTGCAATACCCCCCAAAGGAACAATTTCGCCTCAAAATGCCGAAAAGTTGCAATACCCCCCGAAAGGAACAATTTCGCTTCAAAATGGCCAAAAGTTGCAATACCCCCCCCAAAGGAACAATTTCGCCTCAAAATGGCAAAAAATTGCAACACCCCCCCAAAGGAACAATTTCGTCTCAAAATGCCAAAAAGTTGCAATACCCCCCGAAAGGAACAATTTCGCTTCAAAATGGCCAAAAGTTACAATACCCCCCCCAAAGGAACAATTTCGCCTCAAAATGGCAAAAAATTGCAACACCCCCCCAAAGGAACAATTTCGCCTCAAAATGCCGAAAAGTTGCAATACCCCCCCAAAGGAACAATTTCGCCTCAAAATGCCGAAAAGTTGCAATACCCCCAAAGGAACAATTTCGCTTCAAAATGGCCAAAAGTTGCAATACCCCCCCAAAGCAACAATTTCGCTTCAAAATGCCGAAAAGTTGCAATACCCCCCCAAAGGAACAATTTCGCTTCAAAATGGCCAAAAGTTGCAATACCCCCCGAAAGGAACAATTTCGCTTCAAAATGGCCAAAAGATGCAATACCCCCCCAAAGCAACAATTTCGCCTCAAAATGAAAAAAAAATTGCAATACCCCCCGAAAGGAACAGTTTCGCTTCAAAATGGCCAAAAGTTGCAATACCCCCCCAAAGCAACAATTTCGCTTCAAAATGCCGAAAAGTTGCAATACCCCCCCAAAGGTACAATTTCGCTTCAAAATGGCCAAAAGTTGCAATACCCCCCCCAAAGGAACAATTTCGCCTCAAAATGGAAAAAAAGTTGCAATACCCCCCCAAAGGAACAATTTCGCTTCAAAATGGCCAAAAGTTGCAATACCCCCCCAAAGGAACAATTTCGCCTCAAAATGGTAAAAAAATTGCAATACCCCCCAAAGGAGCAATTTCGCCTCAGAATGCCGAAAAGTTGCAATACCCCCCGAAAGGAACAATTTCGCTTCAAAATGGCCAAAAGTTGCAATACCCCCCAAAGGAACATTTTACCCTCAAAATGCCGAAAAGTTGCAATACCCCCCAAAGGAACAATTTCGCCTCAAAATGAAAAAAAAATTGCAATACCCCCCAAAGGAACAATTTCGCCTCAAAATGCCGAAAAGTTGCAATACCCCCCGAAAGGAAAAATTTCGCTTCAAAATGGCCAAAAGTTGCAATACCCCCCCAAAGGAACAATTTCGCCTCAAAATGGCAAAAAATTGCAACACCCCCCCAAAGGAACAATTTCGTCTCAAAATGCCGAAAAGTTGCAATACCCCCCGAAAGGAACAATTTCGCTTCAAAATGGCCAAAAGTTACAATACCCCCCCCAAAGGAACAATTTCGCCTCAAAATGCCGAAAAGTTGCAATACCCCCCCAAAGGCACAATTTCGCCTCAAAATGCCGAAAAGTTGCAATACCCCCCCAAAGGAACAATTTCGCTTCAAAATGGCCAAAAGTTGCAATACCCCCCCAAAGCAACAATTTCGCTTCAAAATGCCGAAAAGTTGCAATACCCCCCCAAAGGAACAATTTCGCTTCAAAATGGCCAAAAGTTGCAATACCCCCCGAAAGGAACAATTTCGCTTCAAAATGGCCAAAAGATGCAATACCCCCCAAAGCAACAATTTCGCCTCAAAATGAAAAAAAAATTGCAATACCCCCCGAAAGGAACAATTTCGCTTCAAAATGGCCAAAAGTTGCAATACCCCCCCAAAGCAACAATTTCGCTTCAAAATGCCGAAAAGTTGCAATACCCCCCCAAAGGAACAATTTCGCTTCAAAATGGCCAAAAGTTGCAATACCCCCCCCAAAGGAACAATTTCGCCTCAAAATGTCAAAAAATTGCAATACCCCCCCAAAGGAACAATTTCACCTCAAAATGCCGAAACGTTGCAATACCCCCCGAAAGGAACAATTTCGCTTCAAAATGGCCAAAAGATGCAATACCCCCCAAAGCAACAACTTCGCCTCAAAATGGCAAAAAATTGCAATACCCCCCAAAGGAACAATTTCGCCTCAAAATGGCCAAAAATTTTAATACCCCCCAAAGGAACAATTTCGCTTCAATATGGCCAAAAGTTGCAATACCCCCCCAAAGGAACAATTTCGCCTCAAAATGGCAAAAAATTGCAATACCCCCCAAAGGAACAATTTCGCCTCAAAATGCCGAAAAGTTGCAATACCCCCCGAAAGGAACAATTTCGCTTCAAAATGGCCAAAAGATGCAATACCCCCCCAAAGCAACAATTTCGCCTCAAAATGAAAAAAAAATTGCAATGCCCCCCCAAAGGAACAATTTCGCTTCAAAATGCCGAAAAGTTGCAATACCCCCCTAAAGGTACAATTTCGCTTCAAAATGGCCAAAAGTTGCAATACCCCCCCAAAGGAACAATTTCGCCTCAAAATGGAAAAAAAGTTGCAATACCCCCCCAAAGGAACAATTTCGCCTCAAAATGGCAAAAAATTGCAATACCCCCCCAAAGGAACAATTTCACCTCAAAATGCCGAAAAGTTGCAATACCCCCTGAAAGGAACAATTTCGCCTCAAAATGGCCAAAAGATGCAATACCCCCCCAAAGCAACAATTTCGCCTCAAAATGGCAAAAAATTGCAATACCCCCCCAAAGGAACAATTTCGCCTCAAAATGGCCAAAAATTTTAATACCCCCCCAAAGGAACAATTTCGCTTCAAAATGGCAAAAAATTGCAATACCCCCCCAAAGGAACAATTTCGCCTCAAAATGCCGAAAAGTTGCAATACCCCCCGAAAGGAACAATTTCGCTTCAAAATGGCCAAAAGTTGCAATACCCCCCCAAAGGAACAATTTTGCCTCAAAATGCCGAAAAGTTGCAATACCCCCCGAAAGGAACAATTTCGCTTCAAAATGGCCAAAAGTTGCAATACCCCCCCAAAGGAACAATTTCGCCTGAAAATGGCAAAAAATTGCAATACCCCCCAAAGGAACAATTTCACCTCAAAATGCCAAAAAGTTGCAATACCCCCCGAAAGGAACAATTTCGCTTCAAAATGGCCAAAAGTTGCAATACCCCCCCAAAGGAACAATTTCGCCTCAAAATGCCGAAAAGTTGCAATACCCCCCGAAAGGAACAATTTCGCTTCAAAATGGCCAAAAGTTGCAATACCCCCCCAAAGGAACAATTTCGCCTCAAAATGCCGAAAAGTTGCAATACCCCCCGAAAGGAACAATTTCGCTTCAAAATGGCCAAAAGTTGCAATACCCCCCCAAAGAAACAATTTTGCCTCAAAATGCCGAAAAGTTGCAATACCCCCCGAAAGGAACAATTTCGCTTCAAAATGGCCAAAAGTTGCAATACCCCCCCAAAGGAACAATTTCGCCTCGAAATGGCAAAAAATTGCAATACCCCCCAAAGGAACAATTTCACCTCAAAATGCCGAAAAATTGCAATACCCCCCCAAAGGAACAATTTCGCCTCAAAATGCCGAAAAGTTGCAATACCCCCCGAAAGGAACAATTTCCCTTCAAAATGGCCAAAAGTTGCAATACCCCCCCAAAGGAACAATTTCGCCTCAAAATGCCGAAAAGTTGCAATACCCCCCCCAAAGGTACAATTTCGCTTCAAAATGGCCAAAAGTTGCAATACCCCCCCAAAGGAACAATTTCGCCTCAAAATGGAAAAAAAGTTGCAATACCCCCCAAAGGAACAATTTCGCCTCAAAATGCCGAAAAGTTGCAATACCCCCCCGAAAGGAACAATTTCGCTTCAAAATGGCCAAAAGTTGCAATACCCCCCCAAAGCAATAATTTCGCCTCAAAATGGCAAAAAATTGCAATACCCCCCAAAGGAACAATTTCGCCTCAAAATGCCGAAAAGTTGCAATGCCCCCCGAAAGGAACAATTTCGCTTCAAAATGGCCAAAAGATGCAATACCCCCCCAAAGCAACAATTTCGCCTTAAAATAGCAGAAAATTGCAATACCCCCCGAAAGGAACAATTTCGCTTCAAAATGGCCAAAAGTTGCAATACCCCCCCAAAGGAACAATTTCGCCTCGAAATGGCAAAAAATTGCAATACCCCCCAAAGGAACAATTTCACCTCAAAATGCCGAAAAATTGCAATACCCCTCCAAAGGAACAATTTCGCCTCAAAATGCCGAAAAGTTGCAATACCCCCCGAAAGGAACAAATTCCCTTCAAAATGGCCAAAAGTTGCAATACCCCCCCAAAGGAACAATTTCGCCTCAAAATGCCGAAAAGTTGCAATACCCCCCGAAAGGAACAATTTCGCTTCAAAATGGCCAAAAGATGCAATACCCCCCCAAAGGAACAATTTCGCCTCAAAATGAAAAAAAAATTGCAATACCCCCCCAAAGGAACAATTTCGCCTCAAAATGCCGAAAAGTTGCAATAACCCCCCGAAAGGAACAATTTCGCTTCAAAATGGCCAAAAGTTGCAATACCCCCCCAAAGCAACAATTTCGCCTCAAAATGGCAAAAAATTGCAATACCCCCCCAAAGGAACAATTTCACCTCAAAATGCTGAAAAGTTACAATACCCCCCGAAAGGAACAATTTCGCTTCAAAATGGCCAAAAGATGCAATACCTCCCCAAAGCAACAATTTCGCCTCAAAATGGCAAAAAATTGCAATACCCCCCCAAAGGAACAATTTCGCTTCAATATGGCCAAAAGTTGCAATACCCCCCCAAAGGAACAATTTTGCCTCAAAATGGCGAAAAGTTGCAATACCCCCCGAAAGGAACAATTTCGCTTCAAAATGGCCAAAAGTTGCAATACCCCCCAAAGGAACAATTTCGCCTCAAAATGGCCAAAAGATGCAATACCCCCCAAAGCAACAATTTCGCCTTAAAATGAAAAAAAAATTGCAATACCCCCCCAAAGGAACAATTTCGCCTCAAAATGCCGAAAAGTTGCAATACCCCCCGAAAGGAACAATTTCGCTTCAAAATGGCCAAAAGTTGCAATACCCCCCCAAAGCAACAATTTCGCCTCAAAATGGCAAAAAATTGCAATACCCCCCCAAAGGAACAATTTCACCTCAAAATGCCGAAAAGTTGCAATACCCCCCGAAAGGAACAATTTCGCTTCAAAATGGCCAAAAGATGCAATACCCCCCCAAAGGAACAATTTCGCTTCAAAATGGCGAAAAGTTGCAATACCCCCCCAAAGGAACAATTTCGCCTCAAAATGGCAAAAAATTGCAATACCCCCCAAAGAAACAATTTCACCTCAAAATGCCGAAAAGTTGCAATACCCCCCGAAAGGAACAATTTCGCTTCAAAATGGCCAAAAGATGCAATACCCCCCCAAAGGAACAATTTCGCCTCAAAATGGCCAAAAATTGTAATACCCCCCCAAAGGAACAATTTTGCTTCAATATGGCCAAAAGTTGCAATACCCCCCGAAAGGAACAATTTCGCTTCAAAATGGCCAAAAGATGCAATACCCCCCAAAGCAACAATTTCACCTCAAAGTGGCAAAAAATTGTAATACCCCCCAAAGGAACAATTTTGCTTCAATATGGCCAAAAGTTGCAATACCCCCCCAAAGGAACAATTTCGCCTCAAAATGCCGACAAGTTGCAATACCCCCCGAAAGGAACAATTTCGCTTCAAAATGGCCAAAAGTTGCAATACCCCCCCAAAGGAACAATTTCGCCTCAGAATGCCGAAAAGTTGCAATACCCCCCGAAAGGAACAATTTCGCTTCAAAATGGCCAAAAGTTGCAATACCCCCCCAAAGGAACAATTTCGCCACAAAATGGAAAAAAAGTTGCAATACCCCCCCAAAGGAACAATTTCGCCTCAAAATGCCGAAAAGTTGCAATACCCCCCAAAGGAACAATTTTGCTTCAATATGGCCAAAAGTTGCAATACCCCCCCAAAGGAACAATTTCGCCTCAAAATGGCAAAAAATTGTAATACCCCCCAAAGGAACAATTTTGCTTCAATATGGCCAAAAGTTTCAATACCCCCCCAAAAGAACAATTTCGCCTCAAAATGGCCAAAAATTGTAATACCCCCCCAAAGGAACAATTTTGCTTCAATATGGCCAAAAGTTGCAATACCCCCCCAAAGTAACAATTTCGCCTCAAAATGGCAAAAAATTGTAATACCCCCCCAAAGGAACAATTTTGCTTCAATATGGCCAAAAGTTGCAATACCCCCCCAAAGGAACAATTTCGCCTCAAAATGCCGAAAAGTTGCAATACCCCCCGAAAGGAACAATTTCGCTTCAAAATGGCCAAAAGTTGCAATACCCCCCCAAAGGAACAATTTCGCCTCAGAATGCCGAAAAGTTGCAATACCCCCCGAAAGGAACAATTTCGCTTCAAAATGGCGAAAAGTTGCAATACCCCCCCAAAGGAACAATTTCGCCTCAAAATGGAAAAAATGTTGCAATATCCCCCCAAAGGAACAATTTCGCCTCAAAATGCCGAAAAGTTGCAATACCCCCCGAAAGGAACAATTTCGCTTCAAAATGGCCAAAAGTTGCAATACCCCCCAAAGGAACAATTTCGCCTCAAAATGGCAAAAAATTGCAATACCCCCCAAAGAAACAATTTCACCTCAAAATGCCAAAAAGTTGCAATACCCCCCGAAAGGAACAATTTCGCTTCAAAATGGCCAAAAGATGCAATACCCCCCAAAGAAACAATTTCACCTCAAAATGGCCAAAAATTGTAATACCCCCCCAAAGGAACAATTTTGCTTCAATATGGCCAAAAGTTGCAATACCCCCCGAAAGGAACAATTTCGCTTCAAAATGGCCAAAATATGCAATACCCCCCCAAAGCAACAATTTCACCTCAAAATGGCAAAAAATTGCAATACCCCCCAAAGAAACAATTTCACCTCAAAATGCCAAAAAGTTGCAATACCCCCCGAAAGGAACAATTTCGCTTCAAAATGGCCAAAAGATGCAATACCCCCCAAAGGAACAATTTCGCCTCAAAATGGCAAAAAATTGCAATACCCCCCAAAGAAACAATTTCACCTCAAAATGCCGAAAAGTTGCAATACCCCCCCAAAGGAACAATTTTGCCTCAAAACGGCAAAAAATTGTAATACCCCCCCAAAGGAACAATTTTGCTTCAATATGGCCAAAAGTTGCAATACCCCCCCAAAGGAACAATTTCGCCTCAAAATGCCGAAAAGTTGCAATACCCCCCGAAAGGAACAATTTCGCCTCAGAATGCCGAAAAGTTGCAATACCCCCCGAAAGGAACAATTTCGCTTCAAAATGGCCAAAAGTTGCAATACCCCCCCAAAGGAACAATTTCGCCTCAAAATGGAAAAAAAGTTGCATTACCCCCCCAAAGGAACAATTTCGCCTCAAAATGCCGAAAAGTTGCAATACCCCCCGAAAGGAACAATTTCGCTTTAAAATGGCCAAAAGTTGCAATACCCCCCAAAGGAACAATTTCGCCTCAAAATGGCAAAAAATTGCAATACCCCCCAAAGAAACAATTTCACCACAAAATGCCGAAAAGTTGCAATACCCCCCGAAAGGAACAATTTCACCTCAAAATGCCGAAAAGTTGCAATACCCCCCGAAAGGAACAATTTCGCTTCAAAATAGCCAAAAGATGCAATACCCCCCCAAAGGAACAATTTCGCCTCAAAATGGCCAAAAGTTGCAATACCCCCCCAAAGGAACAATTTCGCCTCAAAATGGCAAAAAATTGCAATACCCCCCAAAAGGAACAATTTCGCCTCAAAATGCCGAAAAGTTGCAATACCCCCCGAAAGGAACAATTTCGCTTCAAAATGGCCAAAAGTTGCAATACCCCCCCAAAGGAACAATTTCGCCTCAAAATGGCCAAAAATTGTAATACCCCCCCAAAGGAACAATTTCGCTTCAATATGGCCAAAAGTTGCAATACCCCCTCAAAGGAACAATTTTGCCTCAAAATGGCAAAAAATTGCAATACCCCCCCAAAGGAACAATTTCGCCTCAAAATGCCGAAAAGTTGCAATACCCCCCGAAAGGAACAATTTCGCTTCAAAATGGCCAAAAGTTGCAATACCCCCCGAAAGGAACAATTTCGCTTCAAAATGGCCAAAAGTTGCAATACCCCCCAAAGGAACAATTTCGCTTCAAAATGGCCAAAAGTTGCAATACCCCCCCAAAGGAACAATTTCGCCTCAAAATGCCGAAAAGTTGCAATACCCCCCAAAAGGAACAATTTCGCTTCAAAATGGCCAAAAGTTGCAATACCCCCCTAAAGGAACAATTTCGCCTCAAAATGCCGAAAAGTTGCAATACCCCCCGAAAGGAACAATTTCGCTTCAAATTGGCCAAAAGTTGCAATACCCCCCAAAGGAACAATTTTGCCTCAAAATGCCGAAAAGTTGCAATACCCCCCGAAAGGAACAATTTCGCTTCAAAATGGCCAAAAGTTGCAATACCCCCCTAAAGGAACAATTTCGCCTCAAAATGCCGAAAAGTTGCAATACCCCCCAAAAGGAACAATTTCGCTTCAAAATGGCCAAAAGATGCAATACCCCCCCAAAGCAACAATTTCGCCTCAAAATGGCAAAAAATTGCAATACCCCCCCAAAGGAACAATTTCACCTCAAAATGCCGAAAAGTTGCAATACCCCCCGAAAGGAACAATTTCGCTTCAAAATGGCCAAAAGATGCAATACCCCCCCAAAGCAACAATTTCGCCTCAAAATGGCAAAAATTGCAATACCCCCCCAAAGGAACAATTTCGCCTCAAAATGGCCAAAAATTGTCATACCCCCCCAAAGGAACAATTTCGCTTCAATATGGCCAAAAATTGCAATACCCCGCCAAAGGAACAATTTCGCCTCAAAATGTCGAAAAGTTGCAATACCCCCCGAAAGGAACAATTTCGCTTCAAAATGGCCAAAAGTTGCAATACCCCCCGAAAGGAACAATTTCGCTTCAAAATGGCCAAAAGTTGCAATACCCCCCAAAGGAACAATTTCGCTTCAAAATGGCCAAAAGTTGCAATACCCCCCCAAAGGAACAATTTCGCCTCAAAATGCCGAAAAGTTGCAATACCCCCCAAAAGGAACAATTTCGCTTCAAAATGGCCAAAAGTTGCAATACCCCCCCAAAGGAACAATTTCGCCTCAAAATGCCGAAAAGTTGCAATACCCCCCGAAAGGAACAATTGCGCTTCAAATTGGCCAAAAGTTGCAATACCCCCCAAAGGAACAATTTTGCCTCAAAATGCCGAAAAGTTGCAATACCCCCCGAAAGGAACAATTTCGCTTCAAAATGGCCAAAAGTTGCAATACCCCCCCAAAGGAACAATTTCGCCTCAAAATGCCGAAAAGTTGCAATACCCCCAAAAGGAACAATTTCGCTTCAAAATGGCCAAAAGATGCAATACCCCCCCAAAGCAACAATTTCGCCTCAAAATGGCAAAAAATTGCAATACCCCCCCAAAGGAACAATTTCGCCTCAAAATGGCCAAAAATTGTAATACCCCCCCAAAGGAACAATTTCGCTTCAATATGGCCAAAAGTTGCAATACCCCCCCAAAGGAACAATTTCGCCTCAAAATGGCAAAAAATTGCAATACCCCCCAAAGGAACAATTTCGCCTCAAAATGCCGAAAAGTTGCAATACCCCTCCAAAGGAACAATTTCGCTTCAAAATGGCCAAAAGTTGCAATACCCCCCGAAAGGAACAATTTCGCTTCAAAATGGCCAAAAGTTGCAATACCCCCCAAAGGAACAATTTCGCCTCAAAATGCCGAAAAGTTGCAATACCCCCCAAAAGGAACAATTTCGCTTCAAAATGGCCAAAAGTTGCAATACCCTCCCAAAGGAACAATTTCGCCTCAAAATGGCAAAAAATTGCAATACCCCCCCAAAGGAACAATTTCACCTCAAAATGCCGAAAAGTTGCAATACCCCCCGAAAGGAACAATTTCGCTTCAAAATGGCCAAAAGATGCAATACCCCCCCAAAGGAACAATTTCGCCTCAAAATGGCCAAAAGTTGCAATACCCCCCCAAAGGAACAATTTCGCTTCAAAATGGCCAAAAGTTGCAATACCCCCCCAAAGGAACAATTTCGCCTCAAAATGCCGAAAAGTTGAAATACCCCCCGAAAGGAACAATTTCGCTTCAAAATGGCCAAAAGTTGCAATACCCCCCCAAAGGAACAATTTCGCCTCAAAATACCGAAAAGTTGAAATACCCCCCGAAAGGAACAATTTCGCTTCAAAATGGCCAAAAGTTGCAATACCCCCCCAAAGGAACAATTTCGCCTCAGAATGCCGAAAAGTTGCAATACCCCCGAAAGGAACAATTTCGCTTCAAAATGGCCAAAAGTTGCAATACCCCCCCAAAGGAACAATTTCGCCTCAAAATTGAAAAAAGTTGCAATACCCCCCAAAAGGAAAAGTTTCGCCTCAAAATGCCGAAAAGTTGCAATACCCCCCGAAAGGAACAATTTCGCTTCAAAATGGCCAAAAGTTGCAATACCCCCCAAAGGAACAATTTCGCCTCAAAATGGCAAAAAATTGCAATACCCCCCCAAAGGAACAATTTCGCCTCAAAATGGCCAAAAGTTGCAATATCCCCCCAAAGGAACAATTTCGCTTCAAAATGGCCAAAAGTTGCAATACCCCCCAAAGGAACAATTTCGCCTCAAAATGCCGAAAAGTTGAAATACCCCCCGAAAGGAACAATTTCGCTTCAAAATGGCCAAAAGTTGCAATACCCCCCCAAAGGAACAATTTCGCCTCAAAATGGAAAAAAAGTTGCATTACCCCCCCAAAGGAACAATTTCGCCTCAAAATGCCGAAAAGTTGCAATACCCCCCGAAAGGAACAATTTCGCTTCAAAATGGCCAAAAGTTGCAATACCCCCCAAAGGAACAATTTCGCCTCAAAATGGCAAAAAATTGCAATACCCCCCAAAGAAACAATTTCACCACAAAATGCCGAAAAGTTGCAATACCCCCCGAAAGGAACAATTTCACCTCAAAATGCCGAAAAGTTGCAATACCCCCCGAAAGGAACAATTTCGCTTCAAAATAGCCAAAAGATGCAATACCCCCCCAAAGGAACAATTTCGCCTCAAAATGGCCAAAAGTTGCAATACCCCCCCAAAGGAACAATTTCGCCTCAAAATGGCAAAAAATTGCAATACCCCCCAAAAGGAACAATTTCGCCTCAAAATGCCGAAAAGTTGCAATACCCCCCGAAAGGAACAATTTCGCTTCAAAATGGCCAAAAGTTGCAATACCCCCCCAAAGGAACAATTTCGCCTCAAAATGGCCAAAAATTGTAATACCCCCCCAAAGGAACAATTTCGCTTCAATATGGCCAAAAGTTGCAATACCCCCTCAAAGGAACAATTTTGCCTCAAAATGGCAAAAAATTGCAAAACCCCCCCAAAGGAACAATTTCGCCTCAAAATGCCGAAAAGTTGCAATACCCCCCGAAAGGAACAATTTCGCTTCAAAATGGCCAAAAGTTGCAATACCCCCCGAAAGGAACAATTTCGCTTCAAAATGGCCAAAAGTTGCAATACCCCCCAAATGAACAATTTCGCTTCAAAATGGCCAAAAGTTGCAATACCCCCCCAAAGGAACAATTTCGCCTCAAAATGCCGAAAAGTTGCAATACCCCCCAAAAGGAACAATTTCGCTTCAAAATGGCCAAAAGTTGCAATACCCCCCCAAAGGAACAATTTCGCCTCAAAATGCCGAAAAGTTGCAATACCCCCCGAAAGGAACAATTTCGCTTCAAATTGGCCAAAAGTTGCAATACCCCCCAAAGGAACAATTTTGCCTCAAAATGCCGAAAAGTTGCAATACCCACCGAAAGGAACAATTTCGCTTCAAAATGGCCAAAAGTTGCAATACCCCCCTAAAGGAACAATTTCGCCTCAAAATGCCGAAAAGTTGCAATACCCCCCAAAAGGAACAATTTCGCTTCAAAATGGCCAAAAGATGCAATACCCCCCCAAAGCAACAATTTCGCCTCAAAATGGCAAAAAATTGCAATACCCCCCCAAAGGAACAATTTCACCTCAAAATGCCGAAAAGTTGCAATACCCCCCGAAAGGAACAATTTCGCTTCAAAATGGCCAAAAGATGCAATACCCCCCAAAGCAACAATTTCGCCTCAAAATGGCAAAAATTGCAATACCCCCCCAAAGGAACAATTTCGCCTCAAAATGGCCAAAAATTGTCATACCCCCCCAAAGGAACAATTTCGCTTCAATATGGCCAAAAGTTGCAATACCCCCCCAAAGGAACAATTTTGCCTCAAAATGGCAAAAAATTGCAATACCCCCCCAAAGGAACAATTTTGCCTCAAAATGCCGAAAAGTTGCAATACCCCCCGAAAGGAACAATTTCGCTTCAAAATGGCCAAAAGTTGCAATACCCCCCAAAGGAACAATTTCGCTTCAAAATGGCCAAAAGTTGCAATACCCCCCCAAAGGAACAATTTCGCCTCAAAATGCCGAAAAGTTGCAATACCCCCCGAAAGGAACAATTTCGCTTCAAAATGGCCAAAAGTTGCAATACCCCCCCAAAGGAACAATTTCGCCTCAAAATGCCGAAAAGTTGCAATACCCCCCAAAAGGAACAATTTCGCTTCAAATTGGCCAAAAGTTGCAATACCCCCCCAAAGGAACAATTTTGCCTCAAAATGCCGAAAAGTTGCAATACCCCCCGAAAGGAACAATTTCGCTTCAAAATGGCCAAAAGTTGCAATACCCCCCCAAAGGAACAATTTCGCCTCAAAATGCCGAAAAGTTGCAATACCCCCAAAAGGAACAATTTCGCTTCAAAATGGCCAAAAGATGCAATATCCCCCCAAAGCAACAATTTCGCCTCAAAATGGCAAAAAATTGCAATACCCCCCCAAAGGAACAATTTCACCTCAAAATGCCGAAAAGTTGCAATACCCCCCGAAAGGAACAATTTTGCTTCAAAATGGCCAAAAGTTGCAATACCCCCCAAAGGAACAATTTCGCCTCAAAATGCCGAAAAGTTGTAATACCCCCCGAAAGGAACAATTTCGCTTCAAAATGGCCAAAAGATGCAATACCCCCCCAAAGCAACAATTTCGCCTCAAAATGAAAAAAAATTGCAATACCCCGCCAAAGGAACAATTTCGCCTCAAAATGCCGAAAAGTTGCAAAACCCCCCGAAAGGAACAATTTCGCTTCAAAATGGCCAAAAGTTGCAATACCCCCCCAAAGCAACAATTTCGCCTCAAAATGGCAAAAAATTGCAATACCCCCCCAAAGGAACAATTTCGCCTCAAAATGCAGAAAAGTTGCAATACCCCCCGAAAGGAACAATTTCGCTTCAAAATGGCCAAAAGATGCAATACCCCCCCAAAGGAACAATTTCGCCTCAAAATGGACAAAAGTTGCAATACCCCCCCAAAGGAACAATCTCGCCTCAAAATGGCAAAAAATTGCAATACCCCCCAAAAGGAACAATTTCGCCTCAAAATGACGAAAAGTTGCAATACCCCCCGAAAGGAACAATTTCGCTTCAAAATGGCCAAAAGTTGCAATACCCCCCAAAGGAACAATTTCGCCTCAAAATGGCCAAAAATTGTAATACCCCCCCAAAGGAACAATTTCGCTTCAATATGGCCAAAAGTTGCAATACCCCCCCAAAGGAACAATTTTGCCTCAAAATGGCAAAAAATTGCAATACCCCGCCAAAGGAACAATTTCGCCTCAAAATGCCGAAAAGTTGCAATACCCCCCGAAAGGAACAATTTCGCTTCAAAATGGCCAAAAGTTGCAATACCCCCCGAAAGGAACAATTTCGCTTCAAAATGGCCAAAAGTTGCAATACCCCCCAAAGGAACAATTTCGCTTCAAAATGGCCAAAAGTTGCAATACCCCCCCAAAGGAACAATTTCGCCTCAAAATGCCGAAAAGTTGCAATACCCCCCAAAAGGAACAATTTCGCTTCAAAATGGCCAAAAGTTGCAATACCCCCCCAAAGGAACAATTTCGCCTCAAAATGCCGAAAAGTTGCAATACCCCCCGAAAGGAACAATTGCGCTTCAAATTGGCCAAAAGTTGCAATACCCCCCAAAGGAACAATTTTGCCTCAAAATGCCAAAAAGTTGCAATACCCCCCGAAAGGAACAATTTCGCTTCAAAATGGCCAAAAGTTGCAATACCCCCCCAAAGGAACAATTTCGCCTCAAAATGCCGAAAAGTTGCAATACCCCCCAAAAGGAACAATTTCGCTTCAAAATGGCCAAAAGATGCAATACCCCCCCAAAGCAACAATTTCGCCTCAAAATGGCAAAAATTGCAATACCCCCCCAAAGGAACAATTTCGCTTCAAAATGGCCAAAAGTTGCAATACCCCCCCAAAGGAACAATTTCGCCTCAAAATGGCAAAAAATTGCAATACCCCCCCAAAGGAACAATTTCGCCTCAAAATGCCGAAAAGTTGCAATACCCCTCCAAAGGAACAATTTCGCTTCAAAATGGCCAAAAGTTGCAATACCCCCCGAAAGGAACAATTTCGCTTCAAAATGGCCAAAAGTTGCAATACCCCCCAAAGGAACAATTTCGCCTCAAAATGCCGAAAAGTTGCAATACCCCCCAAAAGGAACAATTTCGCTTCAAAATGGCCAAAAGTTGCAATACCCTCCCAAAGGAACAATTTCGCCTCAAAATGGCAAAAAATTGCAATACCCCCCCAAAGGAACAATTTCACCTCAAAATGCCGAAAAGTTGCAATACCCCCCGAAAGGAACAATTTCGCTTCAAAATGGCCAAAAGATGCAATACCCCCCCAAAGGAACAATTTCGCCTCAAAATGGCCAAAAGTTGCAATACCCCCCCAAAGGAACAATTTCGCTTCAAAATGGCCAAAAGTTGCAATACCCCCCCAAAGGAACAATTTCGCCTCAAAATACCGAAAAGTTGAAATACCCCCCGAAAGGAACAATTTCGCTTCAAAATGGCCAAAAGTTGCAATACCCCCCCCAAAGGAACAATTTCGCCTCAGAATGCCGAAAAGTTGCAATACCCCCGAAAGGAACAATTTCGCTTCAAAATGGCCAAAAGTTGCAATACCCCCCCAAAGGAACAATTTCGCCTCAAAATTGAAAAAAGTTGCAATACCCCCCAAAAGGAAAAGTTTCGCCTCAAAATGCCGAAAAGTTGCAATACCCCCCGAAAGGAACAATTTCGCTTCAAAATGGCCAAAAGTTGCAATACCCCCCAAAGGAACAATTTCGCCTCAAAATGGCAAAAAATTGCAATACCCCCCCAAAGGAACAATTTCGCCTCAAAATGGCCAAAAGTTGCAATATCCCCCCAAAGGAACAATTTCGCTTCAAAATGGCCAAAAGTTGCAATACCCCCCCAAAGGAACAATTTCGCCTCAAAATGCCGAAAAGTTGAAATACCCCCCGAAAGGAACAGTTTCGCTTCAAAATGACCAAAAGTTGCAATACCCCCCAAAGGAACAATTTCGCCTCAGAATGCCGAAAAGTTGCAATACCCCCCGAAAGGAACAATTTCGCTTCAAAATGGCCAAAAGATGCAATACCCCCCCAAAGCAACAATTTCGCCTCAAAATGGCAAAAAATTGCAATACCCCCCCAAAGGAACAATTTCGCCTCAAAATGGCCAAAAATTGTAATACCCCCCCAAAGGAACAATTTCGCTTCAATATCGCCAAAAGTTGCAATACCCCCCCCAAAGGAACAATTTCGCCTCAAAATAGCAAAAAATTGCAATACCCCCCTAAAGGAACAATTTCGCCTCAAAATGCCGAAAAGTTGCAATACCCCCCGAAAGGAACAATTTCGCTTCAAAATGGCCAAAAGTTGCAATACCCCCCAAAGGAACAATTTCGCCTCAAAATGGCAAAAAATTGCAATACCCCCCAAAGGAACAATATCACCTCAAAATGCCGAAAAGTTGCAATACCCCCCGAAAGGAACAATTTCGCTTCAAATTGGCCAAAAGATGCAATACCCCCCCAAAGCAACAATTTCGCCTCAAAATGGCAAAAAATTGCAATACCCCCCAAAAGGAACAATTTCGCATCAGAATGCCGAAAAGTTGCAATACCCCCCGAAAGGAACAATTTCGCTTCAAAATGGCCAAAAGTTGCAATACCCCCCAAAGGAACAATTTCGCTTCAAAATGGCAAAAAATTGCAATACCCCCCCAAAGGAACAATTTCGCCTCAAAATGGCAAAAAATTGCAATACCCCCCAAAGGAACAATTTCACCTCAAAATGCCGAAAAGTTGCAATACCCCCCAAAAGGAACAATTTCGCCTCAAAATGGCAAAAAATTGCAATACCCCCCCAAAGGAACAATTTCGCCTCAAAATGGCCAAAAATTGTAATACCCCCCCAAAGGAACAATTTCGCTTCAATATGGCCAAAAGTTGCAATACCCCCCCAAAGGAACAATTTCGCCTCAAAATGGCAAAAAATTGCAATACCCCCCAAAGGAACAATTTCGCCTCAAAATGCCGAAAAGTTGCAATACCCCCCGAAAGGAACAATTTCGCTTCAAAATGGCCAAAAGTTGCAATACCCCACAAAAGGAACAATTTTGCCTCAAAATGGCCAAAAGTTGCAATACCCCCCCAAAGCAACAATTTCGCCTCAAAATGCCGAAAAGTTGCAATACCCCCCCAAAGGAACAATTTCGCTTCAAAATGGCCAAAAGATACAATACCCCCCCAAAGCAACAATTTCGCCTCAAAATGGCAAAAAATTGTAATACCCCCCCCAAAGGAACAATTTCGCTTCAAAATGGCCAAAAGTTGCAATACCCCCCCAAAGGAACAATTTCACCTCAAAATGTCGAAAAGTTGCAATACCCCCCAAAGGAACAATTTCGCTTCAAAATGGCCAAAAGTTGCAATACCCCCCGAAAGGAACAATTTTGCCTCAAAATGCCAAAAAGTTGCAATACCCCTCAAAGGAACAATTTCGCCTCAAAATGCCAAAAAGTTGCAATACCCCCCCAAAGGAACAATTTCGCTTCAAAATGGCCAAAAGATGCAATACCCCCCCAAAGCAACAATTTCGCCTCAAAATGGCAAAAAATTGTAATACCCCCCCAAAGGAACAATTTCGCTTTAAAATGGCCAAAAGTTGCAATACCCCCCCAAAGGAACAATTTCACCTCAAAATGTCGAAAAGTTGCAATACCCCCCCAAAGGAACAATTTCGCTTCAAAATGGCCAAAAGTTGCAATACCCCCCCAAAGGAACAATTTCGCCTCAAAATGCCAAAAAGTTGCAATACCCCCCGAAAGGAACAATTTCGCTTCAAAATGGCCAAAAGTTGCAATACCCCCCCAAAGGAACAATTTCGCCTCAAAATGGCAAAAAATTGCAATACCCCCAAAAGGAACAATTTCACCTCAAAATGCCGAACAGTTGCAATACCCCCGAAAGGAACAATTTCTCTTCAAAATGGCCAAAAGTTGCAATACCCCCCCAAAGGAACAATTTCGCCTCAAAATGCCAAAAAGTTGCAATACCCCCCGAAAGGAACAATTTCGCTTCAAAATGGCAAAAAATTGCAATACCCCCCAAAGGAACAATTTCACCTCAAAATGCCGAAAAGTTGCAATACCCCCCCAAAGGAACAATTTCGCTTCAAAATGGCCAAAAGTTGCAATACCCCCCCAAAGGAACAATTTCGCCTCAAAATGCCAAAAAGTTGCAATACCCCCAGAAAGGAACAATTTCGCTTCAAAATGGCAAAAAATTGCAATACCCCCCAAAGGAACAATTTCGCCCCAAAATGCCAAAAAGTTGCAATACCCCCCCAAAGGAACAATTTCGCCTCAAAATGGCAAAAAATTGCAATACCCCCCAAAGGAACAATTTCACCTCAAAATGCCGAAAAGTTGCAATACCCCCGAAAGGAACAATTTCGCTTCAAAATGGCCAAAAGATGCAATACCCCCCCAAAGCAACAATTTCGCCTCAAAATGGCAAAAAATTGCAATACCCCCCCCCAAAAGAACAATTTCGCCTCAAAATGGCCAAAAATTGTAATCCCCCCCAAAGGAACAATTTCACTTCAATGTGGCCAAAAGTTGCAATACCCCCCCAAAGGAAGAATTTCGCCTCAAAATGGCAAAAAAATGCAATACCCCCCCCAAAGGAACAATTTCGCCTGAAAATGCCGAAAAGTTGCAATACCCCCCGAAAGGAACAATTTCGCTTCAAAATGGCCAAAAGTTGCAATACCCCCCCAAAGGAACAATTTCGCCTGAAAATGCCGAAAAGTTGCAATACCCCCCGAAAGGAACAATTTCGCTTCAAAATGGCCAAAAGTTGCAATACCCCCCCAAAGGAACAATTTCACCTCAAAATGCGGAAAAGTTGCAATACCCCCCAAAGGAACAATTTCACCTCAAAATGCCGAAAAGTTGCAATACCCCCGAAAGGAAAAATTTCGCTTCAAAATGGCCAAAAGATGCAATACCCCCCCAAAGCAACAATTTCACCTCAAAATGGCAAAAAATTGCAATACCCCCCCAAAGGAACAATTTCACCTCAAAATGTCGAAAAGTTGCAATACCCCCCCAAAGGAACAATTTCGCTTCAAAATGGCCAAAAGTTGCAATACCCCCCAAAGGAACAATTTCGCCTCAAAATGCCAAAAAGTTGCAATACCCCCCGAAAGGAACAATTTCGCTTCAAAATGGCCAAAAGTTGCAATACCCCCCCAAAGGAACAATTTCGCCTCAAAATGGCAAAAAATTGCAATACCCCCCAAAGGAACAATTTCACCTCAAAATGCCGAAAAGTAGCAATACCCCCAAAAGGAACAATTTCGCTTCAAAATGGCCAAAAGATGCAATACCCCCCCAAAGCAACAATTTCACCTCAAAATGGCAAAAAATTGCAATACCCCCCCCAAAAGAACAATTTCGCCTCAAAATGGCCAAAAATTGTAATCCCCCCCAAAGGAACAATTTCACTTCAATGTGGCCAAAAGTTGCAATACCCCCCCAAAGGAACAATTTCGCCTCAAAATGGCAAAAAATTGCAATACCCCCCCAAAGGAACAATTTCGCCTGAAAATGCCGAAAAGTTGCAATACCCCCCGAAAGGAACAATTTCGCTTCAAAATGGCCAAAAGTTGCAATACCCCCCAAAGGAACAATTTCGCCTGAAAATGCCGAAAAGTTGCAATACCCCCCGAAAGGAACAATTTCGCTTCAAAATGGCCAAAAGTTGCAATACCCCCCCCAAAGGAACAATTTCACCTCAAAATGCGGAAAAGTTGCAATACCCCCCAAAGGAACAATTTCACCTCAAAATGCCGAAAAGTTGCAATACCCCCGAAAGGAACAATTTCGCTTCAAAATGGCCAAAAGATGCAATACCCCCCAAAGCAACAATTTCGCCTCAAAATGGCAAAAAATTGCAATACCCCCCCAAAGGAACAATTTCGCCTCAAAATGCCGAAAAGTTGCAATACCCCCCGAAAGGAACAATTTCGCTTCAAAATAGCCAAAAGTTGCAATACCCCCCCAAAGGAACAATTTCGCCTCAAAATGCCGAAAAGTTGCAATACCCCCCGAAAGGAACAATTTCGCTTCAAAATGGCCAAAAGTTGCAATACCCCCCAAAAGGAACAATTTCGCCTCAAAATGGCAAAAAATTGCAATACCCCCCCAAAGGAACAATTTCGCCTCAAAATGGCCAAAAATTGTAATACCCCCCCAAAGGAACAATTTCGCTTCAATATGGCCAAAAGTTGCAATACCCCCCCAAAGGAACAATTTCGCCTCAAAATGGCAAAAAATTGCAATACCCCCCAAAGGAACAATTTCGCCTCAAAATGCCGAAAAGTTGCAATACCCCCCGAAAGGAACAATTTCGCTTCAAAATGGCCAAAAGTTGCAATACCCCACAAAAGGAACAATTTTGCCTCAAAATGGCCAAAAGTTGCAATACCCCCCCAAAGCAACAATTTCGCCTCAAAATGCCGAAAAGTTGCAATACCCCCCCAAAGGAACAATTTCGCTTCAAAATGGCCAAAAGATACAATACCCCCCCAAAGCAACAATTTCGCCTCAAAATGGCAAAAAATTGTAATACCCCCCCCAAAGGAACAATTTCGCTTCAAAATGGCCAAAAGTTGCAATACCCCCCCAAAGGAACAATTTCACCTCAAAATGTCGAAAAGTTGCAATACCCCCCAAAGGAACAATTTCGCTTCAAAATGGCCAAAAGTTGCAATACCCCCCGAAAGGAACAATTTTGCCTCAAAATGCCAAAAAGTTGCAATACCCCTCAAAGGAACAATTTCGCCTCAAAATGCCAAAAAGTTGCAATACCCCCCCAAAGGAACAATTTCGCTTCAAAATGGCCAAAAGATGCAATACCCCCCCAAAGCAACAATTTCGCCTCAAAATGGCAAAAAATTGTAATACCCCCCCAAAGGAACAATTTCGCTTTAAAATGGCCAAAAGTTGCAATACCCCCCCAAAGGAACAATTTCACCTCAAAATGTCGAAAAGTTGCAATACCCCCCCAAAGGAACAATTTCGCTTCAAAATGGCCAAAAGTTGCAATACCCCCCCAAAGGAACAATTTCGCCTCAAAATGCCAAAAAGTTGCAATACCCCCCGAAAGGAACAATTTCGCTTCAAAATGGCCAAAAGTTGCAATACCCCCCCAAAGGAACAATTTCGCCTCAAAATGGCAAAAAATTGCAATACCCCCAAAAGGAACAATTTCACCTCAAAATGCCGAACAGTTGCAATACCCCCGAAAGGAACAATTTCTCTTCAAAATGGCCAAAAGTTGCAATACCCCCCCAAAGGAACAATTTCGCCTCAAAATGCCAAAAAGTTGCAATACCCCCCGAAAGGAACAATTTCGCTTCAAAATGGCAAAAAATTGCAATACCCCCCAAAGGAACAATTTCACCTCAAAATGCCGAAAAGTTGCAATACCCCCCCAAAGGAACAATTTCGCTTCAAAATGGCCAAAAGTTGCAATACCCCCCCAAAGGAACAATTTCGCCTCAAAATGCCAAAAAGTTGCAATACCCCCAGAAAGGAACAATTTCGCTTCAAAATGGCAAAAAATTGCAATACCCCCCAAAGGAACAATTTCGCCCCAAAATGCCAAAAAGTTGCAATACCCCCCCAAAGGAACAATTTCGCCTCAAAATGGCAAAAAATTGCAATACCCCCCAAAGGAACAATTTCACCTCAAAATGCCGAAAAGTTGCAATACCCCCGAAAGGAACAATTTCGCTTCAAAATGGCCAAAAGATGCAATACCCCCCCAAAGCAACAATTTCGCCTCAAAATGGCAAAAAATTGCAATACCCCCCCCAAAAGAACAATTTCGCCTCAAAATGGCCAAAAATTGTAATCCCCCCCAAAGGAACAATTTCACTTCAATGTGGCCAAAAGTTGCAATACCCCCCCAAAGGAAGAATTTCGCCTCAAAATGGCAAAAAAATGCAATACCCCCCCCAAAGGAACAATTTCGCCTGAAAATGCCGAAAAGTTGCAATACCCCCCGAAAGGAACAATTTCGCTTCAAAATGGCCAAAAGTTGCAATACCCCCCCAAAGGAACAATTTCGCCTGAAAATGCCGAAAAGTTGCAATACCCCCCGAAAGGAACAATTTCGCTTCAAAATGGCCAAAAGTTGCAATACCCCCCCAAAGGAACAATTTCACCTCAAAATGCGGAAAAGTTGCAATACCCCCCAAAGGAACAATTTCACCTCAAAATGCCGAAAAGTTGCAATACCCCCGAAAGGAAAAATTTCGCTTCAAAATGGCCAAAAGATGCAATACCCCCCCAAAGCAACAATTTCACCTCAAAATGGCAAAAAATTGCAATACCCCCCCAAAGGAACAATTTCACCTCAAAATGTCGAAAAGTTGCAATACCCCCCCAAAGGAACAATTTCGCTTCAAAATGGCCAAAAGTTGCAATACCCCCCAAAGGAACAATTTCGCCTCAAAATGCCAAAAAGTTGCAATACCCCCCGAAAGGAACAATTTCGCTTCAAAATGGCCAAAAGTTGCAATACCCCCCCAAAGGAACAATTTCGCCTCAAAATGGCAAAAAATTGCAATACCCCCCAAAGGAACAATTTCACCTCAAAATGCCGAAAAGTAGCAATACCCCCAAAAGGAACAATTTCGCTTCAAAATGGCCAAAAGATGCAATACCCCCCCAAAGCAACAATTTCACCTCAAAATGGCAAAAAATTGCAATACCCCCCCCAAAAGAACAATTTCGCCTCAAAATGGCCAAAAATTGTAATCCCCCCCAAAGGAACAATTTCACTTCAATGTGGCCAAAAGTTGCAATACCCCCCCAAAGGAACAATTTCGCCTCAAAATGGCAAAAAATTGCAATACCCCCCCAAAGGAACAATTTCGCCTGAAAATGCCGAAAAGTTGCAATACCCCCCGAAAGGAACAATTTCGCTTCAAAATGGCCAAAAGTTGCAATACCCCCCAAAGGAACAATTTCGCCTGAAAATGCCGAAAAGTTGCAATACCCCCCGAAAGGAACAATTTCGCTTCAAAATGGCCAAAAGTTGCAATACCCCCCCCAAAGGAACAATTTCACCTCAAAATGCGGAAAAGTTGCAATACCCCCCAAAGGAACAATTTCACCTCAAAATGCCGAAAAGTTGCAATACCCCCGAAAGGAACAATTTCGCTTCAAAATGGCCAAAAGATGCAATACCCCCCAAAGCAACAATTTCGCCTCAAAATGGCAAAAAATTGCAATACCCCCCCAAAGGAACAATTTCGCCTCAAAATGCCGAAAAGTTGCAATACCCCCCGAAAGGAACAATTTCGCTTCAAAATGGCCAAAAGTTGCAATACCCCCCCAAAGGAACAATTTCGCCTCAAAATGCCGAAAAGTTGCAATACCCCCCGAAAGGAACAATTTCGCTTCAAAATGGCCAAAAGTTGCAATACCCCCCCAAAGGAACAATTTCGCCTCAAAATGGCAAAAAATTGCAATACCCCCCAAAGGAACAATTTCACCTCAAAATGCCAAAAAGTTGCAATACCCCCCGAAAGGAACAATTTCGCTTCAAAATGGCCAAAAGATGCAATACCCCCCCAAAGCAACAATTTCGCCTCAAAATGGCAAAAAATTGCAATACCCCCCCAAAGGAACAATTTCGCATCAGAATGCCGAAAAGTTGCAATACCCCCCGAAAGGAACAATTTCGCTTCAAAATGGCCAAAAGTTGCAATACCCCCCCAAAGGAACAATTTCGCCTCAAAATGGAAAAAAAGTTGCAATACCCCCCAAAAGGAAAAATTTCGCCTCAAAATGCCGAAAAGTTGCAATACCCCCCGAAAGGAACAATTTCGCTTCAAAATGGCCAAAAGTTGCAATACCCCCCAAAGGAACAATTTCGCCTCAAAATGGCAAAAAATTGCAATACCCCCCAAAGGAACAATTTCACCTCAAAATGCCGAAAAGTTGCAATACCCCCCGAAAGGAACAATTTCGCTTCAAAATGGCCAAAAGATGCAATACCCCCCCAAAGCAACAATTTCGCCTTAAATGGCAAAAAATTGCAATACCCCCCCAAAGGAACAATTTCGCCTCAAAATGGCCAAAAATTGTAATACCCCCCCAAAGGAACAATTTCGCTTCAATATGGCCAAAAGTTGCAATACCCCCCCAAAGGAACAATTTTGCCTCAAAATGGCCAAAAGTTGCAATACCCCCCCAAAGGAACAATTTCGCCTCAAAATGCCGAAAAGTTGCAATACCCCCCCAAAGGAACAATTTCGCTTCAAAATGGCCAAAAGATGCAATACTCCCCCAAAGCAACAATTTCGCCTCAAAATGGCAAAAAATTGTAATACCCCCCCAAAGGAACAATTTCGCTTCAATATGGCCAAAAGTTGCAATCCCCCCCCAAAGGAAAAATTTCGCCTCAAAATGGCAAAAAATTGCAATACCCCCCAAAGGAACAATTTCACGTCAAAATGTCGAAAAGTTGCAATACCCCCCCAAAGGAACAATTTCGCTTCAAAATGGCCAAAAGTTGCAATACCCCCCAAAGGAACAATTTCGCCTCAAAATGCCAAAAAGTTGCAATACCCCCCGAAAGGAACAATTTCGCTTCAAAATGGCCAAAAGTTGCAATACCCCCCCAAAGGAACAATTTCGCCTCAAAATGGCAAAAAATTGCAATACCCCCCAAAGGAACAATTTCACCTCAAAATGCCGAAAAGTTGCAATACCCCCGAAAGGAACAATTTCGCTTCAAAATGGCCAAAAGATGCAATACCCCCCCAAAGCAACAATTTTGCCTCAAAATGGCAAAAAATTGCAATACCCCCCCCCCAAAGGAACAATTTCGCCTCAAAATGGCCAAAAATTGTAATCCCCCCAAAGGAACAGTTTCACTTCAATGTGGCTAAAAGTTGCAATACCCCCCCAAAGGAACAATTTCGCCTCAAAATGGCAAAAAATTGCAATACCCCCCAAAGGAACAATTTCACCTGAAAATGCCGAAAAGTTGCAATACCCCCCGAAAGGAACAATTTCGCTTCAAAATGGCCAAAAGTTGCAATACCCCCCCAAAGGAACAATTTCGCCTGAAAATGCCGAAAAGTTGCAATACCCCCCAAAAGGAACAATTTCGCTTCAAAATGGCCAAAAGTTGCAATACCCCCCCAAAGGAACAATTTCACCTCAAAATGCGGAAAAGTTGCAATAACCCCCAAAGGAACAATTTCACCTCAAAATGCCGAAAAGTTGCAATACCCCCGAAAGGAACAATTTCGCTTCAAAATGGCCAAAAGATGCAATACCCCCCCAAAGCAACAATTTCGCCTCAAAATGGCAAAAAATTGCAATACCCCTCCAAAGGAACAATTTCGCATCAGAATGCCGAAAAGTTGCAATACCCCCCGAAAGGAACAATTTCGCTTCAAAATGGCCAAAAGTTGCAATACCCCCCGAAAGGAACAATTTCGCTTCAAAATGGCCAAAAGTTGCAATACCCCCCAAAGGAACAATTTCGCCTCAAAATGCAGAAAAGTTGCAATACCCCCCAAAAGGAACAATTTCGCTTCAAAATGGCCAAAAGTTGCAATACCCCCCCAAAGGAACAATTTCGCCTCAAAATGGCAAAAAATTGCAATACCCCCCCAAAGGAACAATTTCACCTCAAAATGCCGAAAAGTTGCAATACCCCCCGAAAGGAACAATTTCGCTTCAAAATGGCCAAAAGATGCAATACCCCCCCAAAGCAACAATTTCGCCTCAAAATGGCAAAAAATTGCAATACCCCCAAAGGAACAATTTCGCTTCAAAATGGCCAAAAGTTGCAATACCCCCCCAAAGGAACAATTTCGCCTCAAAATGGCCAAAAGTTGCAATACCCCCCCAAAGGAACAATTTCGCTTCAAAATGGCCAAAAGTTGCAATACCCCCCAAAGGAACAATTTTGCCTCAAAATGCCGAAAAGTTGAAATACCCCCCGAAAGGAACAATTTCGCTTCAAAATGGTCAAAAGTTGCAATACCCCCCCAAAGGAACAATTTCGCCTCAAAATACCGAAAAGTTGAAATACCCCCCGAAAGGAACAATTTCGCTTCAAAATGGCCAAAAGTTGCAATACCCCCCCAAAGGAACAATTTCGCCTCAGAATGCCGAAAAGTTGCAATACCCCCGAAAGGAACAATTTCGCTTCAAAATGGCCAAAAGTTGCAATACCCCCCCAAAGGAACAATTTCGCCTCAAAATTGAAAAAAAGTTGCAATACCCCCCAAAAGGAAAAATTTCGCCTCTAAATGCCGAAAAGTTGCAATACCCCCCGAAAGGAACAATTTCGCTTCAAAATGGCCAAAAGTTGCAATACCCCCCCAAAGGAACAATTTCGCCTCAAAATGGCAAAAAATTGCAATACCCCCCCAAAGGAACAATTTCGCCTCAAAATGGCCAAAAGTTGCAATACCCCCCAAAGGAACAATTTCGTTTCAAAATGGCCAAAAGATGCAATACCCCCCCAAAGGAACAATTTCGCCTCAAAATGCCGAAAAGTTGAAATACCCCCCGAAAGGAACAATTTCGCTTCAAAATGACCAAAAGTTGCAATACCCCCCCAAAGGAACAATTTCGCCTCAGAATGCCGAAAAGTTGCAATACCCCCCGAAAGGAACAATTTCGCTTCAAAATGGCCAAAAGTTGCAATACCCCCCCAAAGGAACAATTTCGCCTCAAAATTGAAAAAAAGTTGCAATACCCCCAAAAGGAAAAATTTCGCCTCAAAATGCTGAAAAGTTGCAATACCCCCCGAAAGGAACAATTTCGCTTCAAAATGGCCAAAAGTTGCAATACCCCCCAAAGGAACAATTTCGCCTCAAAATGGCAAAAAATTGCAATACCCCCCAAAGGAACAATTTCCCCTCAAAATGCCGAAAAGTTGCAATACCCCCCGAAAGGAACAATTTCGCTTCAAAATGGCCAAAAGATGCAATAACCCCCCAAAGCAACAATTTCGCCTCAAAATGGCAAAAAATTGCAATACCCCCCAAAGGAACAATTTCGCCTCAAAATAGCCTAAAATTGTAATACCCCCCCAAAGGAACAATTTCGCTTCAATATCGCCAAAAGTTGCAATACCCCCCCAAAGGAATAATTTCGCCTCAAAATGGCAAAAAATTGCAATACCCCCCCAAAGGAACAATTTCGCCTCAAAATGCCGAAAAGTTGCAATACCCCCCGAAAGGAACAATTTCGCTTCAAAATGGCCAAAAGTTGCAATACCCCCCAAAGGAACAATTTCGCCTCAAAATGGCAAAAAATTGCAATACCCCCCAAAGGAACAATTTCACCTCAAAATGCCAAAAAGTTGCAATACCCCCCGAAAGGAACAATTTCGCTTCAAAATGGCCAAAAGTTGCAATACCCCCCAAAGCAACAATTTCGCCTCAAAATGGCAAAAAATTGCAATACCCCCCCAAAGGAACAATTTCGCATCAGAATGCCGAAAAGTTGCAATACCTCCCGAAAGGAACAATTTCGCTTCAAAATGGCCAAAAGTTGCAATACCCCCCCAAAGGAACAATTTCGCCTCAAAATGGAAAAAAAGTTGCAATACCCCCCAAAAGGAAAAATTTCGCCTCAAAATGCCGAAAAGTTGCAATACCCCCCGAAAGGAACAATTTCGCTTCAAAATGGCCAAAAGTTGCAATACCCCCCAAAGGAACAATTTCGCCTCAAAATGGCAAAAAATTGCAATACCCCCCAAAGAAACAATTTCACCTCAAAATGCCGAAAAGTTGCAATACCCCCCCGAAAGGAACAATTTCGCTTCAAAATGGCCAAAACATGCAATACCCCCCCAAAGCAACAATTTCGCCTCAAAATGGCAAAAAATTGCAATACCCCCCCCAAAGGAACAATTTCGCCTCAAAATGGCCAAAAATTGTAATACCCCCCAAAGGAACAATTTCGCTTCAATATGGCCAAAAGTTGCAATACCCCCCCAAGGAACAATTTCGCCTCAAAATGGCAAAAAATTGCAATACCCCCCAAAGGAACAATTTCGCCTCAAAATGCCGAAAAGTTGCAATACCCCCCGAAAGGAACAATTTCGCTTCAAAATGGCCAAAAGTTGCAATACCCCCCCAAAGGAACAATTTTGCCTCAAAATGGCCAAAAGTTGCGATACCCCCCAAAGGAACAATTTCGCCTCAAAATGCCGAAAAGTTGCAATACCCCCCCAAAGGAACAATTTCGCTTCAAAATGGCCAAAAGATGCAATACCCCCCCAAAGCAACAATTTCGCCTCAAAATGGCAAAAAATTGTAATACCCCCCCCAAAGGAACAATTTCGCTTCAAAATGGCCAAAAGTTGCAATACCCCCCCAAAGCAACAATTTCGCCTCAAAATGGCAAAAAATTGCAATACCCCCCCAAAGGAACAATTTCGCCTCAAAATGACCAAAAATTGTAATATCCCCCCAAAGGAACAATTTCGCTTCAATATGGCCAAAAGTTGCAATCCCCCCCAAAGGAACAATTTCGCCTCAAAATGGCAAAAAATTGCAATACCCCCCCAAAGGAACAATTTCACCTCAAAATGCCGAAAAGTTGCAATACCCCCCAAAGGAACAATTTTGCCTCAAAATGCCGAAAAGTTGAAATACCCCCCGAAAGGAACAATTTCGCTTCAAAATGGTCAAAAGTTGCAATACCCCCCCAAAGGAACAATTTCGCCTCAAAATACCGAAAAGTTGAAATACCCCCCGAAAGGAACAATTTCGCTTCAAAATGGCCAAAAGTTGCAATACCCCCCCAAAGGAACAATTTCGCCTCAGAATGCCGAAAAGTTGCAATACCCCCGAAAGGAACAATTTCGCTTCAAAATGGCCAAAAGTTGCAATACCCCCCCAAAGGAACAATTTCGCCTCAAAATGGCAAAAAATTGCAATACCCCCCCAAAGGAACAATTTCGCCTCAAAATGGCCAAAAGTTGCAATACCCCCCCAAAGGAACAATTTCGTTTCAAAATGGCCAAAAGATGCAATACCCCCCCAAAGGAACAATTTCGCCTCAAAATGCCGAAAAGTTGAAATACCCCCCGAAAGGAACAATTTCGCTTCAAAATGACCAAAAGTTGCAATACCCCCCCAAAGGAACAATTTCGCCTCAGAATGCCGAAAAGTTGCAATACCCCCCGAAAGGAACAATTTCGCTTCAAAATGGCCAAAAGTTGCAATACCCCCCCAAAGGAACAATTTCGCCTCAAAATTGAAAAAAAGTTGCAATACCCCCAAAAGGAAAAATTTCGCCTCAAAATGCCGAAAAGTTGCAATACCCCCCGAAAGGAACAATTTCGCTTCAAAATGGCCAAAAGTTGCAATACCCCCCAAAGGAACAATTTCGCCTCAAAATGGCAAAAAATTGCAATACCCCCCAAAGGAACAATTTCCCCTCAAAATGCCGAAAAGTTGCAATACCCCCCGACAGGAACAATTTCGCTTCAAAATGGCCAAAAGATGCAATAACCCCCCAAAGCAACAATTTCGCCTCAAAATGGCAAAAAATTGCAATACCCCCCAAAGGAACAATTTCGCCTCAAAATAGCCTAAAATTGTAATACCCCCCCAAAGGAACAATTTCGCTTCAATATCGCCAAAAGTTGCAATACCCCCCCAAAGGAATAATTTCGCCTCAAAATGGCAAAAAATTGCAATACCCCCCCAAAGGAACAATTTCGCCTCAAAATGCCGAAAAGTTGCAATACCCCCCGAAAGGAACAATTTCGCTTCAAAATGGCCAAAAGTTGCAATACCCCCCAAAGGAACAATTTCGCCTCAAAATGGCAAAAAATTGCAATACCCCCCAAAGGAACAATTTCACCTCAAAATGCCAAAAAGTTGCAATACCCCCCGAAAGGAACAATTTCGCTTCAAAATGGCCAAAAGTTGCAATACCCCCCAAAGCAACAATTTCGCCTCAAAATGGCAAAAAATTGCAATACCCCCCCAAAGGAACAATTTCGCATCAGAATGCCGAAAAGTTGCAATACCTCCCGAAAGGAACAATTTCGCTTCAAAATGGCCAAAAGTTGCAATACCCCCCCAAAGGAACAATTTCGCCTCAAAATGGAAAAAAAGTTGCAATACCCCCCAAAAGGAAAAATTTCGCCTCAAAATGCCGAAAAGTTGCAATACCCCCCGAAAGGAACAATTTCGCTTCAAAATGGCCAAAAGTTGCAATACCCCCCAAAGGAACAATTTCGCCTCAAAATGGCAAAAAATTGCAATACCCCCCAAAGGAACAATTTCACCTCAAAATGCCGAAAAGTTGCAATACCCCCCCGAAAGGAACAATTTCGCTTCAAAATGGCCAAAACATGCAATACCCCCCCAAAGCAACAATTTCGCCTCAAAATGGCAAAAAATTGCAATACCCCCCCAAAGGAACAATTTCGCCTCAAAATGGCCAAAAATTGTAATACCCCCCAAAGGAACAATTTCGCTTCAATATGGCCAAAAGTTGCAATACCCCCCCAAAGGAACAATTTTGCCTCAAAATGGCAAAAAATTGCAATACCCCCCCAAAGGAACAATTTCGCCTCAAAATGCCGAAAAGTTGCAATGCCCCCCCAAAGGAACAATTTCGCTTCAAAATGGCCAAAAGATGCAATACCCCCCCAAAGCAACAATTTCGCCTCAAAATGGCAAAAAATTGTAATACCCCCCCCAAAGGAACAATTTCGCTTCAAAATGGCCAAAAGTTGCAATACCCCCCCAAAGCAACAATTTCGCCTCAAAATGGCAAAAAATTGCAATACCCCCCCAAAGGAACAATTTCGCCTCAAAATGACCAAAAATTGTAATATCCCCCCAAAGGAACAATTTCGCTTCAATATGGCCAAAAGTTGCAATCCCCCCCCAAAGGAACAATTTCGCCTCAAAATGGCAAAAAATTGCAATACCCCCCCAAAGGAACAATTTCACCTCAAAATGTCGAAAAGTTGCAATACCCCCCCAAAGGAACAAGTTCGCTTCAAAATGGCCAAAAGTTGCAATACCCCCCAAAGGAACAATTTCGCCTCAAAATGCCAAAAAGTTGCAATACCCCCCGAAAGGAACAATTTCGCTTCAAAATGGCCAAAAGTTGCAATACCCCCCCAAAGGAACAATTTCGCCTCAAAATGGCAAAAAATTGCAATACCCCCCAAAGGAACAATTTCACCTCAAAATGCCGAAAAGTTGCAATACCCCCGAAAGGAACAATTTCGCTTCAAAATGGCCAAAAGATGCAATACCCCCCCAAAGCAACAATTTTGCCTCAAAATGGCAAAAAATTGCAATACCCCCCAAAGGAACAATTTTGCCTCAAAATGCCGAAAAGTTGAAATACCCCCCGAAAGGAACAATTTCGCTTCAAAATGGTCAAAAGTTGCAATACCCCCCCAAAGGAACAATTTCGCCTCAAAATACCGAAAAGTTGAAATACCCCCCGAAAGGAACAATTTCGCTTCAAAATGGCCAAAAGTTGCAATACCCCCCCAAAGGAACAATTTCGCCTCAGAATGCCGAAAAGTTGCAATACCCCCGAAAGGAACAATTTCGCTTCAAAATGGCCAAAAGTTGCAATACCCCCCCAAAGGAACAATTTCGCCTCAAAATGGCAAAAAATTGCAATACCCCCCCAAAGGAACAATTTCGCCTCAAAATGGCCAAAAGTTGCAATACCCCCCCAAAGGAACAATTTCGTTTCAAAATGGCCAAAAGATGCAATACCCCCCCAAAGGAACAATTTCGCCTCAAAATGCCGAAAAGTTGAAATACCCCCCGAAAGGAACAATTTCGCTTCAAAATGACCAAAAGTTGCAATACCCCCCAAAGGAACAATTTCGCCTCAGAATGCCGAAAAGTTGCAATACCCCCCGAAAGGAACAATTTCGCTTCAAAATGGCCAAAAGTTGCAATACCCCCCCAAAGGAACAATTTCGCCTCAAAATTGAAAAAAAGTTGCAATACCCCCAAAAGGAAAAATTTCGCCTCAAAATGCCGAAAAGTTGCAATACCCCCCGAAAGGAACAATTTCGCTTCAAAATGGCCAAAAGTTGCAATACCCCCCAAAGGAACAATTTCGCCTCAAAATGGCAAAAAATTGCAATACCCCCCAAAGGAACAATTTCCCCTCAAAATGCCGAAAAGTTGCAATACCCCCCGAAAGGAACAATTTCGCTTCAAAATGGCCAAAAGATGCAATAACCCCCCAAAGCAACAATTTCGCCTCAAAATGGCAAAAAATTGCAATACCCCCCAAAGGAACAATTTCGCCTCAAAATAGCCTAAAATTGTAATACCCCCCCAAAGGAACAATTTCGCTTCAATATCGCCAAAAGTTGCAATACCCCCCCAAAGGAATAATTTCGCCTCAAAATGGCAAAAAATTGCAATACCCCCCCAAAGGAACAATTTCGCCTCAAAATGCCGAAAAGTTGCAATACCCCCCCAAAGGAACAAGTTCGCTTCAAAATGGCCAAAAGTTGCAATACCCCCCAAAGGAACAATTTCGCCTCAAAATGCCGAAAAGTTGCAATACCCCCCCAAAGGAACAAGTTCGCTTCAAAATGGCCAAAAGTTGCAATACCCCCCAAAGGAACAATTTCGCCTCAAAATGCCAAAAAGTTGCAATACCCCCCGAAAGGAACAATTTCGCTTCAAAATGGCCAAAAGTTGCAATACCCCCCCAAAGGAACAATTTCGCCTCAAAATGGCAAAAAATTGCAATACCCCCCAAAGGAACAATTTCACCTCAAAATGCCGAAAAGTTGCAATACCCCCGAAAGGAACAATTTCGCTTCAAAATGGCCAAAAGATGCAATACCCCCCCAAAGCAACAATTTTGCCTCAAAATGGCAAAAAATTGCAATACCCCCCCCAAAGAAACAATTTCGCCTCAAAATGGCCAAAAATTGTAATCCCCCCAAAGGAACAATTTCACTTCAATGTGGCCAAAAGTTGCAATACCCCCCAAAGGAACAATTTCGCCTCAAAATGGCAAAAAATTGCAATACCCCCCCAAAGGAACAATTTCACCTGAAAATGCCGAAAAGTTGCAATACCCCCCGAAAGGAACAATTTCGCTTCAAAATGGCCAAAAGTTGCAATACCCCCCCAAAGGAACAATTTCGCCTGAAAATGCCGAAAAGTTGCAATACCCCCCAAAAGGAACAATTTCGCTTCAAAATGGCCAAAAGTTGCAATACCCCCCCAAAGGAACAATTTCACCTCAAAATGCGGAAAAGTTGCAATACCCCCCAAAGGAACAATTTCACCTCAAAATGCCGAAAAGTTGCAATACCCCCGAAAGGAACAATTTCGCTTCAAAATGGCCAAAAGATGCAATACCCCCCCAAAGCAACAATTTCGCCTCAAAATGGCAAAAAATTGCAATACCCCCCCAAAGGAACAATTTCGCATCAGAATGCCGAAAAGTTGCAATACCCCCCGAAAGGAACAATTTCGCTTCAAAATGGCCAAAAGTTGCAATACCCCCCCAAAGGAATAATTTCGCCTCAAAATGGAAAAAAAGTTGCAATACCCCCCAAAAGGAAAAATTTCGCCTCAAAATGCCGAAAAGTTGCAATACCCCCGAAAGGAACAATTTCGCTTCAAAATGGCCAAAAGTTGCAATACCCTCCCAAAGGAACAATTTCGCCTCAAAACGGCAAAAAATTGCAATACCCCCCCAAAGGAACAATTTCACTTCAAAATGCCGAAAAGTTGCAATACCCCCCCAAAGGAACAATTTCGCCTCAAAATGGCAAAAAATTGCAATACCCCCCCAAAGGAACAATTTCGCCTCAAAATGGCCAAAAATTGTAATACCCCCCCAAAGGAACAATTTCGCTTCAATATGGCCAAAAGTTGCAATACCCCCCCAAAGGAACAACTTCGCCTCAAAATGCCGAAAAGTTGCAATACCCCCCAAAAGGAACAATTTCGCCTCAAAATGGCCAAAAGTTGCAATACCCCCCCAAAAAAACAATTTCGCCTCAAAATCCCAAAAAGTTGCAATACCCCCCCAAAGGAACAATTTCGCTTCAAAATGGCCAAAAGTTCCAATACCCCCCCAAAGGAACAATTCCACCTCAAAATGCCGAAATGTTGCAATACCCCCCGAAAGGAACAATTTCGCTTCAAAATAGCCAAAAGATGCAATACCCTCCCAAAGCAACAATTTCACCTCAAAATGGCAAAAAATTGCAATACCCCCCCAAAGGAACAATTTCGCCTCAAAATGGCCAAAAATTGTAATAACCCCCCAAAGGAACAATTTCGCTTCAATATGGCCAAAAGTTGCAATACCCCCCCAAAGGAACAATTTCGCCTCAAAATGGCAAAAAATTGCAATACCCCCCCAAAGGAACAATTTTGCCTCAAAATGCCGAAAAGTTGCAATACCCCTCCAAAGGAACAATTTCGCTTCAAAATGGCCAAAAGTTGCAATACTCCCCGAAAGGAACAATTTCGCTTCAAAATGGCCAAAAGTTGCAATACCCCCCAAAGGAACAATTTCGCCTCAAAATGCCGAAAAGTTGCAATACCCCCCAAAAGGAACAATTTCGCTTCAAAATGGCCAAAAGTTGCAATACCCTTCCAAAGGAACAATTTCTCCTCAAAATGGCAAAAAATTGCAATACCCCCCCAAAGGAACAATTTCACCTCAAAATGCCGAAAAGTTGCAATACCACCCGAAAGGAACAATTTCGCTTCAAAATGGCCAAAAGATGCAATACCCCCCCAAAGCAACAATTTCGCCTCAAAATGGCAAAAAATTGCAATACCCCCAAAGGAACAATTTCGCTTCAAAATGGCCAAAAGTTGCAATACCCCCCCAAAGGAACAATTTCGCCTCAAAATGGCCAAAAGTTGCAATACCCCCCCAAAGGAACAATTTCGCCTCAAAATGCCGAAAAGTTGAAATACCCCCCGAAAGGAACAATTTCGCTTCAAAATGGCCAAAAGTTGCAATCCCGCCCCAAAGGAACAATTTCGCCTCAAAATACCGAAAAGTTGAAATACCCCCCGAAAGGAACAATTTCGCTTCAAAATGGCCAAAAGTTGCAATACCCCCCCAAAGGAACAATTTCGCCTCAGAATGCCGAAAAGTTGCAATACCCCCGAAAGGAACAATTTCGCTTCAAAATGGCCAAAAGTTGCAATTACCCCCCAAAGGAACAATTTCGCCTCAAAATTGAAAAAAAGTTGCAATACCCCCCAAAAGGAAAAATTTCGCCTCAAAATGCCGAAAAGTTGCAATACCCCCCGAAAGGAACAATTTCGCTTCAAAATGGCCAAAAGTTGCAATACCCTCCCAAAGGAACAATTTCGCCTCAAAATGGCAAAAAATTGCAATACCCCCAAAGGAACAATTTCGCTTCAAAATGGCCAAAAGTTGCAATACCCCCCCAAAGGAGCAATTTCGCCTCAAAATGGCCAAAAGTTGCAATACCCCCCCAAAGGAACAATTTCGCTTCAAAATGGCCAAAAGTTGCAATACCCCCCCAAAGGAACAATTTTGCCTCAAAATGCCGAAAAGTTGAAATACCCCCCGAAAGGAACAATTTCGCTTCAAAATGGCCAAAAGTTGCAATACCCCCCCAAAGGAACAATTTCGCCTCAGAATGCCGAAAAGTTGCAATACCCCCGAAAGGAACAATTTCGCTTCAAAATGGCCAAAAGTTGCAATACCCCCCCCAAAGGAACAATTTCGCCTCAAAATTGAAAAAAAGTTGCAATACCCCCCAAAAGGAAAAATTTCGCCTCAAAATGCCGAAAAGTTGCAATACCCCCCGAAAGGAACAATTTCGCTTCAAAATGGCCAAAAGTTGCAATACCCCCCCAAAGGAACAATTTCACCTCAAAATGGAAAAAAAAATTGCAATACCCCCCCAAAAAAACAATTTCGCCTCAAAATGGCAAAAAATTGCAATACCCCCCCAAAGGAACAATTTCGCCTCAAAATGGCCAAAAGTTGCAATACCCCCCCAAAGGAACAATTTCGCTTCAAAATGGCCAAAAGTTGCAATACCCCCCCAAAGGAACAATTTCGCCTCAAAATGCCGAAAAGTTGAAATACCCCCCGAAAGGAACAATTTCGCTTCAAAATGACCAAAAGTTGCAATACCCCCCCAAAGGAACAATTTCGCCTCAGAATGCCGAAAAGTTGCAATACCCCCCGAAAGGAACAATTTCGCTTCAAAATGGCCAAAAGTTGCAATACCCCCCCAAAGGAACAATTTCGCCTCAAAATTGAAAAAAAGTTGCAATACCCCCAAAAGGAAAAATTTCGCCTCAAAATGCCGAAAAGTTGCAATACCCCCCGAAAGGAACAATTTCGCTTCAAAATGGCCAAAAGCTGCAATACCCCCCAAAGGAACAATTTCGCCTCAAAATGGCAAAAAATTGCAATACCCCCCAAAGGAACAATTTCACCTCAAAATGCCGAAAAGTTGCAATACCCCCCGAAAGGAACAATTTCGCTTCAAAATGGCCAAAAGATGCAATAACCCCCCAAAGCAACAATTTCGCCTCAAAATGGCAAAAAATTGCAATACCCCCCAAAGGAACAATTTCGCCTCAAAATGGACAAAAATTGTAATACCCCCCCAAAGGAACAATTTCGCTTCAATATCGCCAAAAGTTGCAATACCCCCCCAAAGGAATAATTTCGCCTCAAAATGGCAAAAAATTGCAATACCCCCCAAAGGAACAATTTCGCCTCAAAATGCCGAAAAGTTGCAATACCCCCCGAAAGGAACAATTTCGCTTCAAAATGGCCAAAAGGCGCAATACCCCCCAAAGGAACAATTTCGCCTCAAAATGGCAAAAAATTGCAATTCCCCCCAAAGGAACAATTTCGCCTCAAAATGCCGAAAAGTTGCAATACCCCCCCAAAGGAACAATTTCGCTTCAAAATGGCCAAAAGATGCAATACCCCCCCAAAGCAACAATTTCGCCTCAAAATGGCAAAAAATTGTAATACCCCCCCAAAGGAACAATTTCGCTTCAAAATGGCCAAAAGTTGCAATACCCCCCCCAAAGCAACAATTTCGCCTCAAAATGGCAAAAAATTGCAATACCCCCCAAAAGGAACAATTTCGCCTCAAAATGACCAAAAATTGTAATACCCCCCAAAGGAACAATTTCGCTTCAATATGGCCAAAAGTTACAATCCCCCCCCAAAGGAACAATTTCGCCTCAAAATGGCAAAAAATTGCAATACCCCCCCAAAGGAACAATTTCACTTCAAAATGTCGAAAAGTTGCAATACCCCCCCAAAGGAACAAGTTCGCTTCAAAATGGCCAAAAGTTGCAATACCCCCCAAAGGAACAATTTCGCCTCAAAATGCCAAAAAGTTGCAATACCCCCCAAAAGGAACAATTTCGCTTCAAAATAGCCAAAAGTTGCAATACCCCCCCAAAGGAACAATTTCGCCTCAAAATGGCAAAAAATTGCAATACCCCCCCAAAGGAACAATTTCGCCTCAAAATGGCCAAAAATTGTAATCCCCCCAAAGGAACAATTTCACTTCAATGTGGCCAAAAGTTGCAATACCCCCCAAAGGAACAATTTCGCCTCAAAATGGCAAAAAATTGCAATACCCCCCCAAAGGAACAATTTCACCTGAAAATGCCGAAAAGTTGCAATACCCCCCGAAAGGAACAATTTCGCTTCAAAATGGCCAAAAGTTGCAATACCCCCCCAAAGGAACAATTTCGCCTGAAAATGCCGAAAAGTTGCAATACCCCCCAAAAGGAACAATTTCGCTTCAAAATGGCCAAAAGTTGCAATACCCCCCCAAAGGAACAATTTCACCTCAAAATGCGGAAAAGTTGCAATACACCCCAAAGGAACAATTTCACCTCAAAATGCCGAAAAGTTGCAATACCCCCGAAAGGAACAATTTCGCTTCAAAATGGCCAAAAGATGCAATACCCCCCCAAAGCAACAATTTCGCCTCAAAATGGCAAAAAATTGCAATACCCCCCCAAAGGAACAATTTTGCATCAGAATGCCGAAAAGTTGCAATACCCCCCGAAAGGAACAATTTCGCTTCAAAATGGCCAAAAGTTGCAAAACCCCCCCAAAGGAATAATTTCGCCTCAAATGGAAAAAAAGTTGCAATACCCCCCAAAAGGAAAAATTTCGCCTCAAAATGCCGAAAAGTTGCAATACCCCCGAAAGGAACAATTTCGCTTCAAAATGGCCAAAAGTTGCAATACCCCCCCAAAGGAACAATTTCGCCTCAAAATTGAAAAAAAGTTGCAATACCCCCAAAAGGAAAAATTTCGCCTCAAAATGCCGAAAAGTTGCAATACCCCCCGAAAGGAACAATTTCGCTTCAAAATGGCCAAAAGCTGCAATACCCCCCAAAGGAACAATTTCGCCTCAAAATGGCAAAAAATTGCAATACCCCCCAAAGGAACAATTTCACCTCAAAATGCCGAAAAGTTGCAATACCCCCCGAAAGGAACAATTTCGCTTCAAAATGGCCAAAAGATGCAATAACCCCCCAAAGCAACAATTTCGCCTCAAAATGGCAAAAAATTGCAATACCCCCCAAAGGAACAATTTCGCCTCAAAATGGCCAAAAATTGTAATACCCCCCAAAGGAACAATTTCGCTTCAATATCGCCAAAAGTTGCAATACCCCCCCAAAGGAATAATTTCGCCTCAAAATGGCAAAAAATTGCAATACCCCCCAAAGGAACAATTTCGCCTCAAAATGCCGAAAAGTTGCAATACCCCCCGAAAGGAACAATTTCGCTTCAAAATGGCCAAAAGTTGCAATACCCCCCAAAGGAACAATTTCGCCTCAAAATGGCAAAAAATTGCAATTCCCCCCAAAGGAACAATTTCACCTCAAAATGCCGAAAAGTTGCAATACCCCCCCGAAAGGAACAATTTCGCTTCAAAATGGCCAAAAGATGCAATACCCACCCAAAGCAACAATTTCCCCTCAAAATGGCAAAAAATTGCAATACCCCCCCAAAGGAACAATTTCGCCTCAAAATGGCCAAAAATTGTAATACCCCCCCAAAGGAACAATTTCGCTTCAATATGGCCAAAAGTTGCAATACCCCCCCAAGGAACAATTTCGCCTCAAAATGGCAAAAAATTGCAATACCCCCCCCAAAGGAACAATTTCGCCTCAAAATGCCGAAAAGTTGCAATACCCCCCGAAAGGAACAATTTCGCTTCAAAATGGCCAAAAGTTGCAATACCCCCCCAAAGGAACAATTTTGCCTCAAAATGGCCAAAAGTTGCGATACCCCCCAAAGGAACAATTTCGCCTCAAAATGCCGAAAAGTTGCAATACCCCCCCAAAGGAACAATTTCGCTTCAAAATGGCCAAAAGATGCAATACCCCCCCAAAGCAACAATTTCGCCTCAAAATGGCAAAAAATTGTAATACCCCCCCAAAGGAACAATTTCGCTTCAAAATGGCCAAAAGTTGCAATACCCCCCCAAAGCAACAATTTCGCCTCAAAATGGCAAAAAATTGCAATACCCCCCAAAAGGAACAATTTCGCCTCAAAATGACCAAAAATTGTAATACCCCCCAAAGGAACAATTTCGCTTCAATATGGCCAAAAGTTACAATCCCCCCCCAAAGGAACAATTTCGCCTCAAAATGGCAAAAAATTGCAATACCCCCCCAAAGGAACAATTTCACTTCAAAATGTCGAAAAGTTGCAATACCCCCCCAAAGGAACAAGTTCGCTTCAAAATGGCCAAAAGTTGCAATACCCCCCAAAGGAACAATTTCGCCTCAAAATGCCAAAAAGTTGCAATACCCCCCGAAAGGAACAATTTCGCTTCAAAATAGCCAAAAGTTGCAATACCCCCCCAAAGGAACAATTTCGCCTCAAAATGGCAAAAAATTGCAATACCCCCCCAAAGGAACAATTTCGCCTCAAAATGGCCAAAAATTGTAATCCCCCAAAGGAACAATTTCACTTCAATGTGGCCAAAAGTTGCAATACCCCCCAAAGGAACAATTTCGCCTCAAAATGGCAAAAAATTGCAATACCCCCCCAAAGGAACAATTTCACCTGAAAATGCCGAAAAGTTGCAATACCCCCCGAAAGGAACAATTTCGCTTCAAAATGGCCAAAAGTTGCAATACCCCCCCAAAGGAACAATTTCGCCTGAAAATGCCGAAAAGTTGCAATACCCCCCAAAAGGAACAATTTCGCTTCAAAATGGCCAAAAGTTGCAATACCCCCCCAAAGGAACAATTTCACCTCAAAATGCGGAAAAGTTGCAATACCCCCCAAAGGAACAATTTCACCTCAAAATGCCGAAAAGTTGCAATACCCCCGAAAGGAACAATTTCGCTTCAAAATGGCCAAAAGATGCAATACCCCCCCAAAGCAACAATTTCGCCTCAAAATGGCAAAAAATTGCAATACCCCCCCAAAGGAACAATTTCGCATCAGAATGCCGAAAAGTTGCAATACCCCCCGAAAGGAACAATTTCGCTTCAAAATGGCCAAAAGTTGCAAAACCCCCCCAAAGGAATAATTTCGCCTCAAATGGAAAAAAAGTTGCAATACCCCCCAAAAGGAAAAATTTCGCCTCAAAATGCCGAAAAGTTGCAATACCCCCGAAAGGAACAATTTCGCTTCAAAATGGCCAAAAGTTGCAATACCCCCCGAAAGGAACAATTTCGCTTCAAAATGGCCAAAAGTTGCAATACCCCCCCAAAGGAACAATTTCGCCTCAAAATGGCAAAAAATTGCAATACCCCCCCCAAAGGAACAATTTCGCCTCAAAATGCCGAAAAGTTGCAATACCCCCTGAAAGGAACAATTTCGCTTCAAAATGGCCAAAAGTTGCAATACCCCCCAAAGGAACAATTTCGCCTCAAAATGGCAAAAAATTGCAATACCCCCCAAAGGAACAATTTCACCTCAAAATGCCGAAAAGTTGCAATACCCCCCCGAAAGGAACAATTTCGCTTCAAAATGGCCAAAAGATGCAATACCCCCCCAAAGCAACAATTTTGCCTCAAAATGGCAAAAAATTGCAATACCCCCCCAAAGGAACAATTTCGCCTCAAAATGGCCAAAAATTGTAATACCCCCCCAAAGGAACAATTTCGCTTCAATATGGCCAAAAGTTGCAATACCCCCCAAAGGAACAATTTCGCCTCAAAATGGCAAAAAATTGCAATACCCCCCCAAAGGAACAATTTCGCCTCAAAATGGCCAAAAATTGTAATACCCCCGAAAGGAAAAATTTCGTTTCAAAATGGCCAAAAGTTGCAATACCCCCCAAAGGAACAATTTCGCCTCAAAATGGCAAAAAATTGCAATACCCCCCAAAGGAACAATTTCACCTCAAAATGCCGAAAAGTTGCAATACCCCCCGAAAGGAACAATTTCGCTTCAAAATGGCCAAAAGATGCAATACCCCCCCAAAGGAACAATTTCGCCTCAAAATGGCCAAAAATTGTAATACCCCCCCAAAGGAACAATTTCGCTTCAATATCGCCAAAAGTTGCAATACCCCCCCAAAGGAACAATTTCGCCTCAAAATAGCAAAAAATTGCAATACCCCCCTAAAGGAACAATTTCGCCTCAAAATGCCGAAAAGTTGCAATACCCCCCGAAAGGTACAATTTCGCTTCAAAATGGCCAAAAGTTGCAATACCCCCCAAAGGAACAATTTCGCCTCAAAATGGCAAAAAATTGCAATACCCCCCAAAGGAACAATTTCACCTCAAAATGCCGAAAAGTTGCAATACCCCCCGAAAGGAACAATTTCGCTTCAAATTGGCCAAAAGATGCAATACCCCCCCAAAGCAACAATTTCGCCTCAAAATGGCAAAAAATTGCAATACCCCCCCAAAGGAACAATTTCGCATCAGAATGCCGAAAAGTTGCAATACCCCCCGAAAGGAACAATTTCGCTTCAAAATGGCCAAAAGTTGCAATACCCCCCAAAAGGAACAATTTCGCCTCAAAATGGAAAAAAAGTTGCAATACCCCCCAAAAGGAAAAATTTCGCCTCAAAATGCCGAAAAGTTGCAATACCCCCTGAAAGGAACAATTTCGCTTCAAAATGGCCAAAAGTTGCAATACCCCCCAAAGGAACAATTTCGCCTCAAAATGGCAAAAAATTGCAATACCCCCCAAAGGAACAATTTCACCTCAAAATGCCGAAAAGTTGCAATACCCCCTCGAAAGGAACAATTTCGCTTCAAAATGGCCAAAAGATGCAATACCCCCCCAAAGCAACAATTTTGCCTCAAAATGGCAAAAAATTGCAATAGCCCCCCAAAGGAACAATTTCGCCTCAAAATGGCCAAAAATTGTAATACCCCCCCAAAGGAACAATTTCGCTTCAATATGGCCAAAAGTTGCAATACCCCCCCAAAGGAACAATTTCGCCTCAAAATGGCAAAAAATTGCAATACCCCCCCAAAGGAACAATTTCGCCTCAAAATGGCCAAAAATTGTAATACCCCCCCAAAGGAACAATTTCGCTTCAATATGGCCAAAAGTTGCAATACCCCCCCAAAGGAACAATTTCGCCTCAAAATGGCAAAAAATTACAATACCCCCCCAAAGGAACAATTTCGCCTCAAAATGCCGAAAAGTTGCAATACCCCCCGAAAGGAACAATTTCGCTTCAAAATGGCCAAAAGTTGCAATACCCCCCAAAAGGAACAATTTTGCCTCAAAATGGCCAAAAGTTGGAATACCCCCCAAAGGAACAATTTCGCCTCAAAATGCCGAAAAGTTGCAATACCCCCCCAAAGCAACAATTTCGCCTCAAAATGGCAAAAAGTTGCAATACCCCCCCAAAGGAACAATTTCGCTTCAAAATAGCCAAAAGATGCAATACCCCCCCAAAGCAACAATTTCGCCTCAAAATGGCAAAAAATTGTAATACCCCCCCAAAGGAACAATTTCGCTTCGAAATGGCCAAAAGTTGCAATACCCCCCCAAAGGAACAATTTCACCTCAAAATGTCGAAAAGTTGCAATACCCCCCCAAAGGAACAATTTCGCTTCAAAATGGCCAAAAGTTGCAATACCCCCCGAAAGGAACAATTTCGCCTCAAAATGCCGAAAAGTTGCAATACCCCCCCAAAGGAACAATTTCGCTTCAAACTGGCCAAAAGATGCAATACCCCCCCAAAGCAACAATTTCGCCTCAAAATGGCAAAAAATTGTAATACCCCCCCCAAAGGAACAATTTCGCTTCAAAATGGCCAAAAGTTGCAATACCCCCCCAAAGGAACAATTTCACCTCAAAATGTCGAAAAGTTGCAATACCCCCCCAAAGGAACAATTTCGCTTCAAAATGGCCAAAAGTTGCAATACCCCCCCAAAGGAACAATTTCGCCTCAAAATGCCAAAAAGTTGCAATACCCCCCGAAAGGAACAATTTCGCTTCAAAATGGCCAAAAGATGCAATACCCCCCCAAAGCAACAATTTCGCCTCAAAATGGCAAAAAATTGCAATACCCCCCCAAAGGAACAATTTCGCCATAAAATGGCCAAAAATTGTAATCCCCCCAAAGGAACAATTTCACTTCAATGTGGCCAAAAGTTGCAATACCCCCCCAAAGGAACAATTTCGCCTCAAAATGGCAAAAAATTGCAATACCCGCCCAAAGGAACAATTTCGCCTGAAAATGCCGAAAAGTTGCAATACCCCCGAAAGGAACAATTTCGCTTCAAAATGGCCAAAAGTTGCAATACCCCTCCAAAGGAACAATTTCGCCTGAAAATGCCGAAAAGTTGCAATACCCCCCGAAAGGAACAATTTCGCTTCAAAATGGCCAAAAGTTGCAATACCCCCCGAAAGGAACAATTTCACCTCAAAATGCGGAAAAGTTGCAATACCCCCCAAAGGAACAATTTCACCTCAAAATGCCGAAAAGTTGCAATACCCCCGAAAGGAAAAATTTCGCTTCAAAATGGCCAAAAGATGCAATACCCCCCCAAAGCAACAAATTCGCCTCAAAATGGCAAAAAATTGCAATATCCCCCCAAAGGAACAATTTCACCTCAAAATGTCGAAAAGTTGCAATACCCCCCCAAAGGAACAATTTCGCTTCAAAATGGCCAAAAGTTGCAATACCCCCCCAAAGGAACAATTTCGCCTCAAAATGCCAAAAAGTTGCAATACCCCCCGAAAGGAACAATTTCGCTTCAAAATGGCCAAAAGTTGCAATACCCCCCAAAAGAACAATTTCGCCTCAAAATGGCAAAAAATTGCAATACCCCCCAAAGGAACAATTTCACCTCAAAATGCCGAAAAGTTGCAATACCCCCGAAAGGAACAATTTCGCTTCAAAATGGCCAAAAGATGCAATACCCCCCCAAAGCAACAATTTCGCCTCAAAATGGCAAAAAATTGCAATACCCCCCCCAAAAGAACAATTTCGCCTCAAAATGGCTAAAAATTGTAATCCCCCCCAAAGGAACAATTTCACTTCAATGTGGACAAAAGTTGCAATACCCCCCCAAAGGAACAATTTCGCTTCAAAATGGCAAAAAATTGCAATACCCCCCAAAGGAACAATTTCGCCTGAAAATGCCGAAAAGTTGCAATACCCCCCGAAAGGAACAATTTCGCTTCAAAATGGCCAAAAGTTGCAATACCCCCCAAAGGAACAATTTCGCCTGAAAATGCCGAAAAGTTGCAATACCCCCCGAAAGGAACAATTTCGCTTCAAAATGGCCAAAAGTTGCAATACCCCCCAAAGGAACAATTTCACCTCAAAATGCGGAAAAGTTGCAATACCCCCCAAAGGAACAATTTCACCTCAAAATGCCGAAAAGTTGCAATACCCCCGAAAGGAACAATTTCGCTTCAAAATGGCCAAAAGATGCAATACCCCCCCAAAGCAACAATTTCGCCTCAAAATGGCAAAAAATTGCAATACCCCCCCAAAGGAACAATTTCGCCTCAAAATGCCGAAAAGTTACAATACCCCTCCAAAGGAACAATTTCGCTTCAAAATGGCCAAAAGTTGCAATACCCCCCCAAAGGAACAATTTCACCTCAAAATGCCGAAAAGTTGCAATACCCCCCGAAAGGAACAATTTCGCTTCAAAATGGCCAAAAGTTGCAATACCCCCCCAAAGGAACAATTTCGCCTCAAAATGCCGAAAAGTTGCAATACCCCCCAAAGGAACAATTTCGCCTCAAAATGGCAAAAAATTGCAATACCCCCCAAAGGAACAATTTCACCTCAAAATGCCGAAAAGTTGCAATACCCCCCCGAAAGGAACAATTTCGCTTCAAAATGGCCAAAAGATGCAATTCCCCCCCAAAGCAACAATTTCGCCTCAAAATGGCAAAAAATTGCAATACCCCCCCAAAGGAACAATTTCGCCTCAAAATGGCCAAAAATTGCAATACCCCCCCAAAGGAACAATTTCGCCTCAAAATGGCCAAAAATTGTAATACCCCCCCAAAGGAACAATTTCGCTTCAATATGGCCAAAAGTTGCAATACCCCCCCAAGGAACAATTTCGCCTCAAAATGGCAAAAAATTGCAATACCCCCCCAAAGGAACAATTTCGCCTCAAAATGCCGAAAAGTTGCAATACCCCCCGAAAGGAACAATTTCGCTTCAAAATGGCCAAAAGTTGCAATACCCCCCCAAAGGAACAATTTTGCCTCAAAATGGCCAAAAGTTGCAATACCCCCCAAAGGAACAATTTCGCCTCAAAATGCCGAAAAGTTGCAATACCCCCCAAAGGAACAATTTCGCTTCAAAATGGCCAAAAGATGCAATACCCCCCCAAAACAACAATTTCGCCTCAAAATGGCAAAAAATTGTAATACCCCCCAAAGGAACAATTTCGCTTCAAAATGGCCAAAAGTTGCAATTCCCCCCCAAAGCAACAATTTCGCCTCAAAATGGCAAAAAATTGCAATACCCCCCAAAGGAACAATTTTGCCTCAAAATGACCAAAAATTGTAATACCCCCCCAAAGGAACAATTTCGCTTTAATATGGCCAAAAGTTGCAATCCCCCCCCCCCAAAGGAACAATTTCGCCTCAAAATGGCAAAAAATTGCAATACCCCCCCAAAGGAACAATTTCACCTCAAAATGTCGAAAAGTTGCAATACCCCCCCAAAGGAACAATTTCGCTTCAAAATGGCCAAAAGTTGCAATACCCCCCAAAGGAACAATTTCGCCTCAAAATGCCAAAAAGTTGCAATACCCCCCGAAAGGAACAATTTCGCTTCAAAATGGCCAAAAGTTGCAATACCCCCCCAAAGGAACAATTTCGCCTCAAAATGGCAAAAAATTGCAATACCCCCCAAAGGAACAATTTCGCCTCAAAATGCCGAAAAGTTGCAATACCCCCCGAAAGGAACAATTTCGCTTCAAAATGGCCAAAAGTTGCAATACCCCCCCAAAGGAACAATTTTGCCTCAAAATGGCCAAAAGTTGCAATACCCCCCAAAGGAACAATTTCGCCTCAAAATGCCGAAAAGTTGCAATACCCCCCAAAGGAACAATTTCGCTTCAAAATGGCCAAAAGATGCAATACCCCCCCAAAACAACAATTTCGCCTCAAAATGGCAAAAAATTGTAATACCCCCCAAAGGAACAATTTCGCTTCAAAATGGCCAAAAGTTGCAATTCCCCCCCAAAGCAACAATTTCGCCTCAAAATGGCAAAAAATTGCAATACCCCCCAAAGGAACAATTTTGCCTCAAAATGACCAAAAATTGTAATACCCCCCCAAAGGAACAATTTCGCTTTAATATGGCCAAAAGTTGCAATCCCCCCCCCCAAAGGAACAATTTCGCCTCAAAATGGCAAAAAATTGCAATACCCCCCCAAAGGAACAATTTCACCTCAAAATGTCGAAAAGTTGCAATACCCCCCCAAAGGAACAATTTCGCTTCAAAATGGCCAAAAGTTGCAATACCCCCCAAAGGAACAATTTCGCCTCAAAATGCCAAAAAGTTGCAATACCCCCCGAAAGGAACAATTTCGCTTCAAAATGGCCAAAAGTTGCAATACCCCCCCAAAGGAACAATTTCGCCTCAAAATGGCAAAAAATTGCAATACCCCCCAAAGGAACAATTTCACCTCAAAATGCCGAAAAGTTGCAATACCCCCCGAAAGGAACAATTTCGCTTCAAAATGGCCAAAAGATGCAATACCCCCCCAAAGCAACAATTTCGCCTCAAAATGGCAAAAAATTGCAATACCCCCCCAAAGGAACAATTTCGCCTCAAAATGGCCAAAAATTGTAATACCCCCCCAAAGGAACAATTTCGCTTCAATATGGCCAAAAGTTGCAATACCCCCCCAAGGAACAATTTCGCCTCAAAATGGCAAAAAATTGCAATACCCCCCCAAAGGAACAATTTCGCCTCAAAATGCCGAAAAGTTGCAATACCCCCCGAAAGGAACAATTTCGCTTCAAAATGGCCAAAAGTTGCAATACCCCCCCAAAGGAACAATTTTGCCTCAAAATGGCCAAAAGTTGCAATACCCCCCAAAGGAACAATTTCGCCTCAAAATGCCGAAAAGTTGCAATACCCCCCAAAGGAACAATTTCGCTTCAAAATGGCCAAAAGATGCAATACTCCCCCAAAACAACAATTTCGCCTCAAAATGGCAAAAAATTGTAATACCCCCCAAAGGAACAATTTCGCTTCAAAATGGCCAAAAGTTGCAATTCCCCCCCAAAGCAACAATTTCGCCTCAAAATGGCAAAAAATTGCAATACCCCCCAAAGGAACAATTTCACCTCAAAATGCCGAAAAGTTGCAATACCCCCGAAAGGAACAATTTCGCTTCAAAATGGCCAAAAGATGCAATACCCCCCCAAAGCAACAATTTCGCCTCAAAATGGCAAAAAATTGCAATACCCCCCCCAAAAGAACAATTTCGCCTCAAAATGGCTAAAAATTGTAATCCCCCCCAAAGGAACAATTTCACTTCAATGTGGCCAAAAGTTGCAATACCCCCCCAAAGGAACAATTTCGCTTCAAAATGGCAAAAAATTGCAATACCCCCCAAAGGAACAATTTCGCCTGAAAATGCCGAAAAGTTGCAATACCCCCCGAAAGGAACAATTTCGCTTCAAAATGGCCAAAAGTTGCAATACCCCCCAAAGGAACAATTTCGCCTGAAAATGCCGAAAAGTTGCAATACCCCCCGAAAGGAACAATTTCGCTTCAAAATGGCCAAAAGTTGCAATACCCCCCAAAGGAACAATTTCACCTCAAAATGCGGAAAAGTTGCAATACCCCCCAAAGGAACAATTTCACCTCAAAATGCCGAAAAGTTGCAATACCCCCGAAAGGAACAATTTCGCTTCAAAATGGCCAAAAGATGCAATACCCCCCCAAAGCAACAATTTCGCCTCAAAATGGCAAAAAATTGCAATACCCCCCCAAAGGAACAATTTCGCCTCAAAATGCCGAAAAGTTACAATACCCCTCCAAAGGAACAATTTCGCTTCAAAATGGCCAAAAGTTGCAATACCCCCCCAAAGGAACAATTTCACCTCAAAATGCCGAAAAGTTGCAATACCCCCCGAAAGGAACAATTTCGCTTCAAAATGGCCAAAAGTTGCAATACCCCCCCAAAGGAACAATTTCGCCTCAAAATGCCGAAAAGTTGCAATACCCCCCAAAGGAACAATTTCGCCTCAAAATGGCAAAAAATTGCAATACCCCCCAAAGGAACAATTTCACCTCAAAATGCCGAAAAGTTGCAATACCCCCCCGAAAGGAACAATTTCGCTTCAAAATGGCCAAAAGATGCAATTCCCCCCCAAAGCAACAATTTCGCCTCAAAATGGCAAAAAATTGCAATACCCCCCCAAAGGAACAATTTCGCCTCAAAATGGCCAAAAATTGCAATACCCCCCCAAAGGAACAATTTCGCCTCAAAATGGCCAAAAATTGTAATACCCCCCCAAAGGAACAATTTCGCTTCAATATGGCCAAAAGTTGCAATACCCCCCCAAGGAACAATTTCGCCTCAAAATGGCAAAAAATTGCAATACCCCCCCAAAGGAACAATTTCGCCTCAAAATGCCGAAAAGTTGCAATACCCCCCGAAAGGAACAATTTCGCTTCAAAATGGCCAAAAGTTGCAATACCCCCCCAAAGGAACAATTTTGCCTCAAAATGGCCAAAAGTTGCAATACCCCCCAAAGGAACAATTTCGCCTCAAAATGCCGAAAAGTTGCAATACCCCCCAAAGGAACAATTTCGCTTCAAAATGGCCAAAAGATGCAATACCCCCCAAAACAACAATTTCGCCTCAAAATGGCAAAAAATTGTAATACCCCCCAAAGGAACAATTTCGCTTCAAAATGGCCAAAAGTTGCAATTCCCCCCCAAAGCAACAATTTCGCCTCAAAATGGCAAAAAATTGCAATACCCCCCAAAGGAACAATTTTGCCTCAAAATGACCAAAAATTGTAATACCCCCCCAAAGGAACAATTTCGCTTTAATATGGCCAAAAGTTGCAATCCCCCCCCCAAAGGAACAATTTCGCCTCAAAATGGCAAAAAATTGCAATACCCCCCCAAAGGAACAATTTCACCTCAAAATGTCGAAAAGTTGCAATACCCCCCCAAAGGAACAATTTCGCTTCAAAATGGCCAAAAGTTGCAATACCCCCCAAAGGAACAATTTCGCCTCAAAATGCCAAAAAGTTGCAATACCCCCCGAAAGGAACAATTTCGCTTCAAAATGGCCAAAAGTTGCAATACCCCCCCAAAGGAACAATTTCGCCTCAAAATGGCAAAAAATTGCAATACCCCCCAAAGGAACAATTTCGCCTCAAAATGCCGAAAAGTTGCAATACCCCCCGAAAGGAACAATTTCGCTTCAAAATGGCCAAAAGTTGCAATACCCCCCCAAAGGAACAATTTTGCCTCAAAATGGCCAAAAGTTGCAATACCCCCCAAAGGAACAATTTCGCCTCAAAATGCCGAAAAGTTGCAATACCCCCCAAAGGAACAATTTCGCTTCAAAATGGCCAAAAGATGCAATACCCCCCCAAAACAACAATTTCGCCTCAAAATGGCAAAAAATTGTAATACCCCCCAAAGGAACAATTTCGCTTCAAAATGGCCAAAAGTTGCAATTCCCCCCCAAAGCAACAATTTCGCCTCAAAATGGCAAAAAATTGCAATACCCCCCAAAGGAACAATTTTGCCTCAAAATGACCAAAAATTGTAATACCCCCCCAAAGGAACAATTTCGCTTTAATATGGCCAAAAGTTGCAATCCCCCCCCCCAAAGGAACAATTTCGCCTCAAAATGGCAAAAAATTGCAATACCCCCCCAAAGGAACAATTTCACCTCAAAATGTCGAAAAGTTGCAATACCCCCCCAAAGGAACAATTTCGCTTCAAAATGGCCAAAAGTTGCAATACCCCCCAAAGGAACAATTTCGCCTCAAAATGCCAAAAAGTTGCAATACCCCCCGAAAGGAACAATTTCGCTTCAAAATGGCCAAAAGTTGCAATACCCCCCCAAAGGAACAATTTCGCCTCAAAATGGCAAAAAATTGCAATACCCCCCAAAGGAACAATTTCACCTCAAAATGCCGAAAAGTTGCAATACCCCCCCGAAAGGAACAATTTCGCTTCAAAATGGCCAAAAGATGCAATACCCCCCCAAAGCAACAATTTCGCCTCAAAATGGCAAAAAATTGCAATACCCCCCCAAAGGAACAATTTCGCCTCAAAATGGCCAAAAATTGTAATACCCCCCCAAAGGAACAATTTCGCTTCAATATGGCCAAAAGTTGCAATACCCCCCCAAGGAACAATTTCGCCTCAAAATGGCAAAAAATTGCAATACCCCCCCAAAGGAACAATTTCGCCTCAAAATGCCGAAAAGTTGCAATACCCCCCGAAAGGAACAATTTTGCTTCAAAATGGCCAAAAGTTGCAATACCCCCCCAAAGGAACAATTTTGCCTCAAAATGGCCAAAAGTTGCAATACCCCCCAAAGGAACAATTTCGCCTCAAAATGCCGAAAAGTTGCAATACCCCCCAAAGGAACAATTTCGCTTCAAAATGGCCAAAAGATGCAATACTCCCCCAAAACAACAATTTCGCCTCAAAATGGCAAAAAATTGTAATACCCCCCAAAGGAACAATTTCGCTTCAAAATGGCCAAAAGTTGCAATTCCCCCCCAAAGCAACAATTTCGCCTCAAAATGGCAAAAAATTGCAATACCCCCCCAAAGGAACAATTTTGCCTCAAAATGACCAAAAATTGTAATACCCCCCCAAAGGAACAATTTCGCTTCAATATGGCCAAAAGTTGCAATCCCCCCCCCAAAGGAACAATTTCGCCTCAAAATGGCAAAAAATTGCAATACCCCCCCAAAGGAACAATTTCACCTCAAAATGTCGAAAAGTTGCAATACCCCCCCAAAGGAACAATTTCGCTTCAAAATGGCCAAAAGTTGCAATACCCCCCAAAGGAACAATTTCGCCTCAAAATGCCAAAAAGTTGCAATACCCCCCGAAAGGAACAATTTCGCTTCAAAATGGCCAAAAGATGCAATACCCCCCCAAAGCAACAATTTTGCCTCAAAATGGCAAAAAATTGCAATACCCCCCCCAAAGGAACAATTTCGCCTCAAAATGGCCAAAAATTGTAATCCCCCCAAAGGAACAATTTCACTTCAATGTGGACAAAAGTTGCAATACCCCCCCAAAGGAACAATTTCGCCTCAAAATGGCAAAAAATTGCAATACCCCCCAAAGGAACAATTTCACCTCAAAATGCCGAAAAGTTGCAATACCCCCGAAAGGAACAATTTCGCTTCAAAATGGCCAAAAGATGCAATACCCCCCCAAAGCAACAATTTCGCCTCAAAATGGCAAAAAATTGCAATACCCCCCCAAAGGAACAATTTCGCATCAGAATGCCGAAAAGTTGCAATACCCCCCGAAAGGAACAATTTCGCTTCAAAATGGCCAAAAGTTGCAATACCCCCCCAAAGGAATAATTTAGCCTCAAAATGGAAAAAAAGTTGCAATACCCCCCAAAAGGAAAAATTTCGCCTCAAAATGCCGAAAAGTTGCAATACCCCCCGAAAGGAACAATTTCGCTTCAAAATGGCCAAAAGTTGCAATACCCCCCAAAGGAACAATTTCGCCTCAAAATGGCAAAAAATTGCAATACCCCCCAAAAGGAACAATTTCACCTCAAAATGCCAAAAAGTTGCAATACCCCCCCGAAAGGAACAATTTCGCTTCAAAATGGCCAAAAGATGCAATACCCCCCCAAAGCAACAATTTCGCCTCAAAATGGCAAAAAATTGCAATACCCCCCCAAAGGAACAATTTCGCCTCAAAATGGCCAAAAATTGTAATACCCCCCCCCAAAGGAACAATTTCGCTTCAATATGGCCAAAAGTTGCAATACCCCCCCAAAGGAACAATTTCGCCTCAAAATGGCAAAAAATTGCAATACCCCCCCAAAGGAACAATTTCGCCTCAAAATGCCGAAAAGTTGCAATACCCCCCGAAAGGAACAATTTCGCTTCAAAATGGCCAAAAGTTGCAATACCCCCCCAAAGGAACAATTTTGCCTCAAAATGGCCAAAAGTTGCAATACCCCCCAAAGGAACAATTTCACCTCAAAATGCCGAAAAGTTGCAATACCCCCCGAAAGGAACAATTTCGCTACAAAATGGCCAAAAGATGCAATACCCCCCAAAGGAACAATTTCGCTTCAAAATGGCCAAAAGTTGCAATTCCCCCCCAAAGCAACAATTTCGCCTCAAAATGGCAAAAAATTGCAATACCCCCCAAAGGAACAATTTTGCCTCAAAATGACCAAAAATTGTAATACCCCCCCAAAGGAACAATTTCGCTTTAATATGGCCAAAAGTTGCAATCCCCCCCCCAAAGGAACAATTTCGCCTCAAAATGGCAAAAAATTGCAATACCCCCCCAAAGGAACAATTTCACCTCAAAATGTCGAAAAGTTGCAATACCCCCCCAAAGGAACAATTTCGCTTCAAAATGGCCAAAAGTTGCAATACCCCCCAAAGGAACAATTTCGCCTCAAAATGCCAAAAAGTTGCAATACCCCCCGAAAGGAACAATTTCGCTTCAAAATGGCCAAAAGTTGCAATACCCCCCCAAAGGAACAATTTCGCCTCAAAATGGCAAAAAATTGCAATACCCCCCAAAGGAACAATTTCACCTCAAAATGCCGAAAAGTTGCAATACCCCCCCGAAAGGAACAATTTCGCTTCAAAATGGCCAAAAGATGCAATACCCCCCCAAAGCAACAATTTCGCCTCAAAATGGCAAAAAATTGCAATACCCCCCCAAAGGAACAATTTCGCCTCAAAATGGCCAAAAATTGTAATACCCCCCCAAAGGAACAATTTCGCTTCAATATGGCCAAAAGTTGCAATACCCCCCCAAGGAACAATTTCGCCTCAAAATGGCAAAAAATTGCAATACCCCCCCAAAGGAACAATTTCGCCTCAAAATGCCGAAAAGTTGCAATACCCCCCGAAAGGAACAATTTCGCTTCAAAATGGCCAAAAGTTGCAATACCCCCCCAAAGGAACAATTTTGCCTCAAAATGGCCAAAAGTTGCAATACCCCCCAAAGGAACAATTTCGCCTCAAAATGCCGAAAAGTTGCAATACCCCCCAAAGGAACAATTTCGCTTCAAAATGGCCAAAAGATGCAATACTCCCCCAAAACAACAATTTCGCCTCAAAATGGCAAAAAATTGTAATACCCCCCAAAGGAACAATTTCGCTTCAAAATGGCCAAAAGTTGCAATTCCCCCCCAAAGCAACAATTTCGCCTCAAAATGGCAAAAAATTGCAATACCCCCCCAAAGGAACAATTTTGCCTCAAAATGACCAAAAATTGTAATACCCCCCCAAAGGAACAATTTCGCTTCAATATGGCCAAAAGTTGCAATCCCCCCCCCAAAGGAACAATTTCGCCTCAAAATGGCAAAAAATTGCAATACCCCCCCAAAGGAACAATTTCACCTCAAAATGTCGAAAAGTTGCAATACCCCCCCAAAGGAACAATTTCGCTTCAAAATGGCCAAAAGTTGCAATACCCCCCAAAGGAACAATTTCGCCTCAAAATGCCAAAAAGTTGCAATACCCCCCGAAAGGAACAATTTCGCTTCAAAATGGCCAAAAGATGCAATACCCCCCCAAAGCAACAATTTTGCCTCAAAATGGCAAAAAATTGCAATACCCCCCCCAAAGGAACAATTTCGCCTCAAAATGGCCAAAAATTGTAATCCCCCCAAAGGAACAATTTCACTTCAATGTGGACAAAAGTTGCAATACCCCCCCAAAGGAACAATTTCGCCTCAAAATGGCAAAAAATTGCAATACCCCCCAAAGGAACAATTTCACCTCAAAATGCCGAAAAGTTGCAATACCCCCGAAAGGAACAATTTCGCTTCAAAATGGCCAAAAGATGCAATACCCCCCCAAAGCAACAATTTCGCCTCAAAATGGCAAAAAATTGCAATACCCCCCCAAAGGAACAATTTCGCATCAGAATGCCGAAAAGTTGCAATACCCCCCGAAAGGAACAATTTCGCTTCAAAATGGCCAAAAGTTGCAATACCCCCCCAAAGGAATAATTTAGCCTCAAAATGGAAAAAAAGTTGCAATACCCCCCAAAAGGAAAAATTTCGCCTCAAAATGCCGAAAAGTTGCAATACCCCCCGAAAGGAACAATTTCGCTTCAAAATGGCCAAAAGTTGCAATACCCCCCAAAGGAACAATTTCGCCTCAAAATGGCAAAAAATTGCAATACCCCCCAAAAGGAACAATTTCACCTCAAAATGCCGAAAAGTTGCAATACCCCCCCGAAAGGAACAATTTCGCTTCAAAATGGCCAAAAGATGCAATACCCCCCCAAAGCAACAATTTCGCCTCAAAATGGCAAAAAATTGCAATACCCCCCCAAAGGAACAATTTCGCCTCAAAATGGCCAAAAATTGTAATACCCCCCCCAAAGGAACAATTTCGCTTCAATATGGCCAAAAGTTGCAATACCCCCCCAAAGGAACAATTTCGCCTCAAAATGGCAAAAAATTGCAATACCCCCCCAAAGGAACAATTTCGCCTCAAAATGCCGAAAAGTTGCAATACCCCCCGAAAGGAACAATTTCGCTTCAAAATGGCCAAAAGTTGCAATACCCCCCCAAAGGAACAATTTTGCCTCAAAATGGCCAAAAGTTGCAATACCCCCCAAAGGAACAATTTCACCTCAAAATGCCGAAAAGTTGCAATACCCCCCGAAAGGAACAATTTCGCTACAAAATGGCCAAAAGATGCAATACCCCCCGAAAGGAACAATTTCGCTTCAAAATGGCCAAAACTTGCAATACCCCCCAAAGGAACAATTTCGCCTCAAAATGGCAAAAAATTGCAATACCCCCCAAAGGAACAATTTCACCTCAAAATGCCGAAAAGTTGCAATACCCCCCCGAAAGGAACAATTTCGCTTCAAAATGGCCAAAAGATGCAATACCCCCCCAAAGCAACAATTTCGCCTCAAAATGGCAAAAAATTGCAATATCCCCCCAAAGGAACAATTTCGCCTCAAAATGGCCAAAAATTGTAATACCCCCCCAAAGGAACAATTTCGCTTCAATATGGCCAAAAGTTGCAATACCCCCCAAAGCAACAATTTCGCCTCAAAATGGCAAAAAATTGCAATACCCCCAAAGGAACAATTTCGCTTCAAAATGGCCAAAAGTTGCAATACCCCCCAAAGGAACAATTTCGCCTCAAAATGGCCAAAAGTTGCAATACCCCCCCAAAGGAACAATTTCGCCTCAAAATGCCGAAAAGTTGAAATACCCCCCGAAAGGAACAATTTCGCTTCAAAATGGCCAAAAGTTGCAATACCCCCCCAAGGAACAATTTCGCCTCAGAATGCCGAAAAGTTGCAATACCCCCCCAAAGGAACAATTTCGCCTCAAAATGCCGAAAAGTTGCAATACCCCCCCAAAGGAACAATTTCGCCTCAGAATGCCGAAAAGTTGCAATAACCCCCCCAAAGGAACAATTTCGCCTCAAAATGCCGAAAAGTTAAAATACCCCCCGAATGGAACAATTTCGCTTCAAAATGGCCAAAAGTTGCAATACCCCCCCAAAGGAACAATTTCGCCTCAAAATGGCAAAAAATTGCAATACCCCCCCAAAGGAACAATTTCGCCTCAAAATGCCGAAAATTTGCAATACCCCTCCAAAGGAACAATTTCGCTTCAAAATGGCCAAAAGTTGCAATATCCCCCCAAAGGAACAATTTCGCCTCAAAATGCCGAAAAGTTGCAATACCCCCCGAAAGGAACAATTTCGCTTCAAAATGGCCAAAAGTTGCAATACCCCCCCAAAGGAACAATTTCGCCTCAAAATGGCAAATAATTGCAATACCCCCCCAAGGAACAATTTCGCCTCAAAATGCCGAAAAGTTGCAATACCCCCCGAAAGGAACAATTTCGCTTCAAAATGGCCAAAAGTTGCAATACCCCCCCAAAGGAACAATTTCGCCTCAAAATGCCGAAAAGTTGCAATACCCCCCGAAAGGAACAATTTCGCTTCAAAATGGCCAAAAGTTGCAATACCCCCCCAATGGAACAATTTCGCCTCAAAATGGCAAAAAATTGCAATACCCCCCAAAGGAACAATTTCACCTCAAAATGCCGAAAAGTTGCAATACCCCCCGAAAGGAACAATTTCGCTTCAAAATGGCCAAAAGATGCAATACCCCCCGAAAGGAACAATTTCGCTTCAAAATGGCCAAAAGTTGCAATACCCCCCCAAAGCAACAATTTCGCCTCAAAATGGCAAAAAATTGCAATACCCTCAAAGGAACAATTTCGCTTCAAAATGGCCAAAAGTTGCAATACCCCCCAAAGGAACAATTTCGCCTCAAAATGGCCAAAAGTTGCAATACCCCCCGAAAGGAACAATTTCGTTTCAAAATGGCCAAAAGATGCAATACCCCCCCAAAGCAACAATTTCGCCTCAAAATGGCAAAAAATTGCAATACCCCCCCAAAGGAACAATTTTGCCTCAAAATGCCGAAAAGTTGCAATACCCCCCGAAAGGAACAATTTCGCCTCAAAATGGCAAAAAATTGCAATACCCCCCAAAGGAACAATTTCGCCTCAAAATGCCGAAAAGTTGCAATACCCCCCAAAGGAACAATTTTGCCTCAAAATGCCGAAAAGTTGCAATACCCCCCGAAAGGAACAATTTCGCTTCAAAATGGCCAAAAGTTGCAATACCCCCAAAAGGAACAATTTCACCTCAAAATGCAGAAAAGTTGCAATACCCCCCAAAGGAACAATTTCGCTTCAAAATGGCCAAAAGATGCAATACCCCCCCAAAGCAACAATTTCGCCTCAAAATGGCAAAAAATTGCAATACCCCCCCAAAGGAACAATTTCGCTTCAAAATGGCCAAAAGTTGCAATACCCCCCCCCAAAGCAACAATTTCACCTCAAAATGGCAAAAAATTGCAATACCCGCCCAAAGGAACAATTTCGCCTCAAAATAACCAAAAATTGTAATACCCCCCAAAGGAACAATTTCGCTTCAATATGGCCAAAAGTTGCAATACCCCCCCCAAAGGAACAATTTCGCCTCAAAATGGCAAAAAATTGCAATACCCCCCAAAGGAACAATTTCGCTTCAAAATGGCCAAAAGTTGCAATACCCCCCCAAAGGAACAATTTCGCCTCAAAATGTTAAAAAGTTGCAATACCCCCCGAAAGGAACAATTTCGCTTCAAAATGGCCAAAAGTTGCAATACCCCCCCAAAGGAACAATTTCGCCTCAAAATGGCAAAAAATTGCAATACCCCCCCAAAGGAACAATTTCACCTCAAAATGCCGAAAAGTTGCAATACCCCCGAAAGGAACAATTTCGCCTCAAAATGGCCAAAAGATGCAATACCCCCCCAAAGCAACAATTTCGCCTCAAAATGGCAAAAAATTGCAATACCCCCACAAAGGAACAATTTTGCCTCAAAATGCCGAAAAGTTGCAATACCCCCCGAAAGGAACAATTTCGCCTCAAAATGGCAAAAAATTGCAATACCCCCCCAAAGGAACAATTTCGCCTCAAAATGCCGAAAAGTTGCAATACCCCCGAAAGGAACAATTTCGCTTCAAAATGGCCAAAAGTTGCAATACCCCCCAAAGGAACAATTTCACCTCAAAATGCCGAAAAGTTGCAATACCCCCCAAAGGAACAATTTCGCTTCAAAATGGCCAAAAGATGCAATACCCCCCCAAAGCAACAATTTCGCCTCAAAATGGCAAAAAATTGCAATACCCCCCCAAAGGAACAATTTTGCTTCAAAATGGCCAAAAGTTGCAATACCCCCCCAAAGCAACAATTTCGCCTCACAATGGCAAAAAATTGCAATACCCGCCCAAAGGAACAATTTCGCCTCAAAATGACCAAAAATTGTAATACCCCCCAAAGGAACAATTTCGCTTCAATATGGCCAAAAGTTGCAATACACCCCCAAAGGAACAATTTCGCCTCAAAATGCCGAAAAGTTGCAATACCCCCGAAAGGAACAAGTTCGCTTCAAAATGGCCAAAAGATGCAATACCCCCCCAAAGCAACAATTTCGCCTCAAAATGGCAAAAAATTGCAATACCACCCCCCCAAAGGAACAATTTCGCCTCAAAATGGCCAAAAATTGTAATCCCCCCCAAAGGAACAATTTCACTTTAATGTGGCCAAAAGTTGCAATACCCCCCGAAAGGAACAATTTCGCTTCAAAATGGCCAAAAGTTGCAATACCCCCCCAAAGGAACAATTTCGCCTCAAAATGCCGAAAAGTTGCAATTCCCCCCGAAAGGAACAATTTCGCTTCAAAATGGCCAAAAGTTGCAATACCCCCCCAAAGGAACAATTTCACCTCAAAATGCGGAAAAGTTGCAATACCCCCCAAAGGAACAATTTCACCTCAAAATGCCGAAAAGTTGCAATACCCCCCGAAAGGAACAATTTCGCTTCAAAATGGCCAAAAGATGCAATACCCCCCCAAAGCAATAATTTCGCCTCAAAATGGCAAAAAATTGCAATACCCCCCCAAAGGAACAATTTCACCTCAAAATGGCCAAAAATTGTAATACCCCCCCAAAGGAACAATTTCGCTTCAATATGGCCAAAAGTTGCAATACCCCCCAAAGGAACAATTTCGCCTCAAAATGGCAAAAAATTGCAATACCCCCCCAAAGGAACAATTTCGCCTCAAAATGCCGAAAAGTTGCAATACCCCCCAAAAGGAACAATTTCGCTTCAAAATGGCCAAAAGTTTCAATACCCCCCCAAAAAAACAATTTCGCCTCAAAATGCCAAAAAGTTGCAACACCTCCCGAAAGGAACAATTTCGCTTCAAAATGGCCAAAAGTTGCAATACCCCCCTCCCAAAGGAACAATTTCGCCTCAAAATGCCGAAAAGTTGCAACACCTCCCGAAAGGAACAATTTCGCTTCAAAATGGCCAAAAGTTACAATACCCCCCGAAAGGAACAATTTCGCCTCAAAATACCGAAAAGTTGAAATACCCCCCGAAAGGAACAATTTCGCTTCAAAATGGCCAAAAGTTGCAATACCCCCCCCAAAGGAACAATTTCGCTTCAAAATGGCCAAAAGTTGCAATACCCCCCCAAAGGAACAATTTCGCCTCAAAATGCCAAAAAGTTGCAATACCCCCCGAAAGGAACAATTTCGCTTCAAAATAGCCAAAAGTTGCAATACCCCCCGAAAGGAACAATTTCGCCTCAAAATGGCAAAAAATTGCAATACTCCCCCAAAGGAACAATTTCACCTCAAAATGCCGAAAAGTTGCAATACCCCCGAAAGGAACAATTTCGCTTCAAAATGGCCAAAAGATGCAATACCCCCCCAAAGCAACAATTTCGCCTCAAAATGGCAAAAAATTGCAATACCCCCCCCAAAGGAACAATTTCGCCTCAAAATGGCCAAAAATTGTAATCCCCCCAAAGGAACAATTTCACTTCAATGTGGCCAAAAGTTGCAATACCCCCCGAAAGGAACAATTTTGCTTCAAAATGGCCAAAAGTTGCAATACCCCCCCAAAGGAACAATTTCGCCTCAAAATGGCAAAAAATTGCAATACCCCCCCAAAGGAACAATTTCACCTCAAAATGCCGAAAAGTTGCAATACCCCCCCGAAAGGAACAATTTCGCTTCAAAATGGCCAAAAGATGCAATACCCACCCAAAGCAACAATTTCGCCTCAAAATGGCAAAAAATTGCAATACCCCCCCAAAGGAACAATTTCGCCTCAAAATGGCCAAAAATTGTAATACCCCCCCAAAGGAACAATTTCGCTTCAATATGGCCAAAAGTTGCAATACCCCCCCAAGGAACAATTTCGCCTCAAAATGGCAAAAAATTGCAATACCCCCCCCAAAGGAACAATTTCGCCTCAAAATGCCGAAAAGTTGCAATACCCCCCGAAAGGAACAATTTCGCTTCAAAATGGCCAAAAGTTGCAATACCCCCCCAAAGGAACAATTTTGCCTCAAAATGGCCAAAAGTTGCGATACCCCCCAAAGGAACAATTTCGCCTCAAAATGCCGAAAAGTTGCAATACCCCCCCAAAGGAACAATTTCGCTTCAAAATGGCCAAAAGATGCAATACCCCCCCAAAGCAACAATTTCGCCTCAAAATGGCAAAAAATTGTAATACCCCCCCAAAGGAACAATTTCGCTTCAAAATGGCCAAAAGTTGCAATACCCCCCCAAAGCAACAATTTCGCCTCAAAATGGCAAAAAATTGCAATACCCCCCAAAAGGAACAATTTCGCCTCAAAATGACCAAAAATTGTAATACCCCCCAAAGGAACAATTTCGCTTCAATATGGCCAAAAGTTACAATCCCCCCCCAAAGGAACAATTTCGCCTCAAAATGGCAAAAAATTGCAATACCCCCCCAAAGGAACAATTTCACTTCAAAATGTCGAAAAGTTGCAATACCCCCCAAAGGAACAAGTTCGCTTCAAAATGGCCAAAAGTTGCAATACCCCCCAAAGGAACAATTTCGCCTCAAAATGCCAAAAAGTTGCAATACCCCCCGAAAGGAACAATTTCGCTTCAAAATAGCCAAAAGTTGCAATACCCCCCCAAAGGAACAATTTCGCCTCAAAATGGCAAAAAATTGCAATACCCCCCCAAAGGAACAATTTCGCCTCAAAATGGCCAAAAATTGTAATCCCCCCAAAGGAACAATTTCACTTCAATGTGGCCAAAAGTTGCAATACCCCCCAAAGGAACAATTTCGCCTCAAAATGGCAAAAAATTGCAATACCCCCCCAAAGGAACAATTTCACCTGAAAATGCCGAAAAGTTGCAATACCCCCCGAAAGGAACAATTTCGCTTCAAAATGGCCAAAAGTTGCAATACCCCCCCAAAGGAACAATTTCGCCTGAAAATGCCGAAAAGTTGCAATACCCCCCAAAAGGAACAATTTCGCTTCAAAATGGCCAAAAGTTGCAATACCCCCCCAAAGGAACAATTTCACCTCAAAATGCGGAAAAGTTGCAATACCCCCCAAAGGAACAATTTCACCTCAAAATGCCGAAAAGTTGCAATACCCCCGAAAGGAACAATTTCGCTTCAAAATGGCCAAAAGATGCAATACCCCCCCAAAGCAACAATTTCGCCTCAAAATGGCAAAAAATTGCAATACCCCCCGAAAGGAACAATTTCGCTTCAAAATGGCCAAAAGTTGCAAAACCCCCCCAAAGGAATAATTTCGCCTCAAATGGAAAAAAAGTTGCAATACCCCCCAAAAGGAAAAATTTCGCCTCAAAATGCCGAAAAGTTGCAATACCCCCGAAAGGAACAATTTCGCTTCAAAATGGCCAAAAGTTGCAATACCCCCCCAAAGGAACAATTTCGCCTCAAAATTGAAAAAAAGTTGCAATACCCCACAAAAGGAAAAATTTCGCCTCAAAATGCCGAAAAGTTGCAATACCCCCCGAAAGGAACAATTTCGCTTCAAAATGGCCAAAAGTTGCAATACCCCCCCAAAGGAACAATTTCGCCTCAAAATGGCAAAAAATTGCAATACCCCCCCCAAAGGAACAATTTCGCCTCAAAATGCCGAAAAGTTGCAATACCCCCTGAAAGGAACAATTTCGCTTCAAAATGGCCAAAAGTTGCAATACCCCCCAAAGGAACAATTTCGCCTCAAAATGCCGAAAAGTTGCAATACCCCCCAAAGGAACAATTTTGCCTCAAAATGCCGAAAAGTTGCAATACCCCCCGAAAGGAACAATTTCGCCTCAGAATGCCGAAAAGTTGCAATAACCCCCCCAAAGGAACAATTTCGCCTCAAAATGCCGAAAAGTTAAAATACCCCCCGAATGGAACAATTTCGCTTCAAAATGGCCAAAAGTTGCAATACCCCCCCAAAGGAACAATTTCGCCTCAAAATGGCAAAAAATTGCAATACCCCCCCAAAGGAACAATTTCGCCTCAAAATGCCGAAAATTTGCAATACCCCTCCAAAGGAACAATTTCGCTTCAAAATGGCCAAAAGTTGCAATATCCCCCCAAAGGAACAATTTCGCCTCAAAATGCCGAAAAGTTGCAATACCCCCCGAAAGGAACAATTTCGCTTCAAAATGGCCAAAAGTTGCAATACCCCCCCAAAGGAACAATTTCGCCTCAAAATGGCAAATAATTGCAATACCCCCCCAAGGAACAATTTCGCCTCAAAATGCCGAAAAGTTGCAATACCCCCCGAAAGGAACAATTTCGCTTCAAAATGGCCAAAAGTTGCAATACCCCCCCAAAGGAACAATTTCGCCTCAAAATGCCGAAAAGTTGCAATACCCCCCGAAAGGAACAATTTCGCTTCAAAATGGCCAAAAGTTGCAATACCCCCCCAATGGAACAATTTCGCCTCAAAATGGCAAAAAATTGCAATACCCCCCCAAAGGAACAATTTCACCTCAAAATGCCGAAAAGTTGCAATACCCCCCGAAAGGAACAATTTCGCTTCAAAATGGCCAAAAGATGCAATACCCCCCGAAAGGAACAATTTCGCTTCAAAATGGCCAAAAGTTGCAATACCCCCCCAAAGCAACAATTTCGCCTCAAAATGGCAAAAAATTGCAATACCCTCAAAGGAACAATTTCGCTTCAAAATGGCCAAAAGTTGCAATACCCCCCAAAGGAACAATTTCGCCTCAAAATGGCCAAAAGTTGCAATACCCCCCGAAAGGAACAATTTCGTTTCAAAATGGCCAAAAGATGCAATACCCCCCCAAAGCAACAATTTCGCCTCAAAATGGCAAAAAATTGCAATACCCCCCCAAAGGAACAATTTTGCCTCAAAATGCCGAAAAGTTGCAATACCCCCCGAAAGGAACAATTTCGCCTCAAAATGGCAAAAAATTGCAATACCCCCCAAAGGAACAATTTCGCCTCAAAATGCCGAAAAGTTGCAATACCCCCCAAAGGAACAATTTTGCCTCAAAATGCCGAAAAGTTGCAATACCCCCCAAAAGGAACAATTTCGCTTCAAAATGGCCAAAAGTTGCAATACCCCCAAAAGGAACAATTTCACCTCAAAATGCAGAAAAGTTGCAATACCCCCCAAAGGAACAATTTCGCTTCAAAATAGCCAAAAGATGCAATACCCCCCCAAAGCAACAATTTCGCCTCAAAATGGCAAAAAATTGCAATACCCCCCCAAAGGAACAATTTCGCTTCAAAATGGCCAAAAGTTGCAATACCCCCCCAAAGCAACAATTTCGCCTCAAAATGGCAAAAAATTGCAATACCCGCCCAAAGGAACAATTTCGCCTCAAAATAACCAAAAATTGTAATACCCCCCAAAGGAACAATTTCGCTTCAATATGGCCAAAAGTTGCAATACCCCCCCAAAGGAACAATTTCGCCTCAAAATGGCAAAAAATTGCAATACCCCCCAAAGGAACAATTTCGCTTCAAAATGGCCAAAAGTTGCAATACCCCCCCAAAGGAACAATTTCGCCTCAAAATGTTAAAAAGTTGCAATACCCCCCGAAAGGAACAATTTCGCTTCAAAATGGCCAAAAGTTGCAATACCCCCCCAAAGGAACAATTTCGCCTCAAAATGGCAAATAATTGCAATACCCCCCCAAGGAACAATTTCGCCTCAAAATGCCGAAAAGTTGCAATACCCCCCGAAAGGAACAATTTCGCTTCAAAATGGCCAAAAGTTGCAATACCCCCCCAAAGGAACAATTTCGCCTCAAAATGCCGAAAAGTTGCAATACCCCCCGAAAGGAACAATTTCGCTTCAAAATGGCCAAAAGTTGCAATACCCCCCCAATGGAACAATTTCGCCTCAAAATGGCAAAAAATTGCAATACCCCCCCAAAGGAACAATTTCACCTCAAAATGCCGAAAAGTTGCAATACCCCCCGAAAGGAACAATTTCGCTTCAAAATGGCCAAAAGATGCAATACCCCCCGAAAGGAACAATTTCGCTTCAAAATGGCCAAAAGTTGCAATACCCCCCCAAAGCAACAATTTCGCCTCAAAATGGCAAAAAATTGCAATACCCTCAAAGGAACAATTTCGCTTCAAAATGGCCAAAAGTTGCAATACCCCCCAAAGGAACAATTTCGCCTCAAAATGGCCAAAAGTTGCAATACCCCCCGAAAGGAACAATTTCGTTTCAAAATGGCCAAAAGATGCAATACCCCCCCAAAGCAACAATTTCGCCTCAAAATGGCAAAAAATTGCAATACCCCCCCAAAGGAACAATTTTGCCTCAAAATGCCGAAAAGTTGCAATACCCCCCGAAAGGAACAATTTCGCCTCAAAATGGCAAAAAATTGCAATACCCCCCAAAGGAACAATTTCGCCTCAAAATGCCGAAAAGTTGCAATACCCCCCAAAGGAACAATTTTGCCTCAAAATGCCGAAAAGTTGCAATACCCCCCAAAAGGAACAATTTCGCTTCAAAATGGCCAAAAGTTGCAATACCCCCAAAAGGAACAATTTCACCTCAAAATGCAGAAAAGTTGCAATACCCCCCAAAGGAACAATTTCGCTTCAAAATAGCCAAAAGATGCAATACCCCCCCAAAGCAACAATTTCGCCTCAAAATGGCAAAAAATTGCAATACCCCCCCAAAGGAACAATTTCGCTTCAAAATGGCCAAAAGTTGCAATACCCCCCCAAAGCAACAATTTCGCCTCAAAATGGCAAAAAATTGCAATACCCGCCCAAAGGAACAATTTCGCCTCAAAATAACCAAAAATTGTAATACCCCCCAAAGGAACAATTTCGCTTCAATATGGCCAAAAGTTGCAATACCCCCCCAAAGGAACAATTTCGCCTCAAAATGGCAAAAAATTGCAATACCCCCCAAAGGAACAATTTCGCTTCAAAATGGCCAAAAGTTGCAATACCCCCCCAAAGGAACAATTTCGCCTCAAAATGTTAAAAAGTTGCAATACCCCCCGAAAGGAACAATTTCGCTTCAAAATGGCCAATAGTTGCAATACCCCCCCAAAGGAACAATTTCGCCTCAAAATGGCAAAAAATTGCAATACCCCCCCAAAGGAACAATTTCACCTCAAAATGCCGAAAAGTTGCAATACCCCCGAAAGGAACAATTTCGCCTCAAAATGGCCAAAAGATGCAATACCCCCCCAAAGCAACAATTTCGCCTCAAAATGGCAAAAAATTGCAATACCCCCACAAAGGAACAATTTTGCCTCAAAATGCCGAAAAGTTGCAATACCCCCCGAAAGGAACAATTTCGCCTCAAAATGGCAAAAAATTGCAATACCCCCCCAAAGGAACAATTTCGCCTCAAAATGCCGAAAAGTTGCAATACCCCCGAAAGGAACAATTTCGCTTCAAAATGGCCAAAAGTTGCAATACCCCCCAAAGGAACAATTTCACCTCAAAATGCCGAAAAGTTGCAATACCCCCCAAAGGAACAATTTCGCTTCAAAATGGCCAAAAGATGCAATACCCCCCCAAAGCAACAATTTCGCCTCAAAATGGCAAAAAATTGCAATACCCCCCCAAAGGAACAATTTTGCTTCAAAATGGCCAAAAGTTGCAATACCCCCCCAAAGCAACAATTTCGCCTCAAAATGGCAAAAAATTGCAATACCCGCCCAAAGGAACAATTTCGCCTCAAAATGACCAAAAATTGTAATACCCCCCAAAGGAACAATTTCGCTTCAATATGGCCAAAAGTTGCAATACACCCCCAAAGGAACAATTTCGCCTCAAAATGCCGAAAAGTTGCAATACCCCCGAAAGGAACAAGTTCGCTTCAAAATGGCCAAAAGATGCAATACCCCCCCAAAGCAACAATTTCGCCTCAAAATGGCAAAAAATTGCAATACCACCCCCCCAAAGGAACAATTTCGCCTCAAAATGGCCAAAAATTGTAATCCCCCCCAAAGGAACAATTTCACTTTAATGTGGCCAAAAGTTGCAATACCCCCGAAAGGAACAATTTCGCTTCAAAATGGCCAAAAGTTGCAATACCCCCCAAAGGAACAATTTCGCCTCAAAATGCCGAAAAGTTGCAATTCCCCCCGAAAGGAACAATTTCGCTTCAAAATGGCCAAAAGTTGCAATACCCCCCCAAAGGAACAATTTCACCTCAAAATGCGGAAAAGTTGCAATACCCCCCAAAGGAACAATTTCACCTCAAAATGCCGAAAAGTTGCAATACCCCCCGAAAGGAACAATTTCGCTTCAAAATGGCCAAAAGATGCAATACCCCCCCAAAGCAATAATTTCGCCTCAAAATGGCAAAAAATTGCAATACCCCCCCAAAGGAACAATTTCACCTCAAAATGGCCAAAAATTGTAATACCCCCCCAAAGGAACAATTTCGCTTCAATATGGCCAAAAGTTGCAATACCCCCCAAAGGAACAATTTCGCCTCAAAATGGCAAAAAATTGCAATACCCCCCCAAAGGAACAATTTCGCCTCAAAATGCCGAAAAGTTGCAATACCCCCCAAAAGGAACAATTTCGCTTCAAAATGGCCAAAAGTTTCAATACCCCCCCAAAAAAACAATTTCGCCTCAAAATGCCAAAAAGTTGCAATACCTCCCGAAAGGAACAATTTCGCTTCAAAATGGCCAAAAGTTGCAATACCCCCCTCCCAAAGGAACAATTTCGCCTCAAAATGCCGAAAAGTTGAAATACCCCCCGAAAGGAACAATTTCGCTTCAAAATGGCCAAAAGTTACAATACCCCCCGAAAGGAACAATTTCGCCTCAAAATACCGAAAAGTTGAAATACCCCCCGAAAGGAACAATTTCGCTTCAAAATGGCCAAAAGTTGCAATACCCCCCCCAAAGGAACAATTTCGCTTCAAAATGGCCAAAAGTTGCAATACCCCCCCAAAGGAACAATTTCGCCTCAAAATGCCAAAAAGTTGCAATACCCCCCGAAAGGAACAATTTCGCTTCAAAATAGCCAAAAGTTGCAATACCCCCCCAAAGGAACAATTTCGCCTCAAAATGGCAAAAAATTGCAATACTCCCCCAAAGGAACAATTTCACCTCAAAATGCCAAAAAGTTGCAATACCCCCGAAAGGAACAATTTCGCTTCAAAATGGCCAAAAGATGCAATACCCCCCCAAAGCAACAATTTCGCCTCAAAATGGCAAAAAATTGCAATACCCCCCCCCAAAGGAACAATTTCGCCTCAAAATGGCCAAAAATTGTAATCCCCCCAAAGGAACAATTTCACTTCAATGTGGCCAAAAGTTGCAATACCCCCCGAAAGGAACAATTTTGCTTCAAAATGGCCAAAAGTTGCAATACCCCCCCAAAGGAACAATTTCGCCTCAAAATGGCAAAAAATTGCAATACCCCCCCAAAGGAACAATTTCACCTCAAAATGCCGAAAAGTTGCAATACCCCCCCGAAAGGAACAATTTCGCTTCAAAATGGCCAAAAGATGCAATACCCACCCAAAGCAACAATTTCGCCTCAAAATGGCAAAAAATTGCAATACCCCCCCAAAGGAACAATTTCGCCTCAAAATGGCCAAAAATTGTAATACCCCCCCAAAGGAACAATTTCGCTTCAATATGGCCAAAAGTTGCAATACCCCCCCAAGGAACAATTTCGCCTCAAAATGGCAAAAAATTGCAATACCCCCCCCAAAGGAACAATTTCGCCTCAAAATGCCGAAAAGTTGCAATACCCCCCGAAAGGAACAATTTCGCTTCAAAATGGCCAAAAGTTGCAATACCCCCCCAAAGGAACAATTTTGCCTCAAAATGGCCAAAAGTTGCGATACCCCCCAAAGGAACAATTTCGCCTCAAAATGCCGAAAAGTTGCAATACCCCCCCAAAGGAACAATTTCGCTTCAAAATGGCCAAAAGATGCAATACCCCCCCAAAGCAACAATTTCGCCTCAAAATGGCAAAAAATTGTAATACCCCCCCAAAGGAACAATTTCGCTTCAAAATGGCCAAAAGTTGCAATACCCCCCCAAAGCAACAATTTCGCCTCAAAATGGCAAAAAATTGCAATACCCCCCAAAAGGAACAATTTCGCCTCAAAATGACCAAAAATTGTAATACCCCCCAAAGGAACAATTTCGCTTCAATATGGCCAAAAGTTACAATCCCCCCCCAAAGGAACAATTTCGCCTCAAAATGGCAAAAAATTGCAATACCCCCCCAAAGGAACAATTTCACTTCAAAATGTCGAAAAGTTGCAATACCCCCCCAAAGGAACAAGTTCGCTTCAAAATGGCCAAAAGTTGCAATACCCCCCAAAGGAACAATTTCGCCTCAAAATGCCAAAAAGTTGCAATACCCCCCGAAAGGAACAATTTCGCTTCAAAATAGCCAAAAGTTGCAATACCCCCCCAAAGGAACAATTTCGCCTCAAAATGGCAAAAAATTGCAATACCCCCCCAAAGGAACAATTTCGCCTCAAAATGGCCAAAAATTGTAATCCCCCCAAAGGAACAATTTCACTTCAATGTGGCCAAAAGTTGCAATACCCCCCAAAGGAACAATTTCGCCTCAAAATGGCAAAAAATTGCAATACCCCCCCAAAGGAACAATTTCACCTGAAAATGCCGAAAAGTTGCAATACCCCCCGAAAGGAACAATTTCGCTTCAAAATGGCCAAAAGTTGCAATACCCCCCCAAAGGAACAATTTCGCCTGAAAATGCCGAAAAGTTGCAATACCCCCCAAAAGGAACAATTTCGCTTCAAAATGGCCAAAAGTTGCAATACCCCCCCAAAGGAACAATTTCACCTCAAAATGCGGAAAAGTTGCAATACCCCCCAAAGGAACAATTTCACCTCAAAATGCCGAAAAGTTGCAATACCCCCGAAAGGAACAATTTCGCTTCAAAATGGCCAAAAGATGCAATACCCCCCCAAAGCAACAATTTCGCCTCAAAATGGCAAAAAATTGCAATACCCCCCCAAAGGAACAATTTCGCATCAGAATGCCGAAAAGTTGCAATACCCCCCGAAAGGAACAATTTCGCTTCAAAATGGCCAAAAGTTGCAAAACCCCCCCAAAGGAATAATTTCGCCTCAAATGGAAAAAAAGTTGCAATACCCCCCAAAAGGAAAAATTTCGCCTCAAAATGCCGAAAAGTTGCAATACCCCCGAAAGGAACAATTTCGCTTCAAAATGGCCAAAAGTTGCAATACCCCCCCAAAGGAACAATTTCGCCTCAAAATTGAAAAAAAGTTGCAATACCCCCCAAAAGGAAAAATTTCGCCTCAAAATGCCGAAAAGTTGCAATACCCCCCGAAAGGAACAATTTCGCTTCAAAATGGCCAAAAGTTGCAATACCCCCCCAAAGGAACAATTTCGCCTCAAAATGGCAAAAAATTGCAATACCCCCCCCAAAGGAACAATTTCGCCTCAAAATGCCGAAAAGTTGCAATACCCCCTGAAAGGAACAATTTCGCTTCAAAATGGCCAAAAGTTGCAATACCCCCCAAAGGAACAATTTCGCCTCAAAATGGCAAAAAATTGCAATACCCCCCAAAGGAACAATTTCACCTCAAAATGCCGAAAAGTTGCAATACCCCCCCGAAAGGAACAATTTCGCTTCAAAATGGCCAAAAGATGCAATACCCCCCCAAAGCAACAATTTTGCCTCAAAATGGCAAAAAATTGCAATACCCCCCCAAAGGAACAATTTCGCCTCAAAATGGCCAAAAATTGTAATACCCCCCCAAAGGAACAATTTCGCTTCAATATGGCCAAAAGTTGCAATACCCCCCCAAAGGAACAATTTCGCCTCAAAATGGCAAAAAATTGCAATACCCCCCCAAAGGAACAATTTCGCCTCAAAATGGCCAAAAATTGTAATACCCCCGAAAGGAAAAATTTCGTTTCAAAATGGCCAAAAGTTGCAATACCCCCCAAAGGAACAATTTCGCCTCAAAATGGCAAAAAATTGCAATACCCCCCAAAGGAACAATTTCACCTCAAAATGCCGAAAAGTTGCAATACCCCCCGAAAGGAACAATTTCGCTTCAAAATGGCCAAAAGATGCAATACCCCCCCAAAGGAACAATTTCGCCTCAAAATGGCCAAAAATTGTAATACCCCCCCAAAGGAACAATTTCGCTTCAATATCGCCAAAAGTTGCAATACCCCCCCAAAGGAACAATTTCGCCTCAAAATAGCAAAAAATTGCAATACCCCCCTAAAGGAACAATTTCGCCTCAAAATGCCGAAAAGTTGCAATACCCCCCGAAAGGTACAATTTCGCTTCAAAATGGCCAAAAGTTGCAATACCCCCCAAAGGAACAATTTCGCCTCAAAATGGCAAAAAATTGCAATACCCCCCAAAGGAACAATTTCACCTCAAAATGCCGAAAAGTTGCAATACCCCCCGAAAGGAACAATTTCGCTTCAAATTGGCCAAAAGATGCAATACCCCCCCAAAGCAACAATTTCGCCTCAAAATGGCAAAAAATTGCAATACCCCCCCAAAGGAACAATTTCGCATCAGAATGCCGAAAAGTTGCAATACCCCCCGAAAGGAACAATTTCGCTTCAAAATGGCCAAAAGTTGCAATACCCCCCCAAAGGAACAATTTCGCCTCAAAATGGCAAAAAATTGCAATACCCCCCAAAGGAACAATTTCACCTCAAAATGCCGAAAAGTTGCAATACCCCCGAAAGGAACAATTTCGCCTCAAAATGGCCAAAAGATGCAATACCCCCCCAAAGCAACAATTTCGCCTCAAAATGGCAAAAAATTGCAATACCCCCACAAAGGAACAATTTTGCCTCAAAATGCCGAAAAGTTGCAATACCCCCCGAAAGGAACAATTTCGCCTCAAAATGGCAAAAAATTGCAATACCCCCCCAAAGGAACAATTTCGCCTCAAAATGCCGAAAAGTTGCAATACCCCCGAAAGGAACAATTTCGCTTCAAAATGGCCAAAAGTTGCAATACCCCCCAAAGGAACAATTTCACCTCAAAATGCCGAAAAGTTGCAATACCCCCCAAAGGAACAATTTCGCTTCAAAATGGCCAAAAGATGCAATACCCCCCCAAAGCAACAATTTCGCCTCAAAATGGCAAAAAATTGCAATACCCCCCCAAAGGAACAATTTTGCTTCAAAATGGCCAAAAGTTGCAATACCCCCCCAAAGCAACAATTTCGCCTCAAAATGGCAAAAAATTGCAATACCCGCCCAAAGGAACAATTTCGCCTCAAAATGACCAAAAATTGTAATACCCCCAAAGGAACAATTTCGCTTCAATATGGCCAAAAGTTGCAATACACCCCCAAAGGAACAATTTCGCCTCAAAATGCCGAAAAGTTGCAATACCCCCGAAAGGAACAAGTTCGCTTCAAAATGGCCAAAAGATGCAATACCCCCCCAAAGCAACAATTTCGCCTCAAAATGGCAAAAAATTGCAATACCACCCCCCCAAAGGAACAATTTCGCCTCAAAATGGCCAAAAATTGTAATCCCCCAAAGGAACAATTTCACTTTAATGTGGCCAAAAGTTGCAATACCCCCCGAAAGGAACAATTTCGCTTCAAAATGGCCAAAAGTTGCAATACCCCCCCAAAGGAACAATTTCACCTCAAAATGCGGAAAAGTTGCAATACCCCCCAAAGGAACAATTTCACCTCAAAATGCCGAAAAGTTGCAATACCCCCCGAAAGGAACAATTTCGCTTCAAAATGGCCAAAAGATGCAATACCCCCCCAAAGCAATAATTTCGCCTCAAAATGGCAAAAAATTGCAATACCCCCCCAAAGGAACAATTTCACCTCAAAATGGCCAAAAATTGTAATACCCCCCCAAAGGAACAATTTCGCTTCAATATGGCCAAAAGTTGCAATACCCCCCAAAGGAACAATTTCGCCTCAAAATGGCAAAAAATTGCAATACCCCCCCAAAGGAACAATTTCGCCTCAAAATGCCGAAAAGTTGCAATACCCCCCAAAAGGAACAATTTCGCTTCAAAATGGCCAAAAGTTTCAATACCCCCCCAAAAAAACAATTTCGCCTCAAAATGCCAAAAAGTTGCAATACCTCCCGAAAGGAACAATTTCGCTTCAAAATGGCCAAAAGTTGCAATACCCCCCTCCCAAAGGAACAATTTCGCCTCAAAATGCCGAAAAGTTGAAATACCCCCCGAAAGGAACAATTTCGCTTCAAAATGGCCAAAAGTTACAATACCCCCCGAAAGGAACAATTTCGCCTCAAAATACCGAAAAGTTGAAATACCCCCCGAAAGGAACAATTTCGCTTCAAAATGGCCAAAAGTTGCAATACCCCCCCCAAAGGAACAATTTCGCTTCAAAATGGCCAAAAGTTGCAATACCCCCCCAAAGGAACAATTTCGCCTCAAAATGCCAAAAAGTTGCAATACCCCCCGAAAGGAACAATTTCGCTTCAAAATAGCCAAAAGTTGCAATACCCCCCCAAAGGAACAATTTCGCCTCAAAATGGCAAAAAATTGCAATACTCCCCCAAAGGAACAATTTCACCTCAAAATGCCGAAAAGTTGCAATACCCCCGAAAGGAACAATTTCGCTTCAAAATGGCCAAAAGATGCAATACCCCCCCAAAGCAACAATTTCGCCTCAAAATGGCAAAAAATTGCAATACCCCCCCCCAAAGGAACAATTTCGCCTCAAAATGGCCAAAAATTGTAATCCCCCCAAAGGAACAATTTCACTTCAATGTGGCCAAAAGTTGCAATACCCCCCGAAAGGAACAATTTTGCTTCAAAATGGCCAAAAGTTGCAATACCCCCCCAAAGGAACAATTTCGCCTCAAAATGGCAAAAAATTGCAATACCCCCCCAAAGGAACAATTTCACCTCAAAATGCCGAAAAGTTGCAATACCCCCCCGAAAGGAACAATTTCGCTTCAAAATGGCCAAAAGATGCAATACCCACCCAAAGCAACAATTTCGCCTCAAAATGGCAAAAAATTGCAATACCCCCCCAAAGGAACAATTTCGCCTCAAAATGGCCAAAAATTGTAATACCCCCCCAAAGGAACAATTTCGCTTCAATATGGCCAAAAGTTGCAATACCCCCCCAAGGAACAATTTCGCCTCAAAATGGCAAAAAATTGCAATACCCCCCCCAAAGGAACAATTTCGCCTCAAAATGCCGAAAAGTTGCAATACCCCCCGAAAGGAACAATTTCGCTTCAAAATGGCCAAAAGTTGCAATACCCCCCCAAAGGAACAATTTTGCCTCAAAATGGCCAAAAGTTGCGATACCCCCCAAAGGAACAATTTCGCCTCAAAATGCCGAAAAGTTGCAATACCCCCCCAAAGGAACAATTTCGCTTCAAAATGGCCAAAAGATGCAATACCCCCCCAAAGCAACAATTTCGCCTCAAAATGGCAAAAAATTGTAATACCCCCCCAAAGGAACAATTTCGCTTCAAAATGGCCAAAAGTTGCAATACCCCCCCAAAGCAACAATTTCGCCTCAAAATGGCAAAAAATTGCAATACCCCCCAAAAGGAACAATTTCGCCTCAAAATGACCAAAAATTGTAATACCCCCCAAAGGAACAATTTCGCTTCAATATGGCCAAAAGTTACAATCCCCCCCCAAAGGAACAATTTCGCCTCAAAATGGCAAAAAATTGCAATACCCCCCCAAAGGAACAATTTCACTTCAAAATGTCGAAAAATTGCAATACCCCCCCAAAGGAACAATTTCACCTCAAAATGCCGAAAAGTTGCAATACCCCCCCGAAAGGAACAATTTCGCTTCAAAATGGCCAAAAGATGCAATACCCACCCAAAGCAACAATTTCGCCTCAAAATGGCAAAAAATTGCAATACCCCCCCAAAGGAACAATTTCGCCTCAAAATGGCCAAAAATTGTAATACCCCCCCAAAGGAACAATTTCGCTTCAATATGGCCAAAAGTTGCAATACCCCCCCAAGGAACAATTTCGCCTCAAAATGGCAAAAAATTGCAATACCCCCCCCAAAGGAACAATTTCGCCTCAAAATGCCGAAAAGTTGCAATACCCCCCGAAAGGAACAATTTCGCTTCAAAATGGCCAAAAGTTGCAATACCCCCCCAAAGGAACAATTTTGCCTCAAAATGGCCAAAAGTTGCGATACCCCCCAAAGGAACAATTTCGCCTCAAAATGCCGAAAAGTTGCAATACCCCCCCAAAGGAACAATTTCGCTTCAAAATGGCCAAAAGATGCAATACCCCCCCAAAGCAACAATTTCGCCTCAAAATGGCAAAAAATTGTAATACCCCCCCAAAGGAACAATTTCGCTTCAAAATGGCCAAAAGTTGCAATACCCCCCCAAAGCAACAATTTCGCCTCAAAATGGCAAAAAATTGCAATACCCCCCAAAAGGAACAATTTCGCCTCAAAATGACCAAAAATTGTAATACCCCCCAAAGGAACAATTTCGCTTCAATATGGCCAAAAGTTACAATCCCCCCCCCAAAGGAACAATTTCGCCTCAAAATGGCAAAAAATTGCAATACCCCCCCAAAGGAACAATTTCACTTCAAAATGTCGAAAAGTTGCAATACCCCCCCAAAGGAACAAGTTCGCTTCAAAATGGCCAAAAGTTGCAATACCCCCCAAAGGAACAATTTCGCCTCAAAATGCCGAAAAGTTGCAATACCCCCCCAAAGGAACAATTTCGCTTCAAAATGGCCAAAAGATGCAATACCCCCCCAAAGCAACAATTTCGCCTCAAAATGGCAAAAAATTGTAATACCCCCCCAAAGGAACAATTTCGCTTCAAAATGGCCAAAAGTTACAATACCCCCCCAAAGCAACAATTTCGCCTCAAAATGGCAAAAAATTGCAATACCCCCCCAAAGGAACAATTTCGCCTCAAAATGGCAAAAAATTGCAATACCCCCCAAAGGAACAATTTCGCCTCAAAATACCGAAAAGTTGAAATACCCCCCGAAAGGAACAATTTCGCTTCAAAATAGCCAAAAGTTGCAATACCCCCCCCAAAGGAACAATTTCGCTTCAAAATGGCCAAAAGTTGCAATACCCCCCCAAAGGAACAATTTCGCCTCAAAATGCCAAAAAGTTGCAATACCCCCCGAAAGGAACAATTTCGCCTCAAAATGCCGAAAAGTTGCAATACCCCCCCAAAGGAACAATTTCACCTCAAAATGCCGAAAAGTTGCAATACCACCCGAAAGGAACAATTTCGCTTCAAAATGGCCAAAAGATGCAATACCCCCCCAAAGCAACAATTTCGCCTCAAAATGGCAAAAAATTGCAATACCCCCCAAAGGAACAATTTCGCTTCAAAATGGCCAAAAGTTGCAATACCCCCCCAAAGGAACAATTTCGCCTCAAAATGGCAAAAAATTGCAATACCCCCCAAAGGAACAATTTCGCCTCAAAATGGCCAAAAGTTGCAATACCCCCCCAAAGGAACAATTTCGCTTCAAAATGGCCAAAAGTTGCAATACCCCCCCAAAGGAACAATTTCGCCTCAAAATGGCAAAAAATTGCAATACCCCCCAAAGGAACAATTTCGCCTCAAAATGGCCAAAAGTTGCAATACCCCCCCAAAGGAACAATTTCGCTTCAAAATGGCCAAAAGTTGCAATACCCCCCCAAAGCAACAATTTCACCTCAAAATGGCAAAAAATTGCAATACCCCCCCAAAGGAACAATTTCGCCTCAAAATGGCCAAAAATTGTAATAACCCCCCAAAGGAACAATTTCGCTTATATATGGCCAAAAGTTGCAATACCCCCCAAAGGAACAATTTCGCCTCAAAATGAAAAAAAATTGCAATACCCCCCAAAGGAACAATTTCGCCTCAAAATGCCGAAAAGTTGCAATACCCCTCCAAAGGAACAATTTCGATTCAAATTGGCCAAAAGTTGCAATACCCCCCCAAAGGAACAATTTCGCCACAAAATGCCGAAAAGTTGCAATACCCCCCGAAAGGAACAATTTCGCTTCAAAATGGCCAAAAGTTGCAATACCCCCCAAAGGAACAATTTCGCCTCAAAATGGCAAAAAATTGCAATACCCCCCAAAGGAACAATTTCACCTCAAAATGCCGAAAAGTTGCAATACCACCCGAAAGGAACAATTTCGCTTCAAAATGGCCAAAAGATGCAATACCCCCCCAAAGCAACAATTTCGCCTCAAAATGGCAAAAAATTGCAATACCCCCCAAAGGAACAATTTCGCTTCAAAATGGCCAAAAGTTGCAATACCCCCCCAAAGGAACAATTTCGCCTCAAAATGGCAAAAAATTGCAATACCCCCCAAAGGAACAATTTCGCCTCAAAATGGCCAAAAGTTGCAATACCCCCCCAAAGGAACAATTTCGCTTCAAAATGGCCAAAAGTTGCAATACCCCCCAAAGGAACAATTTCGCCTCAAAATGCCGAAACGTTGAAATACCCCCCGAAATGAACAATTTCGCTTCAAAATGGCCAAAAGTTGCAATACCCCCCCAAAGGAACAATTTCGCCTCAAAATACCGAAAAGTTGAAATACCCCCCGAAAGGAACAATTTTGCTTCAAAATGGCCAAAAGTTGCAATACCCCCCCAAGGAACAATTTCGCTTTAATATGGCCAAAAGTTGCAATACCCCCCAAAGGAACAATTTCGCCTCAAAATGGCAAAAAATTGCAATACCCCCCCAAAGGAACAATTTCGCCTCAAAATGCCGAAAAGTTGCAATACCCCCCAAAAGGAACAATTTCGCTTCAAAATGGCCAAAAGTTACAATACCCCCCCAAAGGAACAATTTCGCCTAAAATGGCAAAAAATTGCAATACCCCCCCAAAGGAACAATTCCACCTCAAAATGCCGAAAAGTTGCAATACCCCCCGAAAGGAACAATTTCGCTTCAAAATAGCCAAAAGATGCAATACCCCCCCAAAGCAACAATTTCACCTCAAAATGGCAAAAAATTGCAATACCCCCCCAAAGGAACAATTTCGCCTCAAAATGGCCAAAAATTGTAATAACCCCCCAAAGGAACAATTTCGCTTCAATATGGCCAAAAGTTGCAATACCCCCCAAAGGAACAATTTCGCCTCAAAATGAAAAAAAATTGCAATACCCCCCCAAAGGAACAATTTCGCCTCAAAATGCCGAAAAGTTGCAATACCCCTCCAAAGGAACAATTTCGCTTCAAAATGGCCAAAAGTTGCAATACCCCCCAAAGGAACAATTTCGCCACAAAATGCCGAAAAGTTGCAATACCCCCCGAAAGGAACAATTTCGCTTAAAAATGGCCAAAAGTTGCAATACCCCCCCAAAGGAACAATTTCGCCTCAAAATGGCAAAAAATTGCAATACCTCCCTAAAGGAACAATTTCACCTCAAAATGCCGAAAAGTTGCAATACCCCCCGAAAGGAACAATTTCGCTTCAAAATGGCCAAAAGATGCAATACCCCCCCAAAGCAACAATTTCGCCTCAAAATGGCAAAAAATTGCAATACCCCCCAAAGGAACAATTTCGCTTCAAAATGGCCAAAAGTTGCAATACCCCCCAAAGGAACAATTTCGCTTCAAAATGGCCAAAAGTTGCAATACCCCCCCAAAGGAACAATTTCGCTTCAAAATGGCCAAAAGTTGCAATACCCCCCCAAAGGAACAATTTCGCTTCAAAATGGTCAAAAGTTGCAATACCCCCCCCAAAGGAACATTTTCGCCTCAAAATGCCGAAAAGTTGAAATACCCCCCGAAAGGAACAATTTCGCTTCAAAATGGCCAAAAGTTGCAATACCCCCCAAAGGAACAATTTCGCCTCAAAATGCCGAAAAGTTGAAATACCCCCCGAAAGGAACAATTTCGCTTCAAAATACCGAAAAGTTGAAATACCCCCCAAAAGGAACAATTTCGCTTCAAAATGGCCAAAAGTTGCAATACCCCCTCAAAGGAACAATTTCGCTTCAAAATGGCCAAAAGTTGCAATACCCCCCCAAAGGAACAATTTCGCTTCAAAATGGCCAAAAGATGCAATACTCCCCCAAAGCAACAATTTCGCCTCAAAATGGCAAAAAATTGCAATACCCCCCCAAAGGAACAATTTCGCTTCAAAATGGCCAAAAGTTGCAATACCCCCCAAAGCAACAATTTCGCCTCAAAATGGCAAAAAATTGCAATACCCCCCCAAAGGAACAATTTCACCTCAAAATGGCCAAAAATTGTAATACCCCCCAAGGAACAATTTCGCTTCAATATGGCCAAAAGTTGCAATAGCCCCCCAAAGGAACAATTTCGCCTCAAAATGGCAAAAAATTGCAATACCCCCCCAAAGGAACAATTTCGCCTCAAAATGCTGAAAAGTTGCAATACCCCCAAAAGGATCAATTTCGCTTCAAAATGGCCAAAAGTTGCAATACCCCCCCAAAAAAACAATTTCGCCTCAAAATGCCAAAAAGTTGCAATACCTCCCGAAAGGAACAATTTCGCTTTAAAATGGCCAAAAATTGCAATACCCCCCCAAAGGAACAATTCCACCTCAAAATGCCGAAAAGTTGCAATACCCCCCGAAAGGAACAATTTCGCTTCAAAATAGCCAAAAGATGCAATACCCCCCCAAAGCAACAATTTCACCTCAAAATGGCAAAAAATTGCAATACCCCCCAAAGGAACAATTTCGCTTCAAAATGGCCAAAAGTTGCAATACCCCCCCAAAGGAACAATTTCGCCTCAAAATGGCAAAAAATTGCAATACCCCCCAAAGGAACAATTTCGCCTCAAAATGGCCAAAAGTTGCAATACCCCCCCAAAGGAACAATTTCGCTTCAAAATGGCCAAAAGTTGCAATACCCCCCCAAAAAAACAATTTCGCCTCAAAATGCCAAAAAGTTGCAATACCTCCCGAAAGGAACAATTTCGCTTTAAAATGGCCAAAAATTGCAATAGCCCCCCAAAGGAACAATTTCGCCTCAAAATGGCAAAAAATTGCAATACCCCCCCAAAGGAACAATTTCGCCTCAAAATGCTGAAAAGTTGCAATACCCCCAAAAGGATCAATTTCGCTTCAAAATGGCCAAAAGTTGCAATACCCCCCCAAAAAAACAATTTCGCCTCAAAATGCCAAAAAGTTGCAATACCTCCCGAAAGGAACAATTTCGCTTTAAAATGGCCAAAAATTGCAATACCCCCCCAAAGGAACAATTCCACCTCAAAATGCCGAAAAGTTGCAATACCCCCCGAAAGGAACAATTTCGCTTCAAAATAGCCAAAAGATGCAATACCCCCCCAAAGCAACAATTTCACCTCAAAATGGCAAAAAATTGCAATACCCCCCAAAGGAACAATTTCGCTTCAAAATGGCCAAAAGTTGCAATACCCCCCCAAAGGAACAATTTCGCCTCAAAATGGCAAAAAATTGCAATACCCCCCAAAGGAACAATTTCGCCTCAAAATGGCCAAAAGTTGCAATACCCCCCCAAAGGAACAATTTCGCTTCAAAATGGCCAAAAGTTGCAATACCCCCCCAAAGGAACAATTTCGCCTCAAAATGCCGAAAAGTTGAAATACCCCCCAAAAGGAACAATTTCGCTTCAAAATGGCCAAAAGTTGCAATACCCCCCCAAAGGAACAATTTCGCCTCAAAATGCCGAAAAGTTGAAATACCCCCCGAAAGGAACAATTTCGCTTCAAAATACCGAAAAGTTGAAATACCCCCCAAAAGGAACAATTTCACCTCAAAATGCCGAAAAGTTGCAATACCCCCGAAAGGAACAATTTCGCTTCAAAATGGCCAAAAGATGCAATACCCCCCCAAAGGAACAATTTCGCCTCAAAATGGCAAAAAATTGCAATACCCCCCAAAGGAACAATTTCGCTTCAAAATGGCCAAAAGTTGCAATACCCCCCCAAAGGAACAATTTCGCCTCAAAATGGCAAAAAATTGCAATACCCCCCAAAGGAACAATTTCGCCTCAAAATGGCCAAAAGTTGCAATACCCCCCCAAAGGAACAATTTCGCTTCAAAATGGCCAAAAGTTGCAATACCCCCCCAAAAAAACAATTTCGCCTCAAAATGCCAAAAAGTTGCAATACCTCCCGAAAGGAACAATTTCGCTTTAAAATGGCCAAAAATTGCAATAGCCCCCCAAAGGAACAATTTCGCCTCAAAATGGCAAAAAATTGCAATACCCCCCCAAAGGAACAATTTCGCCTCAAAATGCTGAAAAGTTGCAATACCCCCAAAAGGATCAATTTCGCTTCAAAATGGCCAAAAGTTGCAATACCCCCCCAAAAAAACAATTTCGCCTCAAAATGCCAAAAAGTTGCAATACCTCCCGAAAGGAACAATTTCGCTTTAAAATGGCCAAAAATTGCAATACCCCCCCAAAGGAACAATTCCACCTCAAAATGCCGAAAAGTTGCAATACCCCCCGAAAGGAACAATTTCGCTTCAAAATAGCCAAAAGATGCAATACCCCCCCAAAGCAACAATTTCACCTCAAAATGGCAAAAAATTGCAATACCCCCCAAAGGAACAATTTCGCTTCAAAATGGCCAAAAGTTGCAATACCCCCCCAAAGGAACAATTTCGCCTCAAAATGGCAAAAAATTGCAATACCCCCCAAAGGAACAATTTCGCCTCAAAATGGCCAAAAGTTGCAATACCCCCCCAAAGGAACAATTTCGCTTCAAAATGGCCAAAAGTTGCAATACCCCCCCAAAGGAACAATTTCGCCTCAAAATGCCGAAAAGTTGAAATACCCCCCGAAAGGAACAATTTCGCTTCAAAATGGCCAAAAGTTGCAATACCCCCCCAAAGGAACAATTTCGCCTCAAAATGCCGAAAAGTTGAAATACCCCCCGAAAGGAACAATTTCGCTTCAAAATACCGAAAAGTTGAAATACCCCCCAAAAGGAACAATTTCACCTCAAAATGCCGAAAAGTTGCAATACCCCCGAAAGGAACAATTTCGCTTCAAAATGGCCAAAAGATGCAATACCCCCCCAAAGCAACAATTTCGCCTCAAAATGGCAAAAAATTGCAATACCCCCCCCCCAAAGGAACAATTTTGCCTCAAAATGGCCAAAAATTGTAATCCCCCCAAAGGAACAATTTCACTTCAATGTGGCCAAAAGTTGCAATACCCCCCCAAAGGAACAATTTCGCTTCAAAATGGCCAAAAGTTGCAATACCCCCCCAAAGGAACAATTTCGCTTCAAAATGGTCAAAAGTTGCAATACCCCCCCCAAAGGAACATTTTCGCCTCAAAATGCCGAAAAGTTGAAATACCCCCCGAAAGGAACAATTTCGCTTCAAAATGGCCAAAAGTTGAAATACCCCCCAAAAGGAACAATTTCACCTCAAAATGCCGAAAAGTTGCAATACCCCCGAAAGGAACAATTTCACCTCAAAATGCCGAAAAGTTGCAATACCCCCCGAAAGGAACAATTTCGCTTCAAAATGGCCAAAAGATGCAATACCCCCCCAAAGCAACAATTTCGCCTCAAAATGGCAAAAAATTGCAATACCCCCCAAAGGAACAATTTCGCTTCAAAATGGCCAAAAGTTGCAATACCCCCCAAAGGAACAATTTCGCTTCAAAATGGCCAAAAGTTGCAATACCCCCCCAAAGGAACAATTTCGCTTCAAAATGGCCAAAAGTTGCAATACCCCCCCAAAGGAACAATTTCGCTTCAAAATGGTCAAAAGTTGCAATACCCCCCCCAAAGGAACATTTTCGCCTCAAAATGCCGAAAAGTTGAAATACCCCCCGAAAGGAACAATTTCGCTTCAAAATGGCCAAAAGTTGCAATACCCCCCAAAGGAACAATTTCGCCTCAAAATGCCGAAAAGTTGAAATACCCCCCGAAAGGAACAATTTCGCTTCAAAATACCGAAAAGTTGAAATACCCCCCAAAAGGAACAATTTCGCTTCAAAATGGCCAAAAGTTGCAATACCCCCTCAAAGGAACAATTTCGCTTCAAAATGGCCAAAAGTTGCAATACCCCCCCAAAGGAACAATTTCGCTTCAAAATGGCCAAAAGATGCAATACTCCCCCAAAGCAACAATTTCGCCTCAAAATGGCAAAAAATTGCAATACCCCCCCAAAGGAACAATTTCGCTTCAAAATGGCCAAAAGTTGCAATACCCCCCAAAGCAACAATTTCGCCTCAAAATGGCAAAAAATTGCAATACCCCCCCAAAGGAACAATTTCACCTCAAAATGGCCAAAAATTGTAATACCCCCCAAGGAACAATTTCGCTTCAATATGGCCAAAAGTTGCAATAGCCCCCCAAAGGAACAATTTCGCCTCAAAATGGCAAAAAATTGCAATACCCCCCCAAAGGAACAATTTCGCCTCAAAATGCTGAAAAGTTGCAATACCCCCAAAAGGATCAATTTCGCTTCAAAATGGCCAAAAGTTGCAATACCCCCCCAAAAAAACAATTTCGCCTCAAAATGCCAAAAAGTTGCAATACCTCCCGAAAGGAACAATTTCGCTTTAAAATGGCCAAAAATTGCAATACCCCCCCAAAGGAACAATTCCACCTCAAAATGCCGAAAAGTTGCAATACCCCCCGAAAGGAACAATTTCGCTTCAAAATAGCCAAAAGATGCAATACCCCCCCAAAGCAACAATTTCACCTCAAAATGGCAAAAAATTGCAATACCCCCCAAAGGAACAATTTCGCTTCAAAATGGCCAAAAGTTGCAATACCCCCCCAAAGGAACAATTTCGCCTCAAAATGGCAAAAAATTGCAATACCCCCCAAAGGAACAATTTCGCCTCAAAATGGCCAAAAGTTGCAATACCCCCCCAAAGGAACAATTTCGCTTCAAAATGGCCAAAAGTTGCAATACCCCCCCAAAGGAACAATTTCGCCTCAAAATGCCGAAAAGTTGAAATACCCCCCGAAAGGAACAATTTCGCTTCAAAATGGCCAAAAGTTGCAATACCCCCCCAAAGGAACAATTTCGCCTCAAAATGCCGAAAAGTTGAAATACCCCCCGAAAGGAACAATTTCGCTTCAAAATACCGAAAAGTTGAAATACCCCCCAAAAGGAACAATTTCACCTCAAAATGCCGAAAAGTTGCAATACCCCCGAAAGGAACAATTTCGCTTCAAAATGGCCAAAAGATGCAATACCCCCCCAAAGCAACAATTTCGCCTCAAAATGGCAAAAAATTGCAATACCCCCCCCCCAAAGGAACAATTTTGCCTCAAAATGGCCAAAAATTGTAATCCCCCCAAAGGAACAATTTCACTTCAATGTGGCCAAAAGTTGCAATACCCCCCGAAAGGAACAATTTCGCTTCAAAATGGCCAAAAGTTGCAATACGCCCGCAAAGGAACAATTTCGCCTCAAAATGCCGAAAAGTTGCAATACCCCCCGAAAGGAACAATTTCGCTTCAAAATGGCCAAAAGTTGCAATACCCCCCCAAAGGAACAATTTCACCTCAAAATGCGGAAAAGTTGCAATACCCCCCAAAGGAACAATTTCACCTCAAAATGCCGAAAAGTTGCAATACCCCCCGAAAGGAACAATTTTGCTTCAAAATGGCCAAAAGATGCAATACCCCCCAAAGCAACAATTTCGCCTCAAAATGGCAAAAAATTGCAATACCCCCCCAAAGGAACAATTTCGCTTCAAAATGGCCAAAAGTTGCAATACCCCCCAAAGCAACAATTTCGCCTCAAAATGGCAAAAAATTGCAATACCCCCCCAAAGGAACAATTTCACCTCAAAATGGCCAAAAATTGTAATACCCCCCAAGGAACAATTTCGCTTCAATATGGCCAAAAGTTGCAATACCCCCCCCAAAGGAACAATTTCGCCTCAAAATGGCAAAAAATTGCAATACCCCCCCAAAGGAACAATTTCGCCTCAAAATGCCGAAAAGTTGCAATACCCCCCAAAAGGAACAATTTCGCTTCAAAATGGCCAAAAGTTGCAATACCACCCCAAAAAAACAATTTCGCCTCAAAATGCCAAAAAGTTGCAATACCTCCCGAAAGGAACAATTTCGCTTCAAAATGGCCAAAAGTTGCAATACCCCCCCAAAGGAACAATTTCGCCTCAAAATGGCAAAAAATTGCAATACCCCCTCAAAGGAACAATTCCACCTCAAAATGCCGAAAAGTTGCAATTCCCCCCGAAAGGAACAATTTCGCTTCAAAATAGCCAAAAGATGCAATACCCCCCCAAAGCAACAATTTCACCTCAAAATGGCAAAAAATTGCAATACCCCCCCAAAGGAACAATTTCGCCTCAAAATGGCCAAAAATTGTAATAACCCCCCAAAGGAACAATTTCGCTTCAATATGGCCAAAAGTTGCAATACCCCCCAAAGGAACAATTTCGCCTCAAAATGAAAAAAAATTGCAATACCCCCCCAAAGGAACAATTTTGCCTCAAAATGCCGAAAAGTTGCAATACCCCTCCAAAGGAACAATTTCGCTTCAAAATGGCCAAAAGTTGCAATACCCCCCCAAAGGAACAATTTCGCCACAAAATGCCGAAAAGTTGCAATACCCCCCGAAAGCAACAATTTCGCTTAAAAAAATAGCCAAAAGTTGCAATACCCCCCCAAAGGAACAATTTCGCCTCAAAATGGCAAAAAATTGCAATACCCCCCCAAAGGAACAATTTCACCTCAAAATGCCGAAAAGTTGCAACACCCCCCGAAAGGAACAATTTCGCCTCAAAATGGCAAAAAATTGCAATACCCCCCAAGGAACAATTTCGCCTCAAAATGGCCAAAAGTTGCAATACCCCCCCAAAGGAACAATTTCGCTTCAAAATGGCCAAAAGTTGCAATACCCCCCCAAAGGAACAATTTCGCCTCAAAATGCCGAAACGTTGAAATACCCCCCGAAAGGAACAATTTCGCTTCAAAATGGCCAAAAGTTGCAATACCCCCCCAAAGGAACAATTTCGCCTCAAAATACTGAAAAGTTGAAATACCCCCCCGAAAGGAACAATTTCGCTTCAAAATGGCCAAAAGATGCAATACCCCCCAAAGCAACAATTTCGCCTCAAAATGGCAAAAAATTGCAATACCCCCCCAAAGGAACAATTTCGCTTCAAAATGGCCAAAAGTTGCAATACCCCCCCAAAGCAACAATTTCGCCTCAAAATGGCAAAAAATTGCAATACCCCCCAAAGGAACAATTTCGCCTCAAAATGGCCAAAAATTGTAATACCCCCCCAAAGGAACAATTTCGCTTCAATATGGCCAAAAGTTGCAATACCCCCCCAAAGGAACAATTTCGCCTCAAAATGCCGAAAAGTTGCAATACCCCCCAAAAGGAACAATTTCGCTTCAAAATGGCCAAAGGTTGCAATACCCCCCCAAAAAAACAATTTCGCCTCAAAATGCCAAAAAGTTGCAATACCCCCCGAAAGGAACAATTTCGCTTCAAAATGGCCAAAAGTTGCAATACCCCCCCAAAGCAACAATTTCACCTCAAAATGGCAAAAAATTGCAATACCCCCCAAAGGAACAATTTCGCCTCAAAATGGCCAAAAATTGTAATAACCCCCCAAAGGAACAATTTCGCTTCAATATGGCCAAAAGTTGCAATACCCCCCAAAGGAACAATTTTGCCTCAAAATGGCAAAAAATTGCAATACCCCCCCAAAGGAACAATTTCGCCTCAAAATGCCGAAAAATTGCAATACCCCTCCAAAGGAACAATTTCGCTTCAAAATGGCCAAAGTTGCAATACCCCCCCAAAGGAACAATTTCGCCTCAAAATGCCGAAAAGTTGCAATACCCCCCGAAAGGAACAATTTCGCTTCAAAATGGCCAAAAGTTGCAATACCCCCCCAAAGGAACAATTTCGCCTCAAAATGCCGAAAAGTTGCAATACCCCCCGAAAGGAACAATTTCGCTTCAAAATGGCCAAAAGTTGCAATACCCCCCAAAGGAACAATTTCGCCTCAAAATGGCAAAAAATTGCAATACCCCCCCAAAGGAACAATTTCACCTCAAAATGACGAAAAGTTGCAATACCCCCCGAAAGGAACAATTTCGCTTCAAAATGGCCAAAAGATGCAATACCCCCCCAAAGCAACAATTTCGCCTCAAAATGGCAAAAAATTGCAATACCCCCCAAAGGAACAATTTCGCTTCAAAATGGCCAAAAGTTGCAATACCCCCCCAATGGAACAATTTCGCCTCAAAATGGCAAAAAATTGCAATACCCCCCCAAAGGAACAATTTCGCCTCAAAATGGCCAAAAGTTGCAATACCCCCCCAAAAGAACAATTTCGCCTCAAAATGCCGAAACGTTGAAATACCCCCCGAAAGGAACAATTTCGCTTCAAAATGGCCAAAAGTTGCAATACCCCCCCAAAGGAACAATTTCGCTCCAAAATACCGAAAAGTTGAAATACCCCCCGAAAGGAACAATTTCGCTTCAAAATGGCCAAAAGTTGCAATACCCCCCCAAGGAACAATTTCGCTTCAAAATGGCCAAAAGTTGCAATACCCCCCCAAAGGAACAATTTCGCCTCAAAATGGCCAAAAATTGTAATACCCCCCCAAAGGAACAATTTCGCTTCAAAATGGCCAAAAGTTAAATACCCCCAAAGGAACAATTTCGCCTCAAAATGGCAAAAAATTGCAATACCCCCCCAAAGGAACAATTTCACTTCAAAATGGCCAAAAGTTGAAATACCCCCCCAAAGGAAGAATTTCGCCTCAAAATGGCAAAAAATTGCAATACCCCCCCAAAGGAACAATTTCACCTCAAAATGCTGAAAAGTTGCAATACCCCCCGAAAGGAACAATTTCGCTTCAAAATGGCCAAAAGTTGCAATACCCTCCCCAAGGAACAATTTCGCCTCAAAATGGCAAAAAATTGCAATACCCTCCCAAGGAACAATTTCGCTTCAAAATGCCGAAAAGTTGCAATACCCCCCCAAAGGTACAATTTCGCTTCAAAATGGCCAAAAGTTGCAATACCCCCCAAAGGAACAATTTCGCTTCAAAATGGTCAAAAGTTGCAATACCCCCACAAAGGAACAATTTCGCCTCAAAATGCCGAAAGGTTGCAATACCCCCCGAAAGGAACAATTTCGCTTCAAAATGGCCAAAAGTTGCAATACCCCCCCAAAGGAACAATTTCGCCTCAAAATGGCCAAAAATTGTAATACCCCCCCAAAGGAACAATTTCGCTTCAATATGGCCAAAAGTTGCAATACCCCCCAAAGGAACAATTTTGCCTCAAAATGCCAAAAAGTTGCAATACCCCCCGAAAGGAACAATTTCGCTTCAAAATGGCCAAAAGTTGCAATACCCCCCCAAAGGAACAATTTCGCCTCAAAATGCCAAAAAGTTGCAATACCCCTCGAAAGGAACAATTTCGCCTCAAAATGGCAAAAAATTGCAATACCCCCCCAAAGGAACAATTTCGCCTCAAAATGCCGAAAAATTGCAATACCCCTCCAAAGGAACAATTTCGCTTCAAAATGGCCAAAAGTTGCAATACCCCCCAAAGGAACAATTTCGCCTCAAAATGCCGAAAAGTTGCAATACCCCCCGAAAGGAACAATTTCGATTCAAAATGGCCAAAAGTTGCAATACCCCCCCAAAGGAACAATTTCGCCTCAAAATGGCAAAAAATTGCAATACCCCCCCCAAAGGAACAATTTCGCTTCAAAATGGCCAAAAGTTGCAATACCCCCCAAAGGAACAATTTCGCCTCAAAATGGCAAAAAATTGCAATACCCCCCCAAAGGAACAATTTCGCCTCAAAATGGCCAAAAGTTGCAATACCCCCCAAAGGAACAATTTCGCCTCAAAATGCCGAAACGTTGAAATACCCCCCGAAAGGAACAATTTCGCTTCAAAATGGCCAAAAGTTGCAATACCCCCCCAAAGGAACAATTTCGCTTCAAAATGGCCAAAAGTTGCAATACCCCCCCAAAGGAACAATTTCGACTCAAAATGGCCAAAAATTGTAATACCCCCCCAAAGGAACAATTTCGCTTCAAAATGGCCAAAAGTTAAATACCCCCCCAAAGGAACAATTTCGCCTCAAAATGGCAAAAAATTGCAATACCCCCCCAAAGGAACAATTTCACCTCAAAATGGCCAAAAATTGTAATACCCCCCCAAGGAACAATTTCGCTTCAATATGGCCAAAAGTTGCAATACCCCCTCAAAGGAACAATTTCGCTTCAAAATGGCCAAAAGTTGCAATACCCCCCCAAAGGAACAATTTCGCTTCAAAATGGCCAAAAGATGCAATACTCCCCCAAAGCAACAATTTCGCCTCAAAATGGCAAAAAATTGCAATACCCCCCCAAAGGAACAATTTCGCTTCAAAATGGCCAAAAGTTGCAATACCCCCCAAAGCAACAATTTCGCCTCAAAATGGCAAAAAATTGCAATACCCCCCCAAAGGAACAATTTCACCTCAAAATGGCCAAAAATTGTAATACCCCCCCAAGGAACAATTTCGCTTCAATATGGCCAAAAGTTGCAATAGCCCCCCAAAGGAACAATTTCGCCTCAAAATGGCAAAAAATTGCAATACCCCCCCAAAGGAACAATTTCGCCTCAAAATGCTGAAAAGTTGCAATACCCCCCAAAAGGATCAATTTCGCTTCAAAATGGCCAAAAGTTGCAATACCCCCCCAAAAAAACAATTTCGCCTCAAAATGCCAAAAAGTTGCAATACCTCCCGAAAGGAACAATTTCGCTTCAAAATGGCCAAAAGTTGCAATACCCCCCCAAAGGAACAATTTCGCCTCAAAATGGCAAAAAATTGCAATACCCCCCCAAAGGAACAATTCCACCTCAAAATGCCGAAAAGTTGCAATACCCCCCGAAAGGAACAATTTCGCTTCAAAATAGCCAAAAGATGCAATACCCCCCCAAAGCAACAATTTCACCTCAAAATGGCAAAAAATTGCAATACCCCCCAAAGGAACAATTTCGCTTCAAAATGGCCAAAAGTTGCAATACCCCCCCAAAGGAACAATTTCGCCTCAAAATGGCAAAAAATTGCAATACCCCCCAAAGGAACAATTTCGCCTCAAAATGGCCAAAAGTTGCAATACCCCCCCAAAGGAACAATTTCGCTTCAAAATGGCCAAAAGTTGCAATACCCCCCCAAAGGAACAATTTCGCCTCAAAATGCCGAAAAGTTGAAATACCCCCCGAAAGGAACAATTTCGCTTCAAAATGGCCAAAAGTTGCAATACCCCCCCAAAGGAACAATTTCGCCTCAAAATGCCGAAAAGTTGAAATACCCCCCGAAAGGAACAATTTCGCTTCAAAATACCGAAAAGTTGAAATACCCCCCAAAAGGAACAATTTCGCTTCAAAATGGCCAAAAGTTGCAATACCCCCCCAAAGGAACAATTTCGCTTCAAAATGGCCAAAAGTTGCAATACCCCCCCAAAGGAACAATTTCGCTTCAAAACGGCCAAAAGTTGCAATACCCCCCCAAAGGAACAATTTCACCTCAAAATGCCGAAAAGTTGCAATACCCCCGAAAGGAACAATTTCGCTTCAAAATGGCCAAAAGATGCAATACCCCCCCAAAGCAACAATTTCGCCTCAAAATGGCAAAAAATTGCAATACCCCCCCCCCCAAAGGAACAATTTTGCCTCAAAATGGCCAAAAATTGTAATCCCCCCAAAGGAACAATTTCACTTCAATGTGGCCAAAAGTTGCAATACCCCCCGAAAGGAACAATTTCGCTTCAAAATGGCCAAAAGTTGCAATACGCCCGCAAAGGAACAATTTCGCCTCAAAATGCCGAAAAGTTGCAATACCCCCCGAAAGGAACAATTTCGCTTCAAAATGGCCAAAAGTTGCAATACCCCCCCAAAGGAACAATTTCACCTCAAAATGCGGAAAAGTTGCAATACCCCCCAAAGGAACAATTTCACCTCAAAATGCCGAAAAGTTGCAATACCCCCCGAAAGGAACAATTTTGCTTCAAAATGGCCAAAAGATGCAATACCCCCCAAAGCAACAATTTCGCCTCAAAATGGCAAAAAATTGCAATACCCCCCCAAAGGAACAATTTCGCTTCAAAATGGCCAAAAGTTGCAATACCCCCCAAAGCAACAATTTCGCCTCAAAATGGCAAAAAATTGCAATACCCCCCCAAAGGAACAATTTCACCTCAAAATGGCCAAAAATTGTAATACCCCCCCAAGGAACAATTTCGCTTCAATATGGCCAAAAGTTGCAATACCCCCCCCAAAGGAACAATTTCGCCTCAAAATGGCAAAAAATTGCAATACCCCCCCAAAGGAACAATTTCGCCTCAAAATGCCGAAAAGTTGCAATACCCCCCAAAAGGAACAATTTCGCTTCAAAATGGCCAAAAGTTGCAATACCCCCCCAAAAAAACAATTTCGCCTCAAAATGCCAAAAAGTTGCAATACCTCCCGAAAGGAACAATTTCGCTTCAAAATGGCCAAAAGTTGCAATACCCCCCCAAAGGAACAATTTCGCCTCAAAATGGCAAAAAATTGCAATACCCCCCCAAAGGAAGAATTCCACCTCAAAATGCCGAAAAGTTGCAATTCCCCCCGAAAGGAACAATTTCGCTTCAAAATAGCCAAAAGATGCAATACCCCCCCAAAGCAACAATTTCACCTCAAAATGGCAAAAAATTGCAATACCCCCCAAAGGAACAATTTCGCCTCAAAATGGCCAAAAATTGTAATAACCCCCCAAAGGAACAATTTCGCTTCAATATGGCCAAAAGTTGCAATACCCCCCAAAGCAACAATTTCGCCTCAAAATGGCAAAAAATTGCAATACCCCCCCAAAGGAACAATTTCACCTCAAAATGGCCAAAAATTGTAATACCCCCCCAAGGAACAATTTCGCTTCAATATGGCCAAAAGTTGCAATAGCCCCCCAAAGGAACAATTTCGCCTCAAAATGGCAAAAAATTGCAATACCCCCCCAAAGGAACAATTTCGCCTCAAAATGCTGAAAAGTTGCAATACCCCCCAAAAGGATCAATTTCGCTTCAAAATGGCCAAAAGTTGCAATACCCCCCCAAAAAAACAATTTCGCCTCAAAATGCCAAAAAGTTGCAATACCTCCCGAAAGGAACAATTTCGCTTCAAAATGGCCAAAAGTTGCAATACCCCCCCAAAGGAACAATTTCGCCTCAAAATGGCAAAAAATTGCAATACCCCCCCAAAGGAACAATTCCACCTCAAAATGCCGAAAAGTTGCAATACCCCCCGAAAGGAACAATTTCGCTTCAAAATAGCCAAAAGATGCAATACCCCCCCAAAGCAACAATTTCACCTCAAAATGGCAAAAAATTGCAATACCCCCCAAAGGAACAATTTCGCTTCAAAATGGCCAAAAGTTGCAATACCCCCCCAAAGGAACAATTTCGCCTCAAAATGGCAAAAAATTGCAATACCCCCCAAAGGAACAATTTCGCCTCAAAATGGCCAAAAGTTGCAATACCCCCCCAAAGGAACAATTTCGCTTCAAAATGGCCAAAAGTTGCAATACCCCCCCAAAGGAACAATTTCGCCTCAAAATGCCGAAAAGTTGAAATACCCCCCGAAAGGAACAATTTCGCTTCAAAATGGCCAAAAGTTGCAATACCCCCCCAAAGGAACAATTTCGCCTCAAAATGCCGAAAAGTTGAAATACCCCCCGAAAGGAACAATTTCGCTTCAAAATACCGAAAAGTTGAAATACCCCCCAAAAGGAACAATTTCGCTTCAAAATGGCCAAAAGTTGCAATACCCCCCCAAAGGAACAATTTCGCTTCAAAATGGCCAAAAGTTGCAATACCCCCCCAAAGGAACAATTTCGCTTCAAAACGGCCAAAAGTTGCAATACCCCCCCAAAGGAACAATTTCACCTCAAAATGCCGAAAAGTTGCAATACCCCCGAAAGGAACAATTTCGCTTCAAAATGGCCAAAAGATGCAATACCCCCCCAAAGCAACAATTTCGCCTCAAAATGGCAAAAAATTGCAATACCCCCCCCCCCCAAAGGAACAATTTTGCCTCAAAATGGCCAAAAATTGTAATCCCCCCAAAGGAACAATTTCACTTCAATGTGGCCAAAAGTTGCAATACCCCCCGAAAGGAACAATTTCGCTTCAAAATGGCCAAAAGTTGCAATACGCCCGCAAAGGAACAATTTCGCCTCAAAATGCCGAAAAGTTGCAATACCCCCCGAAAGGAACAATTTCGCTTCAAAATGGCCAAAAGTTGCAATACCCCCCCAAAGGAACAATTTCACCTCAAAATGCGGAAAAGTTGCAATACCCCCCAAAGGAACAATTTCACCTCAAAATGCCGAAAAGTTGCAATACCCCCCGAAAGGAACAATTTTGCTTCAAAATGGCCAAAAGATGCAATACCCCCCAAAGCAACAATTTCGCCTCAAAATGGCAAAAAATTGCAATACCCCCCCAAAGGAACAATTTCGCTTCAAAATGGCCAAAAGTTGCAATACCCCCCAAAGCAACAATTTCGCCTCAAAATGGCAAAAAATTGCAATACCCCCCCAAAGGAACAATTTCACCTCAAAATGGCCAAAAATTGTAATACCCCCCAAGGAACAATTTCGCTTCAATATGGCCAAAAGTTGCAATACCCCCCCCAAAGGAACAATTTCGCCTCAAAATGGCAAAAAATTGCAATACCCCCCCAAAGGAACAATTTCGCCTCAAAATGCCGAAAAGTTGCAATACCCCCCAAAAGGAACAATTTCGCTTCAAAATGGCCAAAAGTTGCAATACCCCCCCAAAAAAACAATTTCGCCTCAAAATGCCAAAAAGTTGCAATACCTCCCGAAAGGAACAATTTCGCTTCAAAATGGCCAAAAGTTGCAATACCCCCCCAAAGGAACAATTTCGCCTCAAAATGGCAAAAAATTGCAATACCCCCCCAAAGGAAGAATTCCACCTCAAAATGCCGAAAAGTTGCAATTCCCCCCGAAAGGAACAATTTCGCTTCAAAATAGCCAAAAGATGCAATACCCCCCCAAAGCAACAATTTCACCTCAAAATGGCAAAAAATTGCAATACCCCCCCAAAGGAACAATTTCGCCTCAAAATGGCCAAAAATTGTAATAACCCCCCAAAGGAACAATTTCGCTTCAATATGGCCAAAAGTTGCAATACCCCCCAAAGGAACAATTTCGCCTCAAAATGAAAAAAAATTGCAATACCCCCCCAAAGGAACAATTTTGCCTCAAAATGCCGAAAAGTTGCAATACCCCTCCAAAGGAACAATTTCGCTTCAAAATGGCCAAAAGTTGCAATACCCCCCCAAAGGAACAATTTCGCCACAAAATGCCGAAAAGTTGCAATACCCCCCGAAAGCAACAATTTCGCTTAAAAAAATAGCCAAAAGTTGCAATACCCCCCCAAAGGAACAATTTCGCCTCAAAATGGCAAAAAATTGCAATACCCCCCCAAAGGAACAATTTCACCTCAAAATGGCAAAAAATTGCAATACCCCCCAAGTAACAATTTTGCCTCAAAATGGCCAAAAGTTGCAATACCCCCCCAAAGGAACAATTTCGCTTCAAAATGGCCAAAAGTTGCAATACCCCCCCAAAGGAACAATTTCGCCTCAAAATGCCGAAACGTTGAAATACCCCCCGAAAGGAACAATTTCGCTTCAAAATGGCCAAAAGTTGCAATACCCCCCCAAAGGAACAATTTCGCCTCAAAATACCGAAAAGTTGAAATACCCCCCCGAAAGGAACAATTTCGCTTCAAAATGGCCAAAAGTTGCAATACCCCCCCAAAGGAACAATTTCGCTTCAAAATGGCCAAAAGTTGCAATACCCCCCCAAAGGAACAATTTCGCCTCAAAATGGCCAAAAATTGTAATACCCCCCCAAAGGAACAATTTCGCTTCAAAATGGCCAAAAGTTAAATACCCCCCCAAAGGAACAATTTCGCCTCAAAATGGCAAAAAATTGCAATACCCCCCCAAAGGAACAATTTCACTTCAAAATGGCCAAAAGTTGAAATACCCTCCCAAAGGAAGAATTTCGCCTCAAAATGGCAAAAAATTGCAATACCCCCCCAAAGGAACAATTTCACCTCAAAATGCTGAAAAGTTGCAATACCCCCCGAAAGGAACAATTTCGCTTCAAAATGGCCAAAAGTTGCAATACCCCCCCAAGGAACAATTTCGCCTCAAAATGGCAAAAAATTGCAATACCCCCCCAAGGAACAATTTCGCTTCAAAATGCCGAAAAGTTGCAATACCCCCCCAAAGGTACAATTTCGCTTCAAAATGCCCAAAAGTTGCAATACCCCCCCAAAGGAACAATTTCGCCTCAAAATGGCCAAAAATTGTAATACCCCCCCAAAGGAACAATTTCGCCTCAAAATGGAAAAAAATTGCAACACCCCCCCAAAGGAACAATTTCGCCTCAAAATGGCCAAAAATTGTAATCTTCCCCAAAGGAACAATTTCACTTCAATGTGGCCAAAAGTTGCAATACCCCCCCAAAGGAACAATTTCGCCTGAAAATGCCGAAAAGTTGCAATACCCCCCGAAAGGAACAATTTCGCTTCAAAATGGCCAAAAGTTGCAATACCCCCCCAAAGGAACAATTTCGCCTGAAAATGCCGAAAAGTTGCAATACCCCCCGAAAGGAACAATTTCGCTTCAAAATGGCCAAAAGTTGCAATACCCCCCCAAAGGAACAATTTCACCTCAAAATGCGGAAAAGTTGCAATACCCCCCAAAGGAACAATTTCACCTCAAAATGCCGAAAAGTTGCAATACCCCCGAAAGGAACAATTTCGCTTCAAAATGGCCAAAAGATGCAATACCCCCCCAAAGCAACAATTTCGCCTCAAAATGGCAAAAAATTGCAATACCCCCCCAAAGGAACAATTTCGCTTCAAAATGGCCAAAAGTTGCAATACCCCCCCCCAAAGCAACAATTTCGCCTCAAAATGGCAAAAAATTGCAATACCCCCCAAAGGAACAATTTCGCCTCAAAATGGCCAAAAATTGTAATACCCCCCCAAAGGAACAATTTCGCTTCAATATGGCCAAAAGTTGCAATACCCCCCCAAAGGAACAATTTCGCCTCAAAATGCCGAAAAGTTGCAATACCCCCCAAAAGGAACAATTTCGCTTCAAAATGGCCAAAGGTTGCAATACCCCCCCAAAAAAACAATTTCGCCTCAAAATGCCAAAAAGTTGCAATACCCCCCGAAAGGAACAATTTCGCTTCAAAATGGCCAAAAGTTGCAATACCCCCCCAAAGCAACAATTTCACCTCAAAATGGCAAAAAATTGCAATACCCCCCAAAGGAACAATTTCGCCTCAAAATGGCCAAAAATTGTAATAACCCCCCAAAGGAACAATTTCGCTTCAATATGGCCAAAAGTTGCAATACCCCCCAAAGGAACAATTTTGCCTCAAAATGGCAAAAAATTGCAATACCCCCCCAAAGGAACAATTTCGCCTCAAAATGCCGAAAAATTGCAATACCCCTCCAAAGGAACAATTTCGCTTCAAAATGGCCAAAAGTTGCAATACCCCCCCAAAGGAACAATTTCGCCTCAAAATGCCGAAAAGTTGCAATACCCCCCGAAAGGAACAATTTCGCTTCAAAATGGCCAAAAGTTGCAATACCCCCCCAAAGGAACAATTTCGCCTCAAAATGCCGAAAAGTTGCAATACCCCCCGAAAGGAACAATTTCGCTTCAAAATGGCCAAAAGTTGCAATACCCCCCAAAGGAACAATTTCGCCTCAAAATGGCAAAAAATTGCAATACCCCCCCAAAGGAACAATTTCACCTCAAAATGCCGAAAAGTTGCAATATCCCCCGAAAGGAACAATTTCGCTTCAAAATGGCCAAAAGATGCAATACCCCCCCAAAGCAACAATTTCGCCTCAAAATGGCAAAAAATTGCAATACCCCCCAAAGGAACAATTTCGCTTCAAAATGGCCAAAAGTTGCAATACCCCCCCAAAGGAACAATTTCGCCTCAAAATGGCAAAAAATTGCAATACCCCCCCAAAGGAACAATTTCGCCTCAAAATGGCCAAAAGTTGCAATACCCCCCCAAAGGAACAATTTCGCCTCAAAATGCCGAAACGTTGAAATACCCCCCGAAAGGAACAATTTCGCTTCAAAATGGCCAAAAGTTGCAATACCCCCCCAAAGGAACAATTTCGCCTCAAAATACCGAAAAGTTGAAATACCCCCCGAAAGGAACAATTTCGCTTCAAAATGGCCAAAAGTTGCAATACCCCCCCAAGGAACAATTTCGCTTCAAAATGGCCAAAAGTTGCAATACCCCCCCAAAGGAACAATTTCGCCTCAAAATGGCCAAAAATTGTAATACCCCCCCAAAGGAACAATTTCGCTTCAAAATGGCCAAAAGTTAAATACCCCCCAAAGGAACAATTTCGCCTCAAAATGGCAAAAAATTGCAATACCCCCCCAAAGGAACAATTTCACTTCAAAATGGCCAAAAGTTGAAATACCCCCCCAAAGGAAGAATTTCGCCTCAAAATGGCAAAAAATTGCAATACCCCCCCAAAGGAACAATTTCACCTCAAAATGCTGAAAAGTTGCAATACCCCCCGAAAGGAACAATTTCGCTTCAAAATGGCCAAAAGTTGCAATACCCTCCCCAAGGAACAATTTCGCCTCAAAATGGCAAAAAATTGCAATACCCTCCCAAGGAACAATTTCGCTTCAAAATGCCGAAAAGTTGCAATTCCCCCCTAAAGGTACAATTTCGCTTCAAAATGGCCAAAAGTTGCAATACCCCCCAAAGGAACAATTTCGCTTCAAAATGGTCAAAAGTTGCAATACCCCCACAAAGGAACAATTTCGCCTCAAAATGCCGAAAGGTTGCAATACCCCCCGAAAGGAACAATTTCGCTTCAAAATGGCCAAAAGTTGCAATACCCCCCCAAAGGAACAATTTCGCCTCAAAATGGCCAAAAATTGTAACACCCCCCCAAAGGAACAATTTCGCTTCAATATGGCCAAAAGTTGCAATACCCCCCAAAGGAACAATTTTGCCTCAAAATGCCAAAAAGTTGCAATACCCCCCGAAAGGAACAATTTCGCTTCAAAATGGCCAAAAGTTGCAATACCCCCCCAAAGGAACAATTTCGCCTCAAAATGCCAAAAAGTTGCAATACCCCCCGAAAGGAACAATTTCGCCTCAAAATGGCAAAAAATTGCAATACCCCCCCAAAGGAACAATTTCGCCTCAAAATGCCGAAAAATTGCAATACCCCTCCAAAGGAACAATTTCGCTTCAAAATGGCCAAAAGTTGCAATACCCCCCAAAGGAACAATTTCGCCTCAAAATGCCGAAAAGTTGCAATACCCCCCGAAAGGAACAATTTCGATTCAAAATGGCCAAAAGTTGCAATACCCCCCCAAAGGAACAATTTCGCCTCAAAATGGCAAAAAATTGCAATACCCCCCAAAGGAACAATTTCGCTTCAAAATGGCCAAAAGTTGCAATACCCCCCAAAGGAACAATTTCGCCTCAAAATGGCAAAAAATTGCAATACCCCCCCAAAGGAACAATTTCGCCTCAAAATGGCCAAAAGTTGCAATACCCCCCAAAGGAACAATTTCGCCTCAAAATGCCGAAACGTTGAAATACCCCCCGAAAGGAACAATTTCGCTTCAAAATGGCCAAAAGTTGCAATACCCCCCCAAAGGAACAATTTCGCTTCAAAATGGCCAAAAGTTGCAATACCCCCCCAAAGGAACAATTTCGACTCAAAATGGCCAAAAATTGTAATACCCCCCCAAAGGAACAATTTCGCTTCAAAATGGCCAAAAGTTAAATACCCCCCCAAAGGAACAATTTCGCCTCAAAATGGCAAAAAATTGCAATACCCCCCCAAAGGAACAATTTCACTTCAAAATGGCCAAAAGTTGAAATACCCCCCCAAAGGAAGAATTTCGCCTCAAAATGGCAAAAAATTGCAATACCCCCCCAAAGGAACAATTTCGCCTCAAAATGGCAAAAAATTGCAATACCCCCCCAAAGGAACAATTTCACTTCAAAATGGCCAAAAGTTGAAATACCCCCCCAAAGGAACAATTTCACCTCAAAATGCTGAAAAGTTGCAATACCCCCCGAAAGGAACAATTTCGCTTCAAAATGGCTAAAAGTTGCAATACCCCCCCCAAGGAACAATTTCGCCTCAAAATGGCAAAAAATTGCAATACCCTCCCAAGGAACAATTTCGCTTCAAAATGCCGAAAAGTTGCAATACCCCCCCAAAGGTACAATTTCGCTTCAAAATGGCCAAAAGTTGCAATACCCCCAAAGGAACAATTTCGCTTCAAAATGGCCAAAAGTTGCAATACCCCCACAAAGGAACAATTTCGCCTCAAAATGCCGAAAAGTTGCAATACCCCCCGAAAGGAACAATTTCGCTTCAAAATGGCCAAAAGTTGCAATACCCCCCCAAAGGAACAATTTCGCCTCAAAATGGCCAAAAATTGTAATACCCCCCCCAAAGGAACAATTTCGCCTCAAAATGGCCAAAAGTTGCAATACCCCCCCAAAGGAACAATTTCGCCTCAAAATGGCAAAAAATTGCAATACCCCCCAAAGGAACAATTTCGCCTCAAAATGCCAAAAAGTTGCAATACCCCCCGAAAGGAACAATTTCGCTTCAAAATGGCCAAAAGTTGCAATACCCCCCGAAAGGAACAAATTCGCCTCAAAATGGCAAAAAATTGCAATACCCCCCCCAAAGGAACAATTTCGCCTCAAAATGGCCAAAAGTTGCAATACCCCCCCAAAGGAACAATTTCGCCTCAAAATGGCAAAAAATTGCAATACCCCCCCAAAGGAACAATTTTGCATGAAAATGCCGAAAAGTTTCAATACCCCCCGAAAGGAAAAATTTCGCTTCAAAATGGCCAAAAGTTGCAATACCCCCCAAAGGTACAATTTCGCCTGAAAATGCCGAAAAGTTGCAATACCCCCCGAAAGGAACAATTTCGCTTCAAAATGGCCAAAAGTTGCAATACCCCCCCAAAGGAACAATTTCACCTCAAAATGCGGAAAAGTTGCAATACCCCCCAAAGGAACAATTTCACCTCAAAATGCCAAAAGTTGCAATACCCCCCCAAAGCAACAATTTCGCCTCAAAATGGCAAAAAATTGCAATACCCCCCCAAAGGAACAATTTCGCCTCAAAATGGCCAAAAATTGTAATACCCCCCCAAAGGAACAATTTCGCTTCAATATGGCCAAAAGTTGCAATACCCCCCCAAAGGAACAATTTCGCCTCAAAATGTCGAAAAGTTGCAATACCCCCCAAAAGGAACAATTTCGCTTCAAAATGGCCAAAAGTTGCAATACCCCCCCAAAAAAACAATTTCGCCTCAAAATGGCAAAAAATTGCAATACCCCCCCAAAGGAACAATTTCGCCTCAAAATGGCCAAAAATTGTAATAACCCCCCAAAGGAACAATTTCGCTTCAATATGGTCAAAAGTTGCAATACCCCCCCAAAGGAACAATTTCGCCTCAAAATGGCAAAAAATTGCAATACCCCCCCAAAGGAACAATTTCGCCTCAAAATGCCGAAAAATTGCAATACCCCTCCAAAGGAACAATTTCGCTTCAAAATGGCCAAAAGTTGCAATTCCCCCCCCCAAAGGAACAATTTCGCCTCAAAATGCCGAAAAGTTGCAATACCCCCCGAAAGGAACAATTTCGCTTCAAAATGGCCAAAAGTTGCAATACCCCCCCAAAGGAACAAGTTCGCCTCAAAATACCGAAAAGTTGAAATACCCCCCGAAAGGAACAATTTCGCCTCAAAATGGCAAAAAATTGCAATACCCCCCCCCAAAGGAACAATTTCACCTCAAAATGCCGAAAAGTTGCAATACCCCCCGAAAGGAACAATTTCGCTTCAAAATGGCCAAAAGATGCAATACCCCCCCAAAGCAACAATTTCGCCTCAAAATGGCAAAAAATTGCAATACCCCCCCAAAGGAACAAGTTCGCCTCAAAATACCGAAAAGTTGAAATACCCCCCGAAAGGAACAATTTCGCTTCAAAATAACCAAAAGTTACAATACCCCCCCAAAGGAACAATTTAGCCTCAGAATGCCGAAAAGTTGCAATACCCCCCGAAAGGAACAATTTCGCTTCAAAATGGCCAAAAGTTGCAATACCCCCCAAAGGAACAATTTCGCCTCAAAAAGGCAAAAAATTGCAATACCCCCCAAAGGAACAATTTCACCTCAAAATGCCGAAAAGTTGCAATACCCCCCAACGGAACAATTTTCAAAATGGCCAAAAGATGTAATACCCCCCCAAAGCAACAATTTCGCCTCAAAATGGCAAAAAATTGCAATACCCCCCCCAAAGGAACAATTTCGCTTCAAAATGGCCAAAAGTTGCAATACCCCCCCAATGCAACAATTTCGCCTCAAAATGGCAAAAAATTGCAATACCCGCTCAAAGGAACAATTTCGCCTCAAAATGACCAAAAATTGTAATACCCCCCCAAAGGAACAATTTCGCCTCAAAATGGCAAAAAATTGCAATACCCCCCCAAAGAAACAATTTCACCTCAAAATGCCGAAAAGTTGCAATACCCCCCCAAAGGAACAATTTCGCTTCAAAATGCCAAAAAGTTGCAATACCCCCCGAAAGGAACAATTTCGCCTCAAAATGGTAAAAAATTGCAATACCCCCCCAAAGGAACAATTTCACCTCAAAATGCCGAAAAGTTGCAATACCCCCGAAAGGAACAATTTCGCTTCAAAATGGCCAAAAGATTTAATACCCCCCAAAGCAACAATTTCGCCTCAAAATGGCAAAAAATTGCAATACCCCCCCCAAAGGAACAATTTCGCCTCAAAATGGCCAAAAATTGTAATCCCCCCCAAAGGAACAATTTCACTTTAATGTGGCCAAAAGTTGCAATACCCCCCCAAAGGAACAATTTCACCTCAAAATGGCAAAAAATTGCAATACCCCCCCAGAGGAACAATTTCGCCTCAAAATGCCGAAAAGTTGCAATACCCCCCGAAAGGAACAATTTCGCTTCAAAATGGCCAAAATTTGCAATACCCCCCCAAAAGGAACAATTTAACCTCAAAATGCGGAAAAGTTGCAATACCCCCCAAAGGAACAATTTCACCTCAAAATGTCGAAAAGTTGCAATACCCTCCGAAAGGAACAAGTTCGCTTCAAAATGGCCAAAAGATGCAATACCCCCCCAAAGCAACAATTTCACCTCAAAATGGCCAAAAATTGCAATACCCCCCCAAAGGAAAAATTTCGCTTCAAAATGGCCAAAAGTTGCAATACCCCCCCAAAACAACATATTCGCCTCAAAATGGCAAAAAATTGCAATACCCCCCCAAAAGGAACAATTTCGCCTCAAAATGGCCAAAAATTGTAATACCCCCCAAAGGAACAATTTTGCTTCAATATGGCCAAAAGTTGCAATACCCCCCCAAAGGAACAATTTCGCCTCAAAATGGCAAAAAGTTGCAATACCCCCCCAAAAAAACAATTTCGCCTCAAAATAGCCAAAAGATGCAATACCCCCCCAAAGCAACAAATTCACCTCAAAATGGCAAAAAATTGCAATACCCCCCCAAAGGAACAATTTCGCCTCAAAATGGCCAAAAATTGTAATAACCCCCCAAAGGAACAATTTCGCTTCAATATGGCCAAAAGTTGCAATACCCCCCAAAGGAACAATTTCGCCTCAAAATGAAAAAAAATTGCAATACCCCCCCAAAGGAACAATTTCGCCTCAAAATGCCGAAAAGTAGCAATACCCCTCCAAAGGAACAATTTCGCTTCAAAATGGCCAAAAGTTGCACTACCCCCCCAAGGAACAATTTCGCCACAAAATGCCGAAAAGTTGCAATACCCCCCGAAAGGAACAATTTCGCCTCAAAATGGCAAAAAATTGCAATACCCCCCCAAAGGAACAATTTCACCTCAAAATGCCGAAAAGTTGCAATACCCCCCGAAAGGAACAATTTCGCTTCAAAATGGCCAAAAGATGCAATACCCCCCCAAAGCAACAATTTCGCCTCAAAATGGCAAAAAATTGCAATACCCCCCAAAGGAACAATTTCGCTTTAAAATGGCCAAAAGTTGCAATACCCCCCAAAGGAACAATTTCGCCTCAAAATGGCAAAAAATTGCAATACCCCCCCAAAGGAACAATTTCGCCTCAAAATGGCCAAAAGTTGCAATACCCCCCCAAAGGAACAATTTCGCTTCAAAATGGCCAAAAGTTGCAATACCCCCCCCCCCAAAACAACAATTTCGCCTCAAAATGGCAAAAAATTGCAATACCCGCCCAAAGGAACAATTTCGCCTCAAAATGACCAAAAATTATAATACCCCCCCAAAGGAACAATTTCGCTTCAATATGGCCAAAAGTTGCAATACCCCCCCCAAAGGAACAATTTCGCCTCAAAATGGCAAAAAATTGCAACACCCCCCAAAGGAACAATTTCACCTCAAAATGCCGAAAAGTTGCAATACCCCTTCCAAAGGAACAATTTCGCTTCAAAATGGCCAAAAGTTGCAATACCCCCCCAAAGGAACAATTTCGCCTCAAAATGCCAAAAAGTTGCAATACCCCCCGAAAGGAACAATTTCGCTTCAAAATGGCCAAAAGTTGCAATACCCCCCCAAAGGAACAATTTCGCCTCAAAATGGCAAAAAATTGCACAACCCCCCCAAAGGAACAATTTCACCTCAAAATGCCGAAAAGTTGCAATACCCCCGAAAGGAACAATTTCGCTTCAAAATGGCCAAAAGATGCAATACCCCCCCAAAGCAACAATTTCGCCTCAAAATGGCAAAAAATTGCAATACCCCCCCCAAAGGAACAATTTCGCCTCAAAATGGCCAAAAATTGTAATCCCCCCCAAAGGAACAATTTCACTTCAATGTGGCCAAAAGTTGCAATACCCCCCCAAAGGAACAATTTCGCCTCAAAATGCCGAAAAGTTGCAATACCCCCCGAAAGGAACAATTTCGCTTCAAAATGGCCAAAAGTTGCAATACCCCCCAAAGGAACAATTTCGCCTCAAAATGCCGAAAAGTTGCAATACCCCCCGGAAGGAACAATTTCGCTTCAAAATGGCCAAAAGTTGCAATACCCCCCCAAAGGAACAATTTCACCTCAAAATGCGGAAAAGTTGCAATACCCCCCAAAGGAACAATTTCACCTCAAAATGCCGAAAAGTTGCAATACCCCCCGAAAGGAACAATTTCGCTTCAAAATGGCCAAAAGATGCAATACCCCCCCAAAGCAACAATTTCGCCTCAAAATGGCAAAAAATTGCAATACCCCCCCAAAGGAACAATTTCGCTTCAAAATGGCCAAAAGTTGCAATACCCCCCAAATCAACAATTTCGCCTCAAAATGGCAAAAAATTGCAATACCCCTCCAAAGGAACAATTTCGCCTCAAAATGGCCAAAAATTGTAATACCCCCCCAAAGGAACAATTTCGCTTCAATATGGCCAAAAGTTGCAATACCCCCCAAAGGAACAATTTCGCCTCAAAATGGCAAAAAATTGCAATACCCCCCAAAGGAACAATTTCGCCTCAAAAAGCCGAAAAGTTGCAATACCCCCCAAAAGGAACAATTTCGCTTCAAAATGGCCAAAAGTTGCAATACCCCCCCAAAAAAACAATTTCGCCTCAAAATGCCAAAAAGTTGCAATACCTCCCGAAAGGAACAATTTCGCTTCAAAATAGCCAAAAGATGCAATACCCCCCAAAGCAACAATTTCACCTCAAAATGGCAAAAAATTGCAATACCCCTCCAAAGGAACAATTTCGCTTCAAAATGGCCAAAAGTTGCAATACCCCCCCAAAGGAACAATTTCACATCAAAATGGCAAAAAATTGCAATACCCCCCCAAAGGAACAATTTCACCTCAAAATGCCGAAAAGTTGCAATTCCCCCCGAAAGGAACAATTTCGCTTCAAAATGGCCAAAAGTTGCAATACCCCCAAAGGAACAATTTCGCCTCAAAATGGCAAAAAATTGCAATACCCCCCCAAGGAACAATTTCGCTTCAAAATGGCCAAAAGTTGCAATACCCCCCCCCAAAGGAACAATTTTGCCTCAAAATGCCGAAAAGTTGAAATACCCCCCCCAAAGGAACAATTTCACTTCAAAATGGCCAAAAGTTGCAATACCCCCCCAAAGCAACAATTTCGCCTCAAAATGGCAAAAAATTGCAATACCCGCCCAAAGGAACAATTTCGCCTCAAAATGACCAAAAATTTTAATACCCCCCAAAGGAACAATTTCGCTTCAATATGGCCAAAAGTTGCAATACCCCCCCCAAAGGAACAATTTCGCCTCAAAATGGCAAAAAATTGCAATACCTTCCAAAGGAACAATTTCACCTCAAAATGCCGAAAAGTTGCAATACCCCCCCCAAAGGAACAATTTCGCTTCAAAATGGCCAAAAGTTGCAATGCCCCCCCAAAGGAACAATTTCGCCTCAAAATGCCGAAAAGTTGCAATACCCCCCCCAAAGGAACAATTTCGCTTCAAAATGGCCAAAAGTTGTAATACCCCCCCAAAGGAACAATTTCGCCTCAAAATGCCAAAAAGTTGCAATACCCCCCGAAAGGAACAATTTCGCTTCAAAATGGCCAACAGTTGCAATACCCCCCCAAAGGAACAATTTCGCCTCAAAATGGCAAAAAATTGCAATACCCCTACAAAGGAACAATTTCACCTCAAAATGCCGAAAAGTTGCAATACCCCCGAAAGGAACAATTTCGCTTCAAAATGGCCAAAAGTTGCAATACCCCCCCAAAGGAACAATTTCGCCTCAAAATGCCGAAAAGTTGCAATACCCCCCGAAAGGAACAATTTCGCTTCAAAATGGCCAAAAGTTGCAATACCCCCCCAAAGGAACAATTTCACCTCAAAATGCGGAAAAGTTGCAATACCCCCCAAAGGAACAATTTCACCTCAAAATGCCGAAAAGTTGCAATACCCCCCGAAAGGAACAATTTCGCTTCAAAATGGCCAAAAGATGCAATACCCCCCCAAAGCAACAATTTCACCTCAAAATGGCCAAAAGTTGCAATACCCCCCCAAAGCAACAATTTCGCCTCAAAATGGCAAAAAATTGCAATACCCCCCCAAAGGAACAATTTCGCCTCAAAATGGCCAAAAATTGTAATACCCCCCCAAAGGAACAATTGCGCTTCAATATGGCCAAAAGTTGCAATACCCCCCCAAAGGAACAATTTCGCCTCAAAATGGCAAAAAATTGCAATAAACCCCCAAAAAAACAATTTCGCCTAAAAATGCCAAAAAGTTGCAATACCTCCCGAAAGGAACAATTTCGCCTCAAAATGGCAAAAAATTGCAATACCCCCCCAAAGGAACAATTCCACCTCAAAATGCCGAAAAGTTGCAATACCCCCCGAAAGGAACAATTTCGCTTCAAAATAGCCAAAAGATGCAATACCCCCCCAAAGCAACAATTTCACCTCAAAATGGCAAAAAATTGCAATACCCCCCCAAAGGAACAATTTCGCCTCAAAATGGCCAAAAATTGTAATAACCCCCGAAAGGAACAATTTCGCTTCAATATGGCCAAAAGTTGCAATACCCCCCAAAGGAACAATTTCGCAACAAAATGAAAAAAAATTGCAATACCCCCCCAAAGGAACAATTTCGCCTCAAAATGCCGAAAAGTTGCAATACCCCTCCAAAGGAACAATTTCGCTTCAAAATGGCCAAAAGTTGCAATACCCCCCCAAAGGAACAATTTCGCCACAAAATGCCAAAAAGTTGCAATACCCCCCGAAAGGAACAATTTCACTTCAAAATGGCCAAAAGTTGCAATACCCCCCCAAAGGAACAATTTCGCCTCAAAATGGCAAAAAATTGCAATACCCCCCCAAAGGAACAATTTCACCTCAAAATGCCGAAAAGTTGCAATACCCCCCGAAAGGAACAATTTCGCTTCAAAATGGCCAAAAGATGCAATACCCCCCCAAAGCAACAATTTCGCCTCAAAATGGCAAAAAATTGCAATACCCCCCAAAGGAACAATTTCGCTTCAAAATGGCCAAAAGTTGCAATACCCCCCCAAAGGAACAATTTCGCTTCAAAATGGCCAAAAGTCGCAATACCCTCCCAAAGGAACAATTTCGCCTAAAAATGGTAACAAATTGCAATACCCCCCCAAAGGAACAATTTCGCCTCAAAATGCCGAAAAGTTGCAATACCCCTCCAAAGGAACAATTTCGCTTCAAAATGGCCAAAAGTTGCAATACCCCCCCAAAGGAACAATTTCGCCACAAAATGCCAAAAAGTTGCAATACCCCCCGAAAGGAACAATTTCACTTCAAAATGGCCAAAAGTTGCAATACCCCCCCAAAGGAACAATTTCGCCTCAAAATGGCAAAAAATTGCAATACCCCCCCAAAGGAACAATTTCACCTCAAAATGCCGAAAAGTTGCAATACCCCCCGAAAGGAACAATTTCGCTTCAAAATGGCCAAAAGATGCAATACCCCCCCAAAGCAACAATTTCGCCTCAAAATGGCAAAAAATTGCAATACCCCCCAAAGGAACAATTTCGCTTCAAAATGGCCAAAAGTTGCAATACCCCCCAAAAGGAACAATTTCGCCTCAAAATGGCAAAAAATTGCAATACCCCCCCAAAGGAACAATTTCGCCTCAAAATGGCCAAAAGTTGCAATACCCCCCCAAAGGAACAATTTCGCTTCAAAATGGCCAAAAGTTGCAATACCCCCCCAAAGGAACAATTTCGCCTCAAAATGCCGAAAAGTTGAAATACCCCCCGAAAGGAACAATTTCGCTTCAAAATGGCCAAAAGTTGCAATACCCCCCCAAAGGAACAATTTCGCCTCAAAATACCGAAAAGTTTAATTAACCCCTGAAAGGAACAATTTCGCTTCAAAATGGCCAAAAGTTGCAATACCCCCCCAAAGCAACAATTTCGCTTCAAAATGGCCAAAAGTTGCAATACCCCCCCAAAGGAACAATTTCGACTCAAAATGGCCAAAAATTGTAATACCCCCCCAAAGCAACAATTTCGCTTCAAAATGGCCAAAAGTTAAATACCCCCCCAAAGGAACAATTTCGCCTCAAAATGGCAAAAAATTGCAATACCCCCCCAAAAGGAACAATTTCACTTCAAAATGGCCAAAAGTTGAAATACCCCCCAACGGAAGAATTTCGCCTCAAAATGGCAAAAAATTGCAATACCCCCCCAAAGGAACAATTTCGCCTCAAAATGCTGAAAAGTTGCAATACCCCCCGAAAGGAACAATTTCGCTTCAAAATGGCCAAAACTTGCAATACCCCCCCAAGGAACAATTTCGCCTCAAAATGGCAAAAACTTGCAATACCCCCCCAAAGGAACAATTTCGCTTCAAAATGCAGAAAAGTTGCAATACCCCCCAAAGGTACAATTTCGCTTCAAAATGGCCAAAAGTTGCAATACCCCCCAAAGGAACAATTTCGCTTCAAAATGGCCAAAAGTTGCAATACCCCCACAAAGGAACAATTTCGCCTCAAAATGCCGAAAAGTTGCAATACCCCCCGAAAGGAACAATTTCGCTTCAAAATGGCCAAAAGTTGCAATACCCCCCGAAAGGAACAATTTCGCCTCAAAATGGCCAAAAATTGTAAAACCCCCCCAAAGGAACAATTTCGCTTCAATATGGCCAAAAGTTGCAATACCCCCCCAAAGGAACAATTTCGCCTCAAAATGGCAAAAAAATGCAATACCCCCCCCAGGAACAATTTCGCCTCAAAATGGCAAAAAATTGCAATACCCCCCAAAGGAACAATTTCGCCTCAAAATGCTGAAAAGTTGCAATATCCCCCAAAAGGAACAATTTCGTTTCAAAAGGGCCAAAAGTTGCAATACCCCCCCTAAGGAACAATTTCGCCTCAAAATGGCAAAAAATTGCAATACCCCCCCAAAGGAACAATTTCGCTTCAAAATGCCGAAAAGTTGCAATACCCCCCCAAAGGTACAATTTCGCTTCAAAATGGCCAAAAGTTGCAATTCCCCCCCAAAGGAACAATTTTGCCTCAAAATGAAAAAAAAACTGCAATACCCCCCAAAGGAACAATTTCGCCTCAAAATGCCGAAAAGTTGCAATACCCCCCCAAAGGTACAATTTCGCTTCAAAATGGCCAAAAGTTGCAATTCCCCCCCAAAGGAACAATTTCGCCTCAAAATGAAAAAAAAATTGCAAAACCCCCCCAAAAGGAACAATTTCGCTTCAAAATGGCCAAAAGTTGCAATACCCCCCATAGGAACAATTTCGCCTCAAAATGGCAAAAAATTGCAATACTCCCCCAAAGGAACAATTTCGCTTCAAAATGGCCAAAAGTTGCAATACCCCCCCAAAGGATCAATTTCGCCTCAAAATGGCAAAAAATTGCAATACCCCCCCAAAGGAACAATTTCGATTCAATATGGCCAAAAGTTGCAATACCCCCCAAAGGAACAATTTCGCCTCAAAATGCCGAAAAGTTGAAATACCCCCCGAAAGGAACAATTTCGCTTCAAAATGGCCAAAAGTTGCAATACCCCCCCAAAGGAACAATTTCGCCTCAAAATACCGAAAAGTTGAAATAACCCCTGAAAGGAACAATTTCGCTTCAAAATGGCCAAAAGTTGCAATACCCCCCCAAAGCAACAATTTCGCTTCAAAATGGCCAAAAGTTGCAATACCCCCCCAAAGGAACAATTTCGACTCAAAATGGCCAAAAATTGTAATACCACCCCAAAGCAACAATTTCGCTTCAAAATGGCCAAAAGTTAAATACCCCCCCAAAGGAACAATTTCGCCTCAAAATGGCAAAAAATTGCAATACCCCCCCAAAAGGAACAATTTCACTTCAAAATGGCCAAAAGTTGAAATACCCCCCCAACGGAAGAATTTCGCCTCAAAATGGCAAAAAATTGCAATACCCCCCCAAAGGAACAATTTCACCTCAAAATGCTGAAAAGTTGCAATACCCCCCGAAAGGAACAATTTCGCTTCAAAATGGCCAAAAGTTGCAATACCCCCCCAAGGAACAATTTCGCCTCAAAATGGCAAAAACTTGCAATACCCCCCCAAAGGAACAATTTCGCTTCAAAATGCAGAAAAGTTGCAATACCCCCCAAAGGTACAATTTCGCTTCAAAATGGCCAAAAGTTGCAATACCCCCCAAAGGAACAATTTCGCTTCAAAATGGCCAAAAGTTGCAATACCCCCACAAAGAAACAATTTCGCCTCAAAATGCCGAAAAGTTGCAATACCCCCCGAAAGGAACAATTTCGTTTCAAAAGGGCCAAAAGTTGCAATACCCCCCCTAAGGAACAATTTCGCCTCAAAATGGCAAAAAATTGCAATACCCCCCAAAGGAACAATTTCGCTTCAAAATGCCGAAAAGTTGCAATACCCCCCCAAAGGTACAATTTCGCTTCAAAATGGCCAAAAGTTGCAATTCCCCCCCAAAGGAACAATTTCGCCTCAAAATGAAAAAAAAATTGCAATACCCCCCAAAGGAACAATTTCGCCTCAAAATGCCGAAAAGTTGCAATACCCCCCCAAAGGTACAATTTCGCTTCAAAATGGCCAAAAGTTGCAATACCCCCCATAGGAACAATTTCGCTTCAAAATGGCCAAAAGTTGCAATACCCCCCAAAGGAACAATTTCGCCTCAAAATGGCAAAAAATTGCAATACCCCCCCAAAGGAACAATTTCGCCTCAAAATGCCGAAAAGTTGCAATAACCCCCGAAAGGAACAATTTCGCTTCAAAATGGCCAAAAGTTGCAATACCCCCCCAAAGGAACAATTTCGCCTCAAAATGCCGAAAAGTTGCAATACCCCCCGAAAGGAACAATTTCGCTTCAAAATGGCCAAAAGTTGCAATACCCCCCCAAAGGAACAATTTCACCTCAAAATGCGGAAAAGTTGCAATACCCCCCAAAGGAACAATTTCACCTCAAAATGCCGAAAAGTTGCAATACCCCCCGAAAGGAACAATTTCGCTTCAAAATGGCCAAAAGATGCAATACCCCCCCAAAGCAACAATTTCACCTCAAAATGGCCAAAATTTGCAATACCCCCCCAAAGCAACAATTTCGCCTCAAAATGGCAAAAAATTGCAATACCCCCCCAAAGGAACAATTTCGCCTCAAAATGGCCAACAATTGTAATACCCCCCAAAGGAACAATTTCGCTTCAATATGGCCAAAAGTTGCAATACCCCCCCAAAGGAACAATTTCGCCTCAAAATGGCAAAAAATTGCAATAAACCCCCAAAAAAACAATTTCGCCTCAAAATGCCAAAAAGTTGCAATACCTCCCGAAAGGAACAATTTCGCCTCAAAATGGCAAAAAATTGCAATACCCCCTCAAAGGAACAATTCCACCTCAAAATGCCGAAAAGTTGCAATACCCCCCGAAAGGAGCAATTTCGCTTCAAAATAGCCAAAAGATGCAATACCCCCCCAAAGCAACAATTTCACCTCAAAATGGCAAAAAATTGCAATACCCCCCCAAAGGAACAATTTCGCCTCAAAATGGCCAAAAATTGTAATAACCCCCCAAAGGAACAATTTCGCTTCAATATGGCCAAAAGTTGCAATACCCCCCAAAGGAACAATTTCGCAACAAAATGAAAAAAAATTGCAATACCCCCCCAAAGGAACAATTTCGCCTCAAAATGCCGAAAAGTTGCAATACCCCTCCAAAGGAACAATTTCGCTTCAAAATGGCCAAAAGTTGCAATACCCCCCCAAAGGAACAATTTCGCCACAAAATGCCAAAAAGTTGCAATACCCCCGAAAGGAACAATTTCACTTCAAAATGGCCAAAAGTTGCAATACCCCCCCAAAGGAACAATTTCGCCTCAAAATGGCAAAAAATTGCAATACCCCCCCAAAGGAACAATTTCACCTCAAAATGCCGAAAAGTTGCAATACCCCCCGAAAGGAACAATTTTGCTTCAAAATGGCCAAAAGATGCAATACCCCCCCAAAGCAACAATTTCGCCTCAAAATGGCAAAAAATTGCAATACCCCCCAAAGGAACAATTTCGCTTCAAAATGGCCAAAAGTTGCAATACCCCCCAAAAGGAACAACTTCGCCTCAAAATGGCAAAAAATTGCAATACCCCCCCAAAGGAACAATTTCGCCTCAAAATGGCCAAAAGTTGCAATACCCCCCCAAAGGAACAATTTCGCTTCAAAATGGCCAAAAGTTGCAATACCCCCCCAAAGGAACAATTTCGCCTCAAAATGCCGAAAAGTTGAAATACCCCCCGAAAGGAACAATTTCGCTTCAAAATGGCCAAAAGTTGCAATACCCCCCCAAAGGAACAATTTCGCCTCAAAATACCGAAAAGTTGAAATAACCCCTGAAAGGAACAATTTCGCTTCAAAATGGCCAAAAGTTGCAATACCCCCCCAAAGCAACAATTTCGCTTCAAAATGGCCAAAAGTTAAATACCCCCCCAAAGGAACAATTTCGCCTCAAAATGGCAAAAAATTGCAATACCCCCCCAAAAGGAACAATTTCACTTCAAAATGGCCAAAAGTTGAAATACCCCCCCAACGGAAGAATTTCGCCTCAAAAAGGCAAAAAATTGCAATACCCCCCCAAAGGAACAATTTCGCCTCAAAATGCTGAAAAGTTGCAATACCCCCCGAAAGGAACAATTTCGCTTCAAAATGGCCAAAACTTGCAATACCCCCCCAAGGAACAATTTCGCCTCAAAATGGCAAAAACTTGCAATACCCCCCCAAAGGAACAATTTCGCTATAAAATGCAGAAAAGTTGCAATACCCCCCAAAGGTACAATTTCGCTTCAAAATGGCCAAAAGTTGCAATACCCCCCAAAGGAACAATTTCGCTTCAAAATGGCCAAAAGTTGCAATACCCCCACAAAGGAACAATTTCGCCTCAAAATGCCGAAAAGTTGCAATACCCCCCGAAAGGAACAATTTCGCTTCAAAATGGCCAAAAGTTGCAATACCCCCCGAAAGGAACAATTTCGCCTCAAAATGGCCAAAAATTGTAAAACCCCCCCAAAGGAACAATTTCGCTTCAATATGGCCAAAAGTTGCAATACCCCCCCAAAGGAACAATTTCGCCTCAAAATGGCAAAAAAATGCAATACCCCCCCAAAGGAACAATTTCGCCTCAAAATGGCAAAAAATTGCAATACCCCCAAAGGAACAATTTCGCCTCAAAATGCTGAAAAGTTGCAATATCCCCCAAAAGGAACAATTTCGTTTCAAAAGGGCCAAAAGTTGCAATACCCCCCCTAAGGAACAATTTCGCCTCAAAATGGCAAAAAATTGCAATACCCCCCCAAAGGAACAATTTCGCTTCAAAATGCCGAAAAGTTGCAATACCCCCCCAAAGGTACAATTTCGCTTTAAAATGGCCAAAAGTTGCAATTCCCCCCCAAAGGAACAATTTCGCCTCAAAATGAAAAAAAAATTGCAAAACCCCCCCAAAAGGAACAATTTCGCTTCAAAATGGCCAAAAGTTGCAATACCCCCCATAGGAACAATTTCGCCTCAAAATGGCAAAAAATTGCAATACTCCCCCAAAGGAACAATTTCGCTTCAAAATGGCCAAAAGTTGCAATACCCCCCCAAAGGAACAATTTCGCCTCAAAATGGCAAAAAATTGCAATACCCCCCCCAAAGGAACAATTTCGATTCAATATGGCCAAAAGTTGCAATACCCCCCAAAGGAACAATTTCGCCTCAAAATGCCGAAAAGTTGAAATACCCCCCGAAAGGAACAATTTCGCTTCAAAATGGCCAAAAGTTGCAATACCCCCCCAAAGGAACAATTTCGCCTCAAAATACCGAAAAGTTGAAATAACCCCTGAAAGGAACAATTTCGCTTCAAAATGGCCAAAAGTTGCAATACCCCCCCAAAGCAACAATTTCGCTTCAAAATGGCCAAAAGTTGCAATACCCCCCCAAAGGAACAATTTCGACTCAAAATGGCCAAAAATTGTAATACCCCCCCAAAGCAACAATTTCGCTTCAAAATGGCCAAAAGTTAAATACCCCCCAAAGGAACAATTTCGCCTCAAAATGGCAAAAAATTGCAATACCCCCCCAAAAGGAACAATTTCACTTCAAAATGGCCAAAAGTTGAAATACCCCCCCAACGGAAGAATTTCGCCTCAAAATGGCAAAAAATTGCAATACCCCCCCAAAGGAACAATTTCGCCTCAAAATGCTGAAAAGTTGCAATACCCCCCGAAAGGAACAATTTCGCTTCAAAATGGCCAAAAGTTGCAATACCCCCCAAGGAACAATTTCGCCTCAAAATGGCAAAAACTTGCAATACCCCCCCAAAGGAACAATTTCGCTTCAAAATGCAGAAAAGTTGCAATACCCCCCAAAGGTACAATTTCGCTTCAAAATGGCCAAAAGTTGCAATACCCCCCAAAGGAACAATTTCGCTTCAAAATGGCCAAAAGTTGCAATACCCCCACAAAGGAACAATTTCGCCTCAAAATGCCGAAAAGTTGCAATACCCCCCGAAAGGAACAATTTCGCTTCTAAATGGCCAAAAGTTGCAATACCCCCCGAAAGGAACAATTTCGCCTCAAAATGGCCAAAAATTGTAAAACCCCCCCAAAGGAACAATTTCGCTTCAATATGGCCAAAAGTTGCAATACCCCCCCAAAGGAACAATTTCGCCTCAAAATGGCAAAAAAATGCAATACCCCCCCAAAGGAACAATTTCGCCTCAAAATGGCAAAAAATTGCAATACCCCCCAAAGGAACAATTTCGCCTCAAAATGCTGAAAAGTTGCAATATCCCCCAAAAGGAACAATTTCGTTTCAAAAGGGCCAAAAGTTGCAATAACCCCCCTAAGGAACAATTTCGCCTCAAAATGGCAAAAAATTGCAATACCCCCCCAAAGGAACAATTTCGCTTCAAAATGCCGAAAAGTTGCAATACCCCCCCAAAGGTACAATTTCGCTTCAAAATGGCCAAAAGTTGCAATTCCCCCCCAAAGGAACAATTTCGCCTCAAAATGAAAAAAAAATTGCAATACCCCCCAAAGGAACAATTTCGCCTCAAAATGCCGAAAAGTTGCAATACCCCCCCAAAGGTACAATTTCGCTTCAAAATGGCCAAAAGTTGCAATTCCCCCCCAAAAGAACAATTTCGCCTCAAAATGAAAAAAAAATTGCAAAACCCCCCCAAAAGGAACAATTTCGCTTCAAAATGGCCAAAAGTTGCAATACCCCCCATAGGAACAATTTCGCCTCAAAATGGCAAAAAATTGCAATACTCCCCAAAAGGAACAATTTCGCTTCAAAATGGCCAAAAGTTGCAATACCCCCCCAAAGGAACAATTTCGCCTCAAAATGGCAAAAAATTGCAATACCCTCCCAAAGGAACAATTTCGATTCAATATGGCCAAAAGTTGCAATACCCCCCCAAAGGAACAATTTCGCCTCAAAATTAAAAAAAATTGCAATAAACCCCCAAAAAAACAATTTCGCCTCAAAATGCCAAAAAGTTGCAATACCTCCCGAAAGGAACAATTTTGCTTCAAAATGGCCAAAAGTTGCAATACCCCCCCAAAGGAACAATTTCGCCTCAAAATGGCAAAAAATTGCAATACCCCCCCAAAGGAACAATTCCACCTCAAAATGCCGAAAAGTTGCAATACCCCCCGAAAGGAACAATTTCGCTTCAAAATAGCCAAAAGATGCAATACCCCCCCAAAGCAACAATTTCACCTCAAAATGGCAAAAAAATGCAATACCCCCCCAAAGGAACAATTTCGCCTCAAAATGGCCAAAAATTGCAATACCCCCCCAAAGGAACAATTTCGCCTCAAAATGCCGAAAAGTTGCAATACCCCCCCATGGAACAATTTCGCCTCAAAATGAAAAAAAACTGCAAAACCCCCCCAAAGGAACAATTTCGCCTCAAAATGCCGAAAAGTTGCAATACCCCCCGAAAGGAACAATTTCCTTTCAAAATGGCCAAAAGTTGCAATACTCCCCCAAAGGAACAATTTCGCCTCAAAATGCCGAAAAGTTGCAATACCCCCCGAAAGGAAATATTTCACTTCAAAATGGCCAAAAGTTGCAATACCCCCCCAAAGGAACAATTTCGCCTCAAAATGCCGAAAAGTTGCAATACCCCCCGAAAGGAACAATTTCGCCTCAAAATGGCCAAAAGTTGCAATACCCCCCAAAGCAACAATTTCGCCTCAAAATGGCAAAAAATTGCAATACCCCCCCAAAAGAAACAATTTCACCTAAAAATGCCGAAAAGTTACAATACCTACTGAAAGGAACAATTTCGCTTCAAAACGGCCAAAAGATGCAATACCCCCCAAAGCAACAATTTCGCCTCAAAATGGCAAAAAATTGCAATACCCCCCCAAAGGAACAATTTCGCCTCAAAATGGCAAAAAATTGCAATACCCCTCCAAAGGAACAATTTCGCTTCAAAATGGCGAAAAGTTGCAATACCCCCCGAAAGGAACAATTTCGCTTCAAAATGGCCAAAAGTTGCAATACCCCCCCAAAGGAACAATTTCGCTTTAAAATGGCAAAAAATTGCAATACCCCTCCAAAGGAACAATTTCGCCTCAAAATGCTGAAAAGTTGCAATACCCCCCGAAAGGAACAATTTCGCTTCAAAATGGCCAAAAGTTACAAAACCCCCTTAAAGGAACAATTTCGCCTCAAAATGGCAAAAAATTGCAATACCCCCCCAAAGGAACAATTTCGCCTCAAAATGCTGAAAAGTTGCAATACCCCCCGAAAGGAACAATTTCGCCTCAAAATGGCCAAAAGTTGCAATACCCCCCGAAAGGAACAATTTCGCTTCAAAATGGCCAAAAGTTGCAATACCCCCCCAAAGGAACAATTTCGCCTCAAAATGCCGAAAAGTTGCAATACCCCCGAAAGGAACAATTTCGCTTCAAAATGGCCAAAAGATGCAATACCCCCCCAAAGCAACAATTTCGCCTCAAAATGGCAAAAAATTGCAATACCCCCCCAAAGGAACAATTTCGCTTCAAAATGGCCAAAAGTTGCAATACCCCCCCAAAGCAACAATTTCCCCTCAAAATGGCAAAAAATTGCAATACCCCCCCAAAGGAACAATTTCGCCTCAAAATGGCCAAAAATTGTAATACCCCCCCCAAAGGAACAATTTTGCTTCAATATGGCCAAAAGTTGCAATACCCCCCCAAAGGAACAATTTCGCCTCAAAATGGCAAAAAATTGCAATACCCCCCCAAAGGAACAATTTCGCCTCAAAATGCCAAAAAGTTGCAATACCCCCCCAAAGGAACAATTTCGCTTCAAAATGGCCAAAAGTTGCAATACCCCCCAAAAGGAACAATTTCGCCTCAAAATGGCCAAAAGTTGCAATACCCCCCAAAAGAAACAATTTCGCTTCAAAATGGCCAAAAGTTGCAATACCCCCCCAAAAAAAACAATTTCGCCTCAAAATGCCAAAAAGTTGCAATACCCCCCGAAAGGAACAATTTCGCTTCAAAATGCCCAAAAGTTGCAATACCCCCCCAAAGGAACAATTTCGCCTCAAAATGGCAAAAAATTGCAATACCCCCCCAAAGGAACAATTTCACCTCAAAATGCCGAAAAGTTGCAATACCCCCCGAAAGGAACAATTTCGCTTCAAAATGGCCAAAAGATGCAATACCCCCCCAAAGCAACAATTTCGCCTCAAAATGGCAAAAAATTGCAATGCCCCCCAAAGGAACAATTTCGCCTCAATATGGCCAAAAATTGTAATAACCCCCCAAAGGAACAATTTCGCTTCAATATGGCCAAAAGTTGCAATACCCCCTTAAAGAACAATTTCGCCTCAAAATGCCGAAAAGTTGCAATACCCCTCCAAAGGAACAATTTCGCTTCAAAATGGCCAAAAGTTGCAATACCCCCCAAAGAAACAATTTCGCCTCAAAATGCCGAAAAGTTGCAATACCCCCCAAAGGAACAATTTCGCCTCAAAATGGCAAAAAATTGCAATACCCCCCAAAGGAACAATTTCGCTTCAAAATGGCCAAAAGTTGCAATACCCCCCCAAAGGAACAATTTCGCCTCAAAATGCCGAAAAGTTGCAATACCCCCCGAAAGGAACAATTTCGCTTCAAAATGGCCAAAAGTTGCAATACCCCCCCAAAGCAACAATTTCGCCTTAAAATGGCAAAAAATTGCAATACCCCCCAAAGGAACAATTTCGCTTCAATATGGACAAAAGTTGCAATACCCCCCCAAAGGAACAATTTCGCTTCAAAATGGCCAAAAGTTGCAATACCCCCCCAAAGCAACAATTTCGCCTTAAAATGGCAAAAAATTGCAATACCCCCCCAAAGGAACAATTTCGCTTCAAAATTTCCAAAAGTTGCAATACCCCCCCCCCCAAAGGAAGAATTTCGCCTCAAAATGCCGAAAAGTTGCAATACCCCCCGAAAGGAACAATTTCGCTTCAAAATGGCCAAAAGTTGCAATACCCCCCCAAAGGAACAATTTTGCCTCAAAATGGCAAAAAATTGCAATACCCCCCAAAGGAACAATTTCACCTCAAAATGCCGAAAAGTTGCAATACCCCCCGAAAGGAACAATTTCGCTTCAAAATGGCCAAAAGATGCAATACCCCCCAAAGGAACAATTTCGCCTCAAAATGCCGAAAAGTTGCAATACCCCCCAAAAGGAACAATTTCGCTTCAAAATGGCCAAAAGTTGCAATACCCCCCCAAAGGAACAATTTCGCCTCAAAATGGCAAAAAATT